>NC_056735.1:203680027-203882527 GCF_019279795.1 Protopterus annectens
CACACACACACACACACACACACACACACACACACACACTTGACTGCAGCAAGAATAGAACTCCTACCTATCCAAGTACACAGATTACAGAACACAGTACTTTATGCAAGCACCACAGCTCAAGTCCAACTTGGAGTGTCTCAGATAGCACTTTATAGCTGATGATATCAGCATTGTCTGTTGAAGAGGATATAACAGTGTCCCACATGCTGGTGTAAAATGCTCCCTGTAATGTCTAGCAACAGTTCACACACACACACAGTTGACTGCAGTGAGAATAGAACCCTGACCTTTCTAAGCACACATACTACAAAATGCAGCACTTAATGCAGGCACAATGGCACACGTACTGTAGGTCAACTTATAATGGGTGACATGAACAGTGCATGTTGTAGGGAAGAAGTTGGGAGCAGAGACAGATCAAGGTCAAATGGGGCCCTAGGCAGGGTAATAAATTGGGGCCCCCAAGGCAGCCCCTCCTGTGGCAACCCCCTACCACCCCACAGCAGCCCTCTCGCAAGCATCCCAGTGCTCTACTGCTCTGGCTATTTCTCTCCAGTTACCAAAAACACTGTTCAAACCTGTCAGTGTGCATACTGCTTTCTTATTTACTTCTACAATGATTACAGCTATTGAAATAAAATAGCACAAACTCTAATAGCCATTTGCTAAACAAACAATACAGTTTCACAAAGAAAACAGATTTAGCATGAGCAGTAAACATCTCTGCTCTTGAAGTTCACATTCAATTCAAATGGCATTAAAACCCACATTCAAAGAAAATGCATCTGGCCAGGGGAGGATTAAGTTTACCTTTTAGCCGTTTTCAAACTGTAGGCTCCTTGCACACATTTTTAGGGCCATGTATGTATATATATATATATATATATATATATATATATATATATATATATATATATATATATATATGTGTGTGTGTGTGTGTGTGTGTGTGTGTTCTTTGATTCACCTTCCTGATTGTATTAAATTATATTCCTTGCAGCACTACTTGTTAGAATGTGTTTTAAATTTGTAGTTTTAAACATTCTTCCATTAAGCAATGACATTTTTTAGGAAGCAATATATTTTGGGGAAAATTCAGTGCTACATGCCACATAAAGCACTCTTATGAGTTAATTTGCCATACCAGTCTACTGAATTACTTCAGACCAGTGTTGCTTGCGTGTATGTGCTTTTACTGCTGAATTAATTAATGAATTATTTATATAGCTCAGTGTCTTCTTTTTGATACCATACCTGGCACTGGATACATTTTTATTCTGCCTTTTTTTCTTATTTTTGTGCTGCTTCTGGATTGTGAATGGTACTTTTAATTTTTAAGCACTTATTATTAACCAGCCTTCCATACAGTCATAACATATAAAAATATTATAAATTTTCTGCAGTAAAACATTTATGTAGAGGTACATAATCTCACTACATGGAATACATCAAACTTCCATGCAGGAATAGCTTATTCCTGCATGGAAGGGACTGTTCCCATGCAGCATGGCAGCACGCCATGCATATTCATGAAGGCGGGCTGCCATGCTCTAATACGTACATGGGGATGTGTATGAGCACAGGGGACATGTCTGAGAGCAGTGATCTCACAATACACACCCCCATGCACACCAGAATTGCCGTATGGCAATTTAAAAAGAGTGAGATCGCTCATCACACCTTTCAACCCGTTAGAGTAAGAAATCTGGACAAAGCCATAAAAAAGTAATACAAATAGGGGGAAAACTTTTCAATATTGCTATTACAAACTTAGAAAGTTGATAGAATAACAGGTTTTGCATTAGCATGAATTTTCTGAAGGGTATGAAGTCTAAAATTTAAATGTCTGTCATTATTTTCAAACTTCAATCTTTAATGATGAAAAGTGGACCAAGAATGTAAGGCAAAAATCCGGACATACTGTGAAAAGTTATATGTCATTAACATTTGCAAAACACAGCCCTCAACAAATAAATTGTTTTTTTTTTTCACATCTGCAATAAAGTTTAAGCAAAGCTTTGCAGGTGTGGCCATTACTTAGCTATGCTTAGCCCAGATTAAACAGCCAAGAAGATAAATACCAATAGACATCCAACATAAGCAGTAGTGCAATATTGTAGTGGTTAGAGCATACAGTTTGCATGTAGTCATTCATGGTTCGAGCCACGAAGCCGTTTCCATTTTGTATGTGAAATCAGTATAATTTTAATTTATTTGTATATTTATGCATTAAGTAACTTACATTTCTCAACCAGAGTAGTATAGTAGGCCCAGATGTGAGGTGTCAGTGTACTGAAGTTGTGAAATCCCCATAGAAACACAAGTGTCCCATAGATGTAGTCACACAAAATGTAACGTCAGTAAAGCACATAGGGGGATTTTATGGAAGGTCAGCATACATATCATAAGCTATCCTAAATGATGAATGAAACCCGCCATCATGATAGTCCAAAAACTGAAAGCTGAACAATGCTAAGTTATGCTCAACTAAGCTGAGGTACTGCAAGCACTGCTGAAACATGAATACTAAGCAGGAATTACTGTAGCTAAGTAGATTTGTACACTGGTAAACATTGCTTAGCAGCTACCTCCTTAAGCAGTGCCCACCCTAGCTAAGCAGGTATGCCCAGAGCTTAGCTTAGTACAGCATTTTCAAAATCATCCAATCATAGCAAAGTGTGGGAAATCAGCCCTATTTAAACCTCTTAGGTAGGAATGCAGCCCATAACCAGTTGTAGTTCCTCACTGCAGGCACCATGGCTGGAGTTGGAGAGGGTATTTGCTTTCAGGCGCAATGCTGGGGCATCCAGGAGTTCAGGGTCATGTTTGGACTCCTTGTGCAAAACCATGAAGTGAGACTACTGCAGGGCCAGTAACAGGGCTCGGAGTACAAAGCGAACATCTCTCACGTGACCTCAACAGCGCTACTGGTATCCCTCGGACTGGTGAGCAGGTCCGGCATCATTATGCTGATCTGAAGTGGAGAAAGACTGCTTACAACTGCTTTAATCACCCTGCCTGCATCAGCCACTATTTTGCCCAGCAACAAAATAACAGATTCAAGTCTCAAACTCAGGACCCTGTACACCATAGTCAAGAGCAACATACTACTACACCAACTGAGTTGTAGAAACGTCTTTTGATTTTTTAAAATATATCATTCAGTACAAGTACTGAAGAGTAGTGAAAGAAACTGCACTTACTACTTGACATGTTTACCATCTTGTTCTAAATCAAACACTGTGGAAACAGTCATGTATTTATTTCTAATTATATACATATTGGATAACTATGATGAGATAAATATGTGAAAGTGTATAACACACATATATACATATAAAAAGGATTCTAGATATGCATATGTACATACATGCATATACATATATATATATATATATATATATATATACATACATACATACACGCATAGATATATGCATACATATATATATATATATATATATATATATATATATATATATATATATAGATATATATATATATATATATATATATATATATATATATATATATATATATATCCACACACACATGTAGTGGAGTCATACCTCAGCACCATATATCTCCACCTCTCAGTGCAGGGGGACATATTATGTAAGTAATGCATTTATAAATGTAGAATGTTGCTACAGTAACAGGCTTTGTCAGCATAAATATCATGAGGGAAGGCAGTTATGACATTTAAATGTACACCATCACTTACTGACAGACATCCTAACATCATCACAGTGCAGTACCACAGAAACCACAGTAATGAGTCTGTGGAGTAGACCACAAATATGAGCAATAAACCTGGACAATCTGAAACAAACTGGTCAGTCGAGAGGTATACACACAACCTCTTAGTGCAATAAAGCAGGACTAAGCCTGACAAGGGGGGGGGGGGTTAAAGCCATGAAAATTGGGATGTATTAGAAATACTGAAGTAGATAAGCTGACACAGTTGATGCAGTCACACCCTCCTGTCTGTTCTAACATATCAGAACTGGAAGAACACAATTCTCAAGCCCACTTACTTCACACTAGTTAGTAATGTACATCTACACATCACCCCACTGAATTGTCAGAAACACACAACACCTGTGACAGCCAGAAAACAGTACATCTGACAAATATCTGGTCATAACATCACACTAGTGCAAGTACATTCAGCTGCTAGGCATGTCACCAAGCACTGTGTAAACTACAGGTAGACTGACACAACAGCAACCTACAAGTTTTGCTATGGGGGAATACACGCGTAATTGAAGATATAGATGGCACTACAGGAATGTAACAGCACAGAGTAACAGACACCAGTGTAAGTGCATACCCACAACCAATCACACCACAGTCACAGTGACATACTGGTAAGCCAAATCCATAGTACAGTATATGGACTGTGTGAACAAAACCCATCATCATGTTTGCCAGTCACACACTACACCTACATATACCGACCCAATTCACTGTGTAGTCTGATGTCTGACTGTGGTATGGGACATGTCTCAGTCTGGCCCTACAAACATATAAGCTGATAGGTTTCCAGAAACTGGAGCAGCATGCAACGGTAGATAGAAAAGGATCAAGAAAACTGACATCTACCCCACTCTGTACACAGGCCAAATAACATATTCACAATACACTGCTAAACAATTCTAACACTCTGTCAACAATCTCCATAAGTACACAGACCTCACTACTGTACAGACTCCAAAGGAATGTCCAGGTTTGGTCCTGAAATATAAGGCCGTCTATACATAACATGTCTGACAGTCTGGTATATCACCGGGTTGATATCAGGAATTAAATCATTAAATAATAATATACTGTACATATGTACCTCTTACTGCATGACATATGGAGAAAGGGTGACAGGCTTGGGAGATAGAGGCACAAACACAGGGACATTATTGACATATTGCTGTTATAAACTGTGAAAATTGCTGGTGTAACAGGGTTTGTTGTAACATATCTCCCCTGAGGGATATGAAGTCAGAAACACACATGGATTTTATCATTTACTGACTGCAATCCTCAGAGTATGCTACTGAATGTATAAAGACAAAATATTTGTGAGTTACACACCAGATGTAAGACACTAAACTCTGGCCAGTCTGATAATAGCCCTACAGGTGAGAGTTATGTCAGCCACATAACACCGTAATGTCAGACTTTAAATCATGTACAACAGCCATATCCACACAGACCCTGCTAACTTAACATCACTCCAAATGTATAACAGCAAAACTTACATTCTGTCACCATGTCTGGAACATCCTCCTCCAGTCTGTTGGCCTGTCTCCACAGTGTTTGCTGTAAGAAGTATTTCCAACTACCCTCTGTGATGCTGTTTGTCAGGCACCCACACAGTCAAGGAAATGGGCCAACGCCCACAGGAAGTGCTTAGTTATAGGAGTGTGTTTCCATGCTATTGACTATAGGAATGATACCACAGCTGTTCCACATGCAATTAGCAAGTGGGTGACTCCAATTCATGCACGGGCCATCAGCTGATCATGAGCATTACCTGCAAAAGTCAAGTTGCTGCCTATGCAAAACTGATGTATTTGTGTAAATCTACCTGAGAGAGAGAGAGAGAGAGAGAGAGAGACAGAGAGAAAAAGAAAAAGAAAGAAACCCAACTAACAGGACAATAATTACAAAGAAACTGCAACAAACAACATGTGAGACACACCTGTCTACCTGGAAAATACAGCAACTGAAACAGGCAAAAAAAAGTATGTGAACAACTAATCATGTAATGGAATGTATTAGGGGGTATGTAAAAGGGGTAAATAGGAAGTTCAACAAATATCTCTCAACAACACCTTCTGTACTGATATACTGCTGATCACAACCTATGGCCATAGCATCTGTGTCTGTCTGTACTGACATAGAACACAGCTCATGCAACTCAGATACGCACATATTAGTACTACTGGAGTGTGTGTTGAACAATACTGAATGTGACACTCCTAGGCCAGCTACTGGGATGTCGCATATGTCCATATGTTAATTGTGAATACTAGTATGATATACATGTGTGTATCAGAAATGTGAGGGACCTGTACAGGGTACTGGCATACTGAAATACTGTTGCAGCTGTGTATGTGTTGAACTGCATATCATTAACTGAGCTCATACCATTCAACTGTCCAGTGTTATGCACACTGCCATATGTGTGCCTCAGGTTTGTGGTTATGTACTCAAACAGTTGTGAAATGTCTGGCAAATAATTGGCAACCTGTGAACACTGACATTACAACATCTCCTTACTTTTCAATTGGCTGTTCCCATTAGGGGTTGCCACAGCAGATAATCTGACTACATGTTTCCCATTTCTCTGCATCTTGCTCTTTCACACCAACCAGCTGTGTGTCTGCTATCAACACATACATGCACCTTATCTCAGGCCTTCCCATTTTCCTCTTACCTGGCAGCCTCATACTTTCACAAATATACTCAGCATAGCTACTCATCACATGACAAACATATCTTGCCATTCTCTTCCTTTGGCCCCAAGCCATCCAACCTGGACTGACCACCTAACATACATGTTCCTACTCCTGTACACCCTCTTCACACCCAGTGCAAATCGTAATGTCATTAACTCTGCCTTGTCCAGCTTTGACTCCTGCCATATTATGTCACTGTCTACAACCCATATAACACAGCAGGGCTCCCCACCCTCTTGTAGACCTTCACTGTCACTCTTAATGGTACTTGTCTGTCACAAATCACACCTGACACTCCTCTCCACCACCTGCATCCTGCCTTAACTCTCTTCTGTACCTCTCCCTCACACTCCCCAGTACTCTGAACTGTTGTTCCCAAGTATTTAAAGTTATCCACGTTTGCAAACTGTACGCCCTGCATCCTCAGCATTCCTCCATCCTCCCTTCCATTCACACACAGATATCCTGTCTTAGTCTTGCTGACCAACATTACTCCCTACTCTAGATCATAATTCAACCTCTCCAGGGTCTCCTCAACCTGTTACCTACTCTCATTACAGAACGCAATGTCATCTGCAAACATCACAGTCAACAGGGTCCCCTGTCTGATCATGCCTGTCAACCTGTCCATCACCACTCCAAATAAAAAAAGAACTCACAGCTGATCCATGATGTACTTCCACCTCCAACTTAAATGCACCTCTCACTCCCAAACCAAAAATCATTGTTGTCACACTAGCCTTTTACATATCCTGTAGCACTCTTATGGATTCCTCTGCCACTCCTGACCTCCCCATACAATAACACAACCCCCTTTCTAGCCATCATTTCATATGCTGTGTGCAAGTCCACAAGGACACAACACAGTTACTTCTGACCTCGTCAGTATGTCTCCATCCACATTTTCATAGCAAATATCACATCTCTACTGATCTTTCATGGCAGGAAACCATACTGCTGAGCAGGAATCCTCACCACCCTTCTTAACCTAGCATCTGCCACCCTTCACCATTACCCATGCTGTGACTGATCAGTGTTATCACTCTGTAGTTACTACAGCTCTGCACACCACCATTATTCTTATAATCAGTACACATATACATTGTCCACACTCTCATGCATCTTCTCGCTTTCCAAGATCACAGTAAGCTATCTGGTTAACAAGACCCCTGACATTTCTCCTAAACAATGCCAGGTACCCACAGGTATGTCTTGTGGACGAACAGCCTTACTAATGCTACACCTCTTCGTAGCAAACTTTACTTCATTTGTAATAATCTGTTGCACTTCCTGATTCAACAAACCCACATCATGCAACTTCCTCTCTCTCTCTCTCATTATCCTCATGCAGCAGACCATCAATGTACTGTTTCCATCTGCTGTACACACTCTCCTCACTTGTGAGTATGTTTCCAACATTATCCTTTATCACACTTATTTTCTGCACATCCCTCCTATCTATGTGCCTCTGTCTAGCCAATTGCTACAGGTCCTAACTCTCCATCCTTGCTGTCCAATTGTACGTACAGCCATTCAGATGCACCATCCCTAGCCTTTACCACCACTATCTTTCCCATGCACCCCATCCCCTTATACTCCTGTCTACTTGATTCAAGTCTCTGACAATCCCACTTCTCTGCAGCCAACCTGCTGCAGACATGTGTAGGCCAAACATCACCCCCCCTGGCACATCACTATAGGTGGATATGCACACCACACACACCCCTACCATCATCAACATGGATCAGGTGAAAACTGCCCACTGAAATGTAAAACTAGCAAGTCACCTTGGTGACTCATAACATTCCAGTTTGTATCCTACATAAACTCGGACATATGCTTCTAGCTCCATTACATACTATATGCAAGCCAAGCCTGAGCAGCATTGACAGCTCATCTGCAAGGAACACAGACACTGTCTCCCTTCTACACAACTGTGAATGGTGGTTTATGACATGTACTGGTCCTCAAGGGGGGAATATGACACAACAGGACCAGGAGTACAATGCATGTTTATATAGTGCTGCATTGCATATGTTTGTATGTAGTGTACACTGTAGATAATTAGTCATGTGCTGTCTCTGTAAAGAAGTCTGTGCAATGTCTGAGGTCCTGTGATGTGTTTCCCTGTTTATGTCTTCCAGGTGCCATGCCATGTCACCCAGACTATACTGAGCAGGAGAATGCGGCCATAACTAAGGGTATCATGCAGAACTATGACATCTTTTTTAGTCAGGGTCGCCAAAACCTACAGGAGATGACTGCACTTTGGGATGACATTGTCCAAACATTGAAAAACATGACTTACCATGGCCGCACATACGAGCAGGTACATCACAGAGCAAGTGACTGATTTTTTGTGTCTGGCAAAGGGCTACTGCCGTAGCGAGGGACCATTTCACTACAGGTGAGGGCTAGCCACACCTCCCCCTCTGATGGCAGTGGAGGAGCTCCTGGCCAACCTTGGGGTAGCCCCCACAACAACATCTACAGATGAACAGTCAATCGTGGAGGTGAGTGGCACCCAGACAACAAGCGAGGAGCATCCAGGTAAGGCAAAAGTGCACATCAATGTACTGAGATTGCAGTACAACTGTGTTCTGTAGAGTCTATAGATGCATATGTCAGGGCAAAATACTACTACCGTAACTGCTATATCACTCCCACTACTAATATAGAGTTTGCTCTAACACCTTCCTCATTCATTGTCTCCTATATGGTGGCCTACTTCTTACCAGTGTTCCATCTTCCCTAAAAACAAAGCTATCCTCCTGTTATGAGAAAATGTCTAAGTTTGCTACCAGGTCTAAATCCAGCTACCACCACTGCAATGCCCTACACAAACTACATTGCCTTGAACCTCCCAACCATTTCACTGACATTCAACCTGCTCATGCCCATAAACTCATCTGTAATCCCTCCATCTACCCCTCCCTTGCCTTCTCCTACAAAATGCAGATACCCAACAGACTTCTAGATCCAATAACCAGAATTTTCAGTAACTGCAAAAGCCTGCTCATCATCCAGGATCAACCATCCTTTTCTCTAGCTCACCTCTGGAAATCACTGCCACCTCTTCTTGGTACTATGGACAGCCACTCCACCTTTAAGACCTTGCTTCATTCCCATCTCAAAAGCCTCTGGGAATGTTCCTGCTCTCATCACACACGACACAGCTGTTTTTCCACATTTCTCACACTCCTTTACTTCCATTTTTTCTTCAACATGCTGAGCTTATCTGACTACTACCATCTTCATTTGTGTCATTTACTTGTACTCTTGTTCTACTTTGTTTACTTTTTTGTTATTGTCCCACCCTTCTTGCATTCAACACTTTCACCTGTTATCATCCATCCTACTATAACTATGCTAAGATTTCATGCAAAACTGTAATATGAACCCTTGTGTTGTTTAACATTCTAATAAATGTAACAGGAATAAGCAGCAATACAGTTTTCTCATTCTAGTTGACTGATATATATGTGTGTGATAGTACCAATTACATTTGTAACCATATTTTCACTGCAATTGTAGATTTTTTATAATGTTATGTAATACCATTGTTCTTCAGTACTATTGCATAACAGTAAATGATTGTCTTCATATTATATTGCTCTTCATGTATCTTTTCTCCACAGGACTCCATTGAAAACAGGTCCTTCATGGACCAATGGACTATCCCAGAAAAAAACTGTAAAATTGATAACTTAATAAAATCAGTGGGTGGGGTTTAGTAATGAACACAAGTGCACTTCTATGGTGAATTACAGCAAATTGTGTAATAGCCTATAGTTTATACTGTACCTGCATAGAAATATAGCATTAATTGTGGACCAATGCATATTGTCAATTAGCTAACAATACCTCTCCCTCCCTACTACCTAGGTCCCTTGATTCTACGTGAGGTACAGTAACCTGAAGCCGGTGAGTATGAGATTTTACTGTTTTGGCTCACCAGTACCCCAGGCATGTTAAGGTGTTACACACAGCCATCTGGCAATATGTGCATGATCACTTGTAGTGGGATTCACTGCCTAATATCACAGTGGATATCACAGGGGCCGATTTGCATGTGATGTCACATATCTGTAGCATACCTACCTCACAAATCTGTCATTGCAGGACATCTGGATAAAGAGTGGGAAAATGCGGGGACAAAGGGCCATGAGTAGGGACATATTGTACACAGTGCTGTTATACAGTGCATATGAAAGGAGTACACACCTGTTAGAATGGCAGGTATTTCTGATATATGACAATGTGAATACAATACAGAAGACCAAACATATATCCAACCTTTCCTGTGACCTATAAACTGTACAATGTAATTGACAAACAAACAGATCTGTTGGTGGAACAAGTATGTGACATGGACATTGTCCAATAAACTAGATGCATATGTGTGCACAGGATGATGCTCATACTGTGGTGTCGCACCATGTGACACAACCACAGCAGTTGATGCATATGTGTGCACAGGATGATGCTCATACTGTGGTGTAGCACCATGTGACAAAACCACAGCAGTAAAATATGGCCCAAACCACAGAATCCTTTACAAACGCATTCTATGGACACCTACAGGAATGCATGGATCTTGCTATCCCAAATAAAACCAAGACTCACATCTCCAAAGGCAGGAGACCTGTCTGGTGGACCCCAGCCATAAATAAGCTATACAACCGAAGGAGGAAGCTACTACATGATAGAGCAAAATCCCAAAAAGGGAAGGCATATCTGATCAGTACTAGCAAGTAACTACGATCCCTCATAAAATCATCTAAGACCAGCTTCGAAAGAAAAATTGCACAAGACGCTAAAGATAATCACAAGGCCATCTTTAGTTATGTCAGGAACCTGGGTGGCAACTCCCAGATATGCTCTGAGTTAGTGCAAAATGACAAAAAATACACTGAACCCACAGACATTGCCAACATCCTGGCAGACAGGTTCAGTGCAAACTTCTCCCCCCCTTCCCCCCCAAAAGAGAAAATGTCTATCCCAACAGAGTGTAGCCTCCCTGACATCACAGATGCACAGGTGAGAGCTGCCCTCTCCAAAGCAAAAAACACAGCATCAATGGGACCGGACGGTGTCACGGGCTGCGTCTTACATGAGCTCCAAGAAGAACTGAACCCTCACATAAAGTCACTGTTCAGTCTCAGCCTTACTACAGGATATGTACCCAAGGGATGGCGTACAGCAACAGTGGTCCCACTCCACAAAGGTGGTGCCACAATGGACCCCAGAAACTATTGCCCTATAAGCCTGACTAGCCTGGTCTGCAAAGCTATGGAGCGTATCATCTTGGAACTCATAAACAAAGACATTGGGAACCTCCAAACACTGGATCCTACCGAATTCGGCTTTGTTAAGGGCAGATCTTGCCTCTTGAACCTGGTTGACTTCTTTGAAACAGTCACCAAGGCCATAGATGAAGGGAATGTAGTCCACACAGCCTATCTGGACCTCGCAAAAGCCTTCGACAAAATACCCCACTCAGGCATCATAAATAAGCACAACAGCTTAAATATCAATCCCTATGTCACAAGATGGGTTGCAAACTGGCTCAGGGATAGAACCCACATGGTCAGAATTGCAGGTGCCATGTCAGACTCTAAACCAGTTACAAGTGGCATCCCACAAGGGTCAGTCCCGGGACCTCTCTTGTTCAGTATATATTTCTCTGAGGTACAGGCTAACATGGGAGGACTATGGCTGACCAAGTTTGCAGATGACTGCAAACTGGGTGCCATAATCGACTCGCCAACTGACACAAGCATCCTCCAAAAGGGTCTCACAGAGATGGATAACTGGTGCCAGAGCCATGGCCTAAAGCTAAATGCCAAAAAGTGCATAGTCATCCCCTTTGGGAAAAACAAAGTGCCCACAAATTACCACATAGGTGGTAATCCATTAAGTACAGAAGAAGTAATTAGGGATTTGGGGACCCAAGTAGATAGCAATCTCTCCTTTGACAATCACGTTGCCAAAGTGGTTAGAAAGACCTTCTATATAGCCCACCTTATCACGAAAGGGTTCACATCTAGATCAAGAGAGGTCATTGTGCCCCTCTACTCATCACTCATCAGGCCAATAATTGAATACAATGCTCCATTTGGGATGTACCTTACCCGACACCTGCAGCAACTGGAAAGACCCCAAAAGTACCTCACCAAGAGGATCAAGGGACTCAAACAGATGCCCTATGCAGTTAGGCTAAAGAAACTCCAGCTCTACTCAGTTGCTTACCGCCTACTCAGAGGCGATCTGTGCCTGACGTATAAAGCCATGTCCAAACCAGAATTAATGGACATGCTCCACCTCAGGAAATCCAAATCCCTTAGAGCCACATACTCCAGGGACTTAAACCTCAGCACAGAAATAAATAGGACATGCTGGAGGGACAGACTCATATCCCAGAGGCTCCCCTCACTCTGGAACAAAATCCCAATCCATGTTAGGCAGAGCCCCTCAATGACCCTCTTCAAGAGAAATCTTGACGAGTGGATGGGAGATCGTAGGTTTACCCCTGGGATCTCTTCTATGCCCCTACTAGACAGAGACACAGTAAACTAATCTTAAAAGGGCTATCTTCTGTGACCTACTATACAGAGTCACAGTCAACTAATCTAAAAGGGTGGCGAAAGCCAAACACACTCTGGCTAGGCTTATAAATGCCCTAGGGTAGATAGCCTAGTATCAACCTATGAACCTATGAACATCATATTGTATACATGCCTGCCATCAGTTATGGACACTTGGATTAACTGCAAGTAACAGTTAGCTCACATACATAGGATATCCTAACATAGACCCAAAGTTGCCTGCTACAGCAAAAGCCATGGTTCACATATAGCTTAATATGCTACAAAGGGATCACATGTTATAAAGGTATCAGCCTGGAGAACTCTACAAAAGCATGCCCACAGCATTGCATATGCCATGGAACACAGTGCAGATAATCATGTAAAGGTGTGCCACATATAGTGCAACAGTGAATTGTAAAGAAGTAGACATTCTGACACATATGTGGAGGATACAATACCAACAATGTCCAGGGAGGCTGCCAGGAGCCATACAGCAACAACAAAGGAGTGCCAGACATCTCTGGCAAGTATTGTGTGTACCACATGTGACAACAATCTTACGTGGTCTTCACATGTCTTGGCTATATGTTGTGTTTGGAAGATGGCAGCTGTTCCTCACAACAAACAACATCCAGTCCTGGGTAACTTCTGGACAAGACATCAGCTTTTCAAAAAGCATGTGTGTAAATGTGTTAAGGTGTTATCAGATTTATTTTAAACTATCTTTGTCCACAATGTAGTCATGTCATTTTGGACATATAAAACCATTGCACAACAGCAGAAGCACACTACCCACACAGTGAAGCAGGCTGATGGCAGTGTCCTGCTGTAGGTGTGCTGTTCACAATGTTGTACTGGGGCTGTAGCCAATTTGGAGTGTATTATGACTAGTTTCAAATACCAGTTTCTTGTGGCTATAGTCCTTCTGGTGTCTGCAGCATACCTGTGTATGCGGAGGTATTCCAACATTGCACACAGCAATGGCCCACACCTTACATCCACTGGACAAAAGGATGGCTTCACAAGAACACAATCAACAGTTTTTAGCAGCAAAACCTGAGTCCGCACCTACATACAATACACAGTCTGTGTGGTGACCTGACAAATGCTATGCACAGTGGAAGGCTTTGCAATCTGACAGATTTTGAGGTGTTCTCCAAGAGAGAGTGTGCAAACATTGCCATGTCAATGTGTGCCATGCTGATACACACCTTCACAAGAGTACTGAATACTGCAATGAAATGAACAGGTGCTTTACCAAAGTATCAGTTTACAGGTGTGCACCCCTATGCAACCCAGCTATTGTAGTCATATCATGTACGATATCTTAACCCTACTTGATGTGTATGTTCTGCAGTTAGAGTGCACAGGTTATATGTCATATGAAATGGGAATATTATAGGAATATCACGGTTGTCTCATGTGATCTGTCACTAAATCATTGCATGTTAAAAAGGGTTTCTGCACTTACTATATCCACTGTAAGCTTGTGACGTTGTTTCAGTAACTGCCCTTGTTTTCACATACATGTGCAGCAGGTTATGAAATCTTCAAATCACAGTATGACATTATATGGGGTAACCAATCCACTGGAGCAACCAGTAATGTATCAGACCAACATAACAGGTATAAGCAGCAGACAGGAAAGATGAACCACATGTGTAGATATTCCTGGAAATTCTGTACAATTGCTAGGTATGTTCCATAGGTTTGGCCACAGTGCTATACAGATGAATAACAGTAATGTTTACATGGGTGCAATGTGTTGTAGGTGAAGGCTCACCACCAACTAAAAACACTCTACATATCCCAAGGGTGTACATTTGTAGTTATGGTAAGTTGGAAGGTATGCACTGCATGATGTTGATGTCTGGTCCAGAGTGCGTCTCTTTGGTTTTGAGTGTATGTCATGACGGTCATCTGTTGCCTAATGTGAGGTCTGTGTAATGTCTCTGGGACACCTCATGTGTGTGCGTGACTGAGTGTGTGAGTGTAACTGAGTGAGAGTGTAACTGAGTGTGTTTGTGAGAGTGTATGATTGTGTGAGTGTGTGAGTATGTGAGTATGTGAGTGTGTGAGAGTGTGAGTGTGTGAGTGTGTGAGTCAGTGTGTGTGAGAGTGTACCAGCAATAGGTGGCCATGGTGGTCGCACTCCCTCCAGGTGGGTAAGTGACATTATTTTTTTGGTGACTCTGACCATGATGATACCCATAGGGAAGCACAGGTGGGGTTGTCAGAGGCTGCAGCTGTATCATCCGTTGACATGCCACCTATATCTACCCCATCCCTGCACATAGCCACAATGACCACACATTCCCCATCACCAGTGGCCACAATAGAAGGACAGTTGGGTGCTGGCACAGAACATGCAAGTGTGGTGACTATGACAAGTAAGCGGCCAGGCACTAGCCATAGCCAGAGTGCTGGTGAGATCCCACACAGGCAGGCGGGCAGGGGTGCTCGGAGGAGAAAGGCTGCCCATCCATCTCATGTTGAGAGTGCCACTGCTGTAGTAACAAGGTGCATGTTTTGTTCCATAATGGATGCACAGGCCTGTAATGAATATAACACCAGACAAGTGTGCAGGCTGGTGGAAGAACATCTCCCTGGTGTCTGTGGCAATTTCCAAGAACTCATTGCAGCCACACTTGTGGGCAATGGGATCACAGATAGACAGTGGGGGTCAGGTTGTGGCATGCCTCCACTGTGGGATATTTGTGCTTGAAGGTATGGCAGACGGGAGGCAGCAGCCACATGAAGGTAGCTCAGAACAATGATCAGATGGGCATGCATGTGGCCATGCATGATCACACTCCCATACGGGAAGTCACACCAGCACTAAAGGGTGGTGTGCTGTCCATGCCAAGACATGGCAGGCCATGGGTACGTGGTCCTGGACAGTCCCAACAGAGTCACGGATCCAGCAGACATACGTCACCTTCAGGGAGCAGTAATAACTCCTGCGTTCTCACTGGTAGTGCCCATGATACCCTTGGCAGATGCATTTCTCATGTCCATGGCCAGAGGCAATGAACTGCACACCCTGCCATGTACAGACGACAGCTGTCCTGAAAACATCAGTGTAGGGCAGCCACATGGCATGTCAGTGCACACACACACACACACACACACACACACACACACACACACACACACACACACAATCACAATAAAGTCACCTCCAAACACATGCACCACACCTGCACAGGCCATGCAATTCCCATACCCCAAAAACACACCCATACTGTCAACCGAATGGCGCAGCCTAGGCCTCTGAAAAATCCACATAGCACCCTGTGCATATGATGAAACCTGTGCCAGATCCCTGACATCCAAAACATTGATGCACGGACATACAAATATGGGTCTGATGCACAGGATGACATTAATAGATTTTATGTAGGTAATGCTGTGTAGGGTGCTGTCATCTGGCATTTGTAGGGGTACACATCAGAGTGAGTCTACAGTTTATGCCATGATGCATTCTTGCTATTATTAATGCTGAGTGAATGTGTTCTCACATGCTGTATCCTGTTTGTGGTCTAGGTGCCTGTGTGTCACCGGGATGTGGTCCTGCAGCAAGACCAAGGGGTATGGCAGTGTGGTAACACATCAACCATATTATAGGCATGGTACAGCTGTATCTACATGGATTTCACAGGTCTGTATAACAGTGATTGCATATGCTGCACAGATTATTGGGCTGAGGGTTGTATATAGGTTTAAGTTAATTGACAATAACTGTTTCAGAATGCATAATGGTAATTGTGGTGGTTTGGACACGCCTCCATTTGGTAATAACCACACCCCCAGGGGGTATTCATTAACCAAACACAATGAGATTACTATTCACACACACACACACACACACACACACACACACACACACACACACACACACACACACAGACACACACACACACACACACACACACACACACACACTTGGCAGTACTGAAATTCATTGGTTCATAGCATCATAGGTGTGTAGTAGGTGGATGGCCATGAAGGCTGTACAAGGCTGGCCCAAGGGAATACCCTAGCATCAGGCCACATGACAATATTCCCCAGTGTGGTAACGAGTATACTCACTGGAGTGATCCCCAGGGGTGGGTATTTTATTCCCCATCCAGTCATCCAGATGTCTGTTGTGGATGACCAATGACGTGCATTACTTCACATGTAAGTAATGTATATTCCATACCATGGTCAGTGTTTGGGTTGTGAACCTGTCCCACAAGCATGTCCGTTGGAGTGTGGACGTGTGATTGAGGTCTCTGGGGCATGTTGTGTGGGCAGATTGGTTTCTTCAGATGTAGCATTCCTGACCTAGTTCAGTGAGACATGGCTGTGTAACTCAGGTATTGATTGCATCTACATAGACAGTATGATATGGGGATTCCTTGCAGTTATTGGAGTCTGTCCATACAGGGCATGTGTGTAAAGCATGGTCTTCCCTTTGACGGTTATGTTTGCAGCCTCTACAGTTGTTGCATGTGTCCAGTGGGGTGCATGTCTAAAGGGCCACTGTACACACTGATTAGCCTACTGAGGGGAGGGTACAGGGTGACCATATCCATTTACTTGCTGGATAAAACACACTTAGGTGATGTAACACATCACAGTAGTGTCTGATGTCAGTGGCACTGTTGGGATCAACAAACAGCTGACTGTCAACCTATGTTTCCCATTCTGTTATGACATCACTGTTCAGTGGACGAACAGCAATGTATTACTTCATGTGAGCCATGATGTCCCCAAGGGTAATGGCAGCACTTCTCATTGAGGTAATGTAAAAGGTTCTGACAACAGTCATATGTGCCAGAGTGGCCTTTGTGCATGTTGTAAACATCACATGGCTTGTGAATTATACCCCCCACCTTACTGTTGTATGCTAACATTGTCAGCAAGGGTGCCTTTGTGGTGGCCTACACCTCAGAGGTGAAGATCCCAAACATGGAAGGACAGGGATCCATACCCTGTATGACACGTCATGTGTGGTAATCATTTTGACATGGAGTACACTGCTATCACACCATGGGTACTATCTGTGGTGCTGTTTGTGAGGAAGTTGTGATACAGTGGTTGATGGGTAGGCAAGTGTGTTTTTGTATAATTCCTGAGTGTTGAGTGGTCTCTGAGTATTACAAGGGCTGCCTATATTATTAACTGTTCCATATTGTCACATACTCATTAGACATGGCACAACACATTTAGGGCTGTAGATTGTCATTGCCTACCTGTACAGTGGTTGAAAACTGTTGGGCTTGTAATGTGGATGTTGAAACATAAACTAGGTCATCAATAAAATAATTTAGCAAAGCCTGCCCCCAACGGATCATGTTATTACACAATCACAACACCCACACAGGATACTGTTGTAAGACACACACACACACACACACACACACACACACACACACACACACACACACACACACACACACACACACACGCGTGCACACACACACACACACACACACACACACACACACACACACACACACACACATATTTTTACATTTGCCAGGACTGGGATTAGAACTCCTACATAACTAGTTTGCTACACTACAATATTACATGGATGAGTCATGATAGCACCCACCTAACAGTTGTCTGCAAACATTGTCAGCCAGGGTGCCTTTGTGTTTGCCTTCACCTCCGAAGTGTAGATCGGAACCATGCCAGGACCCAGGTCCACACCCTGTAGAACACAAGTCATGTGTGGTCAGTGGTTTGACATGGGGTCCACTGCATTCACACCTTGAGTTCTATCTGTGATACAGTTTGCAAGGATACTACTGCTCTACAGTCTGATGCCTGGCCAAGTGTGAGTGTATGACTCCTGAGTGGAGTATGGTCTGTGATGAATAGAAGTGCTGCCTATCATGTTACCTATACCATACTGTCACATAGTCATTGCACATGGCACAACACTTTCATGGTTATAGAATGTCTACACATACCCCTACAGTGTGTGACAACTGTTGGCCTTGTAATGTGGACAGTGGGACATATAGCAGAACATCAATAAAATAGATTAGCAAATCATACACCCCAATACATCCTGGTATTACACACACAGGATACTGTCAACACACACTTGCCAGCATTGAGATTAGAACCCTACCTATCTAGATATTGTTACTACAATGTTGCACCTTTATCGCATGTGCCATGGAGCTTATACAGTGGAAGTTGTCCAAAGGTACTTCTAAAATGAGGAACATCAGCAGCTCATGTAAAGTATGGCAAGGAGTGTTTTAATAGGTGAGAGAAACCTCAAAATAATTTACCCTACACACACACACACACACACACACACACATATATATATATATATATATATATATATATATATATATACACACACATACACACACACACACACACACACACACACACACACACACACACACACACACACACGTGGCATGACTGAGGGTTGAACCTTTATCTAACTAGAGCATTGAACTGTAATGTGACAGTTACTACACTCACCAGTGAGCCTACTGGGCTTAGACTTAAAAAAAAGTCTGCCTAAGGTGAGTGACCTTTTCACGACTGATAAAGTAGTGCAATGTGAAGTGTACTGAGTGTGAGTGATCCCAAAATCTTTAACCTAAACACACACACACACACACACACACACACACACACACACACACACACACACACACACACACACACACACACACACACACACACACACACACACACACACACACACAATTTACATTTGCCAGATCTTTGAGGACAACTCCTACCCATGTATTGCTTGGTACTACAGTGTTATTCATTTATCGTATATGCCACAGAGGTTTTGGGGTAATAATTGTACTAAGGTACTACTAAGGCGAGGGACATCAGTAAGTGGCGGTAAGCAGCGGTATGCTATCACTGCATATGCAGCAGATCTTGTTCTGCCCAGGAAAAAAACTTGTATAGATATCTACACACAGACAGACACACATACACATGCAGACATGTGGCAGGACTCAACTTATGACCCCTACCTATGTAGTTCTTTGTATTATGTTGTTAGGCAATTACCACACACACCTCAGAACCTATAGTTTGGAGATTGTTCCACGGTACCTATGTATAGTGTATAACATAAACAGTGCATGTATGGTATGTCTGTTTAAGATGTCAGAGTGAGAGTGGGCCTCCAACTGCTTTTGCCCAGATGTGTACACACTCACAAACACTTTCATACACAGTAATGCACGCACACAGATTTGACATTACTGGGATCCATAGATACAATGCTTCATAGGTGTGTACTAGGAAAATAGCCATAGAGACTTTAGAGGGTAGGTCATGAGACTACCCTGGCAGGATGGCACCTGATGATACTCCACAGTGTGTCTATTCAGTATAGCCACTGAGGTGGTCACCAGGGTGTGTATTCTATTCCCCATGCACTCCTCCAGATGTCTCATGGAGAGGGCCAGTGATATGGTCTGCTTGACATGTATGTTGCAACTATTCCATAGCATGGCCATTGTCTGTGTTGTGAACCTACCCCCAGCATGTACTGTTGACTATGCAGATGGGGTTGAGGTCTCTGGGCCATGTGGTATGGACAGCCTGGTTTCCTCAGATGCACCATTCACGTCAGAGTAGGGTCAGGCATGGGTGTGTAAGCCAGGCATGGATTGCACCTCCATAGCCAATATAAGATGGAGATTCATTCGGGTTAGTGGAGTCTGTCCATATAGGACAGGTGTGTAATCCAAGTGGTCATCCTTGTGTGGCACAATTGCAGCTTTCCCTGTTGTAGCGACCATCCAGTGGTGTACATGGGCAATGCGCCATAGTACACATATATTGACCAAGTGAGCTTTGAGCACTGGGAAGCACAGTCCTTTTACATCTGGGATCCAGCACCCTTATTCAGGGGAGCTGACAGATGGAAGCGTTTTTTGAAGACAGTGGCACTGTGGTGGTCAACAGAGAGCTGGCTGTCGACTTGTGTTCCCGGTTCTGTTATGCCAACATCAGTAAAAAATGTCCAAACCAAGCAAGTAAATTTGTACTCAACGTTTATTAATAAACATTGAGTACAAGTTTACTTACTTGGTTTGGACATTTTTTATGGATTTTTGAATTTGGTGTGCAGATCCTTGGCTCCTTCTTGTGTAGCAGTTGGTTTTGTCTTTTTTATTGTTGATGCCAACATCAGTGTTCAGTGGTCTACCAGCAGTGTATTACTTTATGGGACCCATGTTGTACCCAAGGGGGATGGCTGCACATCCTCTGGCATTCAGGTAATATCCAGGGTCTGAAACAGTGTAAGGTCTCAAAGAGGCCATTGTGTAGGGTGGCAACCTCATGTGAGGGTGTAATATTGGCACCCACCTTGTAGTGATTTGCAAATATTGTCAGCCTGGGCACCTTTGTAGTGGGCTAGTCCTCAGAGGTGTTGATCACAAACATGAGGGGACCCAAGTCCACAACCTGTGGGACTCCACTCATGATTGCTCAGCAGTCTGACATGGAGTCTGCAGCATTGACACTGTGGGTTCCATGTGTGAGCCGGTTTGCAGGCCACATACTGCTGTAGGGGTAGATGCCTACCTAAGTGTGTATGTGCATGTTCCTGGTTGGGGAGGGGTATCCCAGGTGTAGATGGGCTGCCTATCTTGTCATCTATTCCATAATGTCACATGGTTGTTGCACATGGCATAACACTTTTAGGGCTGCAGATTGTACACACACACCTCTACAGTTGTTGACAACTGTTGGCCTTGTAATGTGGTTGTTGGGACATATACTAGGTCACCAATATAATGATTTAGCAAAACCCGCCCCCAATGGAAATATAATAATGTAGCAAAACCCACCCCAATGGATCTCGTTATTACACAATCACAACAACTTGCACACAGGATACTGTTCACACACACAGACAGACACACCTGCCAGTACTGAGATTAGAACTCCCACCTATTTATGGATTGCTACTAGAGTGTTACACCTTTATCACATGCTTATAGAGGGAATGTTGTTCCAAGGTACTTCTAAGGTGAGGAACATCACCAGGCCTTTGAAATCATGACACTGGGTGATGTTGTGCATGACAGATTTCATAAAATATTTTACCCTACACACACACACACACACACACACACACACACACACACACACACACACACACACACACACACACACACACACATAACATTTGTCAAGAGTGAGGATCGAACCCCCATCTGACTAGAGGTGTGGACTTTTATGTTACACAGTTACCACCCATACCACTGAGCTTACATAGCTCAGGGTTGCCTAAAGGTACTTCTAAGGTGAATGGGATCTGCAGGACTGCTAAAGTAGGGCACTGAAAAGTGTACTGGATGTACATGGGCCCAAAATCTTTATGCTACCAACACATATAGATATATATACACACACAAACCAGGAACAAGATTCAAATCTCTACCTATATAGGTAGTGATACTACTGTTACACTTTTAGCACACATGCCACAAAGCTTATAGTTAGACTGGTGTCCACACATACTTCTAAGGTGAGTGACATCAACAGCCTTTGTAAACTATTACACTCTGAAATGTACTTGCTGTGCATGGACACAAAATGCATGAACCTAAAATTATACACACACACACTCACACAAACAGATACACTTTTGAAGTTGACAGGACTGGGATTAGAACTCCTACCTACCTCGTTTGCTACACTACAGTATTACACAATTATTGCACATGCCACAGAGCTGAGACTTGCCCAAAGGGTTATGTCAAGGTGACTGACATCAGCAGGAATTCTAACATAGGGCAATGAGAAGTGCAGTGTGTGAATGGGCCATAAATCATTCCTCTGGAAACACACACACACACACACACACACACACACACACACACACACACACACACACACACACACACACACACACACACACACACACACACACACACACACACACACACACACACACACACACACATGCACACACACTCACAACTTTATATTCGACAGGACTGAGTTTACAAATGCTACATGAATACTTATTTGTACTATAGTGATACACAGTTATCACAAGCACCATATACACTATAGGGCTGAGGGCTATCAAAATGAATGCCTACAGTGACTGAAATCAGCACATCATGTGATATAGGCAATGGGATGGATGGGTAGGACAGGCCTCATAATGGAATTCTCTCTGTCACTGTCTGTCTCTCTCTCTCTTCCCCACATCTCTGCGTGTGTTTGTTTGACATATTATAGTCTGTTGGCCTTAGATAATTGTGAGTATTCCTATCAAATGTGTGTGAAGCATAAATGGTGTACAATTTGGTGTGTGTGCACAAACATCTGTAAATGACATGATACACAAATGATACGTATAGTCCACTGTGTTTTCAGACATGGGCTCATTTCTCTAAGTGTAGGAGCATGCCCAGTATGACCTTCGGTATTGAGTATGTGAATCCATTCCAGGTAGGGTTGTACTCCAGTCCAGGGTTTTGTGTTCTACACCTACAGCTAGCAACCTGTTTCTTAGTTCATAGGTTCATTGGAAGTTACTAGGCTATCGGCCTAAGGGCCTAAGTAAGCCTAGCCAACAAGGTTCTCTGGCTTATGCCACCCAAGAAAGTTAATTTCCTGTGCCCCTGTTGAGCAGAACAACAGAAGTGATCTCCGGGGTGTGTTTCCTATTTCCCATTCACTCATCAAGATTTTTCTTGAAGAGTGCTAATGAGGAACTTTGCTTGACATAGATGGGTAGCTTGTTCCAGAGTATAGGAAGTTTCTGGGACAGGAATCTATCCCCCCAGCATGTCCTGTTTATTGTGGTGAAAAGGTTTAGTTCCCTAGAGCATGTAGCTTGGAGGGATTGGGATTTCTTTAGGTGTAGCATGTCCAACAGCTCTGGGTTTAACATAGCTTTATATGTTAGGCAGAGATCTCCTCGGAGTAGGTGATATCCCACAGAGTAAAGCTAAAGTTTTTTTGAGATGGCCAGTGCAGAGCATCTGTTTGAGGCCAGTAATCCTCTTTGTGAGGTACTTCTGTGGCCTTTCCAGCTGCTGCAGATGTCTTGTGAGGTACATTCCAAAAGGAGCGCTGTACTTTATAATGGGTGTAATGAGTGCCAAGTAGAGGGGGAACAATGACCTCTTTTTTCATGGATGAGAACCCTTTTGTGATGAGGTGTGCCATATAGAAGGATTTCCTGACTACTGTGGCAATGTGATTATCAAAGGAGAGACTACTGTCCACTTGGGTCCCAAGGTCTCTTATCACACGTTCAGTGTTAAGTAGACTGCCATTTACGTGGTAGTTCATGGGTACAGATTTTTACCAAAGGGGATGACAATGCACTTTTTGGCATTGAGCTTGAGGCCATGCCTCTGACACCAGGCATCTGTCTCAGTGAGGCCCTTCTGTAGGATGTCCACATCATTTGGGGACTCGACTATGGCTCCTAGTTTGTAGTCATCTGTGAACTTCATTAGCCAGAGGCCTTCTGTGTTAGCCTGTACTTCAGAGAAGTAGATAACAAACAGGAGAGGTTCCAGGACTGAACCCTGTGGTACTCCAATTGTCACTGGTTTGAAGTCAGATTTGGAGTCTGCCACTTTTACAGTGTGGGTTCTCTCAGTGAGCCAGTTGGCAACCTATCTTGGGACGTAGGGATTTATACCTAGTTTAGTGAGTTTAGCTATAATTCCAGAATGGGGGATGGTGTTGAAAGCCTTGGTGAGGTCAAGATAGGCTGTGTGAACCACCTTACCCTCATCTACGGCTTTGGTGACTGCCTCAAAGAAGTTGATCAGGTTCAGAAGGCATGATCTGCCTTTCACAAACCCAAACTGGGTGGGGTCCAGAGTTTGGAGGTTACCAATGTCTTTGTTTATTAGTGCCATGATGATACATTCCATGGCCTTCCAGACCAGGCTCATTAGTCTAATAGGGTGATAGTTCCCAGGATCAGTAGTGGCTCCCCCTTTGTGTAGTGGGATAACTGTTGCTGTGCACCATTCAGTGGGCACAAAGCCTGATGTGAGACTATGACTGAACATAGTGCTTAGGTGGGGAGCCAATTCATTCTGAAGTTCATGTAAAATGCAGCCTGGGATGTTGTCCGGTCCCATGGATGCTGTGTTTTTGGTATTAGAGAGTGCAGCTTTTACCTGCATAGATATGATTACAGGGACTCTGCATTCTTCCTCTATAGATATGGGCCCTTTAGGGGGTGAGACGGGGTAAAGTTAGCACTGAACCTATCTTCCAGGATGTTAGCAATATCAGTTGGTTCTGTAATTTTCTTGCTGTTGTGCTGTAACTCAGAGCAGATCTGGGTGTTGCCATTGCGATTCTTGACATAGCTATAGAATGCTTTGTGGTTGCCCTTAGAATCAGTGGTGATTTTGTTTTCATAGCTAGCTTTAGAGGATCTTATAAGGGATCTCAGCTTCTTACTGAGTCTAACCAGGGAGCTCCTCTACTCATGGGATTTTACTCTCTTTTGCAACAGTTTCTTCCTTCTGTTGTAGAGTTTGTTTATGGCAAGGGACCACCAGGGTTAGCTTCCTTGTTTTGTAGGAAAGCATCTTGGTTCTGTTTGGGATAGCACGATACATGCATTTGTGTAAGTGCTTATAGAGTGCATTTGTATAGGATTCAGCAGTCATAACTGTATTGTCCATCTGCATGGGTGTCTTAAGAAGCATTAAGTTGGCTTTGGAGAAATTATTTTCTGTGGTTTCCTTAATGGTGGGTGGGGGCGGGATGCAGATATCTAGGGTGATTAGCTTATGGTCGGATCTGATCAACGAGGAGTTGACTTCAGGTGTGGAACACTGGTCACTCATGTTGGTAATGATTGGGTCTAGGATACTGTTGCCCCTGGTGGGGGTGTGGATAAGTTAATCCAGGGCATTGGAATTTATGAATTCCAAAAAGCGTTGAGCGAAGGAGTTGTTACATGAGTAGTTTTCCCAGTTAATGGGGGGGGGGGTAGTTGAAATCGCCCATTATTAGGGTGTTTGTTTGAACCCTAATATTTTCCAGAATATCAAAAAAAGAGGAGTGGGAATCCTATGGCATGGTGTGGGATCTGTAGCAAGCTACAATTTGGATTGCAGTTTTGCCCAGAGTTAGTTGCACTTCGATAACCTCGGATGCATTATGCTGCACAACTAGCCTGGAGGTGTGGATATCCCTAATGAATATGGACACACCTCCACTTTTGTTGTTCTGGTCCAGGTTAGATGGCTGATAGGTGTGGTATGAGTTATAGCCTGGTAATGCAGGAGTGCTCTCTAGAGCCTTGAACCAGGTCTCAATCACTGCACAGATATCGATGTTCTCCATTTTAAGGAGTGCCTCGAGTGAGTGCATTTTGAGATTTTCTAGCATTGAGTAGCATTACCCCCAGTTTTTGCTTGCCTGTTCCTGTTACGGTGGTAAATTTGTCATTTAAACCTTGCCTAAAAATGGCACTATAGGGGCGGCAAGATCCTTAGCCAGTATCCAGAATCCCAGCAGCAACAGGTGCAGGCCATCTCTGGCAAAGCATTGTGATCTGTCGACCATGTTGTCCCAGGCAGACAGATACTGGATCCCCTTAGAATGACACCAGAAGCTTAGCCAATTGATGAAGTCATTAATTTTGTCCTTTTACTGGAGTATCATTCTGGGCAATGGCAGGATGCTACTCAGGGCTAGGGTCATACCTACCTGGGCTACAAGATCGGAGATCTCTTCCATGTCTCTTTTCATGTAGTCCAGGGAGGTATGTCTCAGGTTGCTCACACCAACATGGACAATGACAGAGTCATATTTGTACTTGTTGTGGAGTGACCTGAGTGTGTGGGTTATGTGGCGGATCCTGGCACCCGACAGGCAGCTGACACTAACCTTCTCCTTGTTTAGCCTGGTGAGTGGGACAGCAGTGTGCCTGACTATAGAGTCACCTATGACTAGTGTGTTGAGTACATTGTTTTGCCTTATGGGCTATGGTTTATTGGCACACTGAGTCTGTGGGCTATGTGTCATTTGGGTTGTTCTGGGGGCTGGAGGTTGCTTGCATTTCTGCTTCGGATGTCTCTGTTGCTTGAGCATATTATTACTGAGAGCATCTGCAAATGTTTTTATGTTTCTATGTGTGGAGTTTGGTGGAGTAGGTTTAGTGGGACTATGTAATGAGTGTGGTATGGTGCAAGTGTTTACCTTCTCCTCTTGACTGCCAAGTTCAGTCTTGGTAGGAGAGAGCTTTACCTCCAGTTTGGCTATGTAAATGCATCTCTCACAGGTTGTGGTGTTGGGTGGTAGGAGGAAAGGGTTGTCTGTGTACATCAGGCAATTGCTACATTGCCCCAAGATGTCCAGATTTATCAGATAGACAGGAGAAAACACTGGGAGATGACCCTTGGACATGCCTAAATAAAAAAAACTACTTTCCTCTAGACAAGTGAGGAAAGTGAGTATAAGAGCTGTTTTCCTCTAGGTAAAGAGGAAGGTTGAGTGCTGTAGTAATTTGTAGCTTATTTAGTGCTAACAAAAAATTCTGAACAAGTGCAGAACATGAATAAGCAAATTCAAGTGCTAAAACTAAGAATCTGTATCTGGATCTTGTGGTAGATAGGGTACCTAGTGTTTACCACTCCCACTGATAAGCTAGAATGCTTCCCTCCAACACAGTAAGGCTCGGGGGGCTCAGAAGCTTACAAACAGTCCTGGATACAGCAAATTTGTATCTGGATTAGACTAGTTACAGGAAAGATGGGAAACAAGTGCAAACGTGGACTTTTAAACCAGAAAGTTGAAAGAGATGGAAAAACTGCCCAAACAGCCAATAAACTACAATTTCTGGGCAAAAAACACTCTTGTGGCAGATAGGATAACTAGTGCTTACCACTCCCACTGATAAGCTAGAAGGCTTCCCTCATACACAGAAAGGCTTGGGGAGCTCAGAAGCTTACAGGCGACCTGGATAAAGCAAATATGTATCTGGAGTAGACTAGTTACAGGAAAGGTGGGAAACAAGTGCAAATGTGGGCTTTTGAACCAGAAGGTTGAAAGAGATGGAAAAACCTGCCCAAACGGCCAATAAACTACAATTCATTGGCCAGAAACCACTCTTGTGTTAGATAGGCTACCTAGTGCTTACCACTCCCACTGATAAGCTAGAAGGCTTCCCACCAACACAGAAAGGCTTGCAGGCCTCACAAGCTCACAAATAGTCCTGGATGCAGCAAATCTGTATCTGGACTAAACTAGTTACAGGAAAGGTGGGAAACAAGTGCAAACACATGCTTTTAAACCAAAAAGGTTGAAAGAGATGGAACAACTACCAAATGGTAATAAACTACAATTTCTGAGCCAGAAACCACTCTTGCGGTAGATAGGCTACCTAGTGCTTACCACTCCCACAGATGAGCTAAAAGGCTCTGCTCCAACACAGAAAGGCTCAGGGGGGGGGGGGACAAAAGCTTACAAGCAGTCCAGGATGCAGCGAATCTGTATCTGGACTAGACTAGTTACAGGAAAGGCAGGAAATAAACTTAGAGATTTTTTTTTTGGAAAGTGGAAAGGGAGAAAGGAGAAACAGAAGATAATTCAAAATTAGGGACCTAAGTGGCTTGCCCTTCACAAATGTTCTCACTGTCTTAGGAAGAATGAGCTAGTGACACTAAACTGGATTAGCGCTGGGATAAAGCTGAATAGATGGGACTGGTAGGAGTGCCTGAAGTCAAAATATGATCTCACTGTACTCGGTTGAGTGAGCAAATGAGAGAGAACCAGAAGGAGTGCTCAAAAACAAATTTACAGAAGGGGCGGGAAATTCCAATGCCACTAAGATTAATTCCAGAAGAAGAACAGGGAGGCTGGGTGGGAAATTAATTGCCGAGACAGACAGAGACCTCAGTATTCTATGAAACAATTAAACGGAAAAATAAATAACTACAGAGAGAGACAGACCATAATATTCAATGAAACAATTAAAAAGCCAGAAAAATAAAATGCTTTAAATCTTTAACACTGCAAGTTTGGACTTAACTCAGCTAGTAATGCAGTTGATTGTAAGTATGTAGCAGAAGCCAAACAACTGAGATATTGAGCAGTAATAAATTCAAAGATATGTGACTAACACTTATAAATACAGAGAATCCCTCTAGGCTAAGAGTTTACCACTGAATATCAATGAAGTGAAACACAACTGCCCCCACTTACTGCTGAGACAGAGAGAGAGAGAGACCACAGTATTCTATGAAACAATTAAATAGAAAAATAAAAAACTACAGAGACACAAACCACAATATTCAATGAAACAATTAAATAGACAGAAAAATAAAATGCAGTACAATCTTTAACACTGCAAGTTTGTACTTAACTCAGCAAGTAATGCAGTTGATTGTAAGTATGTAGCAGAAGCCAAACAACTCAGATATTGAATAGCAATACATTCAAAGATATAGGACTAACACTTATAAATACAGAGAATCACTCTAGGCTAAGGGTTAAAAACACTGAATATCAATGAAGTGAAAGAAAATAGCCCCCACTTACTGCAGAGACAGAGAGAGACCATAGCATTTTATGAAACAATTAAATAGAAAAATAAAAACACTGCAGAGAGACAAAAAAACACAATATTCAATGAAACAAATAGACAGAAAAATAAACTGCAGTACAATCTTTAACACTGCAAGTTTTTAATTAACTCAGCTAGTAATGCAGTTGATTGTAGGTATGTAGCAGAAGCCAAACAACTCAGATATTGAGCAGAAAAACATTCAAAGATATGTGACTATCACTTATCAATACAGAAAAAACATTTAGACTAAGAGTTTAACAATGAATATCAATGAAGTGAAACAAAATAGCCTCCATGTACTGCAGAGAAAGAGAGAGACCACAGTATTCTATGAAAAAATTTAACAAAAAAATAAACTACAGAGAGACACAGACCACAATATTCAAAGAAACAATTAAATAGACAGAAACATAAATGCAGTACAATCTTTAACACTACAAGTTTGTACTTAACTCAGCTAGTAATGCAGTTGATTGCAGATATGTAGCAGAAGCCAAACAACTCAGATATTGTGAAACACAATAGCTCCCACTAACTGCAGAGACAGAAAGAGACCATAGTATTTTATGAAAAAATTAAATAGCAAAATAAAAAAACTACAGAGAGACACAGACCACAACATTCAATAAAAAAATAAATAGACAGAAAAATTAAATGCAGTACAATCTTTAACACTGCAAGTTTGTACTTAACTCAGCTAGTAATGCAGTTGATTGTAGCTATGTAGCAGAAGCCAAACAACTCAGATATTGAGCAGTAATAAATTCAAAGATATGTGATTAACGCTTATAAATACACAGAAACCCTCTAGGCTAAGAGTTTAATAATGAATACCAATGAAGTGAAACACAATAGCCCCACTTACTGCAGAGACAGTGAGAGACCACAGTATTATATGAAACAATTAAATAGAAAATAAATAACTACAGAAAGACACAGACTGCAACATTCAATGAAACAATTAAATAGAAAAATAAAATGCAGTGCAATCTTTAACACTGCAAGTTTGTGCTTAACTCAGCTAGTAATGCAGTTGATTGCATTAATGTAGCAGCAGCCAAACAACTCAGATATTGTGAAACACAATAGCCTCAACTTACTGCAGAGACAGAGAGAGACCACAGTGTTCTATGCAACAATTAAATAAAAAATAACTACAGAGAGACACAGACCACAATAATCAATGAAACAATTGAATAGACAGAAAAATAAAATGCAGTACAATCTTTAACACTGCAAGTTTGTACTTAACTCAGCTAGTAATGTAGTTAATTGTAGGTATGTAGCAGAAGCCGAAAAACTCAGATATTTAGCAGTAATAAATTCAAATATATGTGACTAACACTTATAGAAACAGAGAAAACCTCTAGGCTGAGAGTTTAACACTAAATATTAATTAAGTGAAACACAATAGCCCCCACTTATTGCAGAGACAGAGAGAGACCACAGTATTCTATGAAACAATTAAATAGAAAAACAAATAGCTACAAAGTGACACACACCACGATATTAAATGAAACAATTAGATAGAAAAATAAAATGTAGTGCATTTAACACTGTGAGTTTATAATTAAGTTAGCAAGTAGTGCAGTTGATTGTAGGTATGTAGCAGGAGCCAAACAACTCAGATATTGAGCAGTAATAAATTCAAAAATATGTGACAAATACTTATTAATAAAAAAACCCTCTAGGCTAAGAGTTTAACGCTGAATATCAATGCAGTTCAACACAATAGACCCACTTACTGCAGAGACAGAAAGAAACCACAGTATTCTACGAAACAGTTAAATAGAAAAAAATAATTACAGAGAGACACAGACCACAATATTCAATGAAACAATTAGACGGAAAAATAAAATGCAGTGCAATCTTTAACACTGCAAGTTTGTACTTAACTCAGCTAGTAATGCAGTTGATTGTAGGTATGTAGCAGAAGCCGAACAACTCAGATATTGAGCAGTAATAAATTCAAAGATATGTGACTAACACTTATAAATACAGATAAACCCTCTAGGCTAAGAGTTTAACACTGAATATCAATGAAGTAAAACAAAATAGCCCCCACTTACTACAGAGACAGAGAGAGACCACAGTATTCTATGAAAAAATTAAACAGAAAAATAAACAACTACAGAGAGACACAGACCACAATATTGAATGAAACTATTAAATAGACAGAAAAACTAAAGGCAGTATAATCTATAACACTGCAAGTTTGTACTTAACTCAGCAAGTAATGCAGTTGATTGCAGGTATGTAGAAGAAGCCAAAAAAAACTCACATATTATGGAACACAATAACCTCCTCTTACTGCAGAGACAGAGAGAGAGACCACAGTATTGTATGAAATAATTAAATGGAAAAATAACTACAGAGAGACACAGACCGCAATATTCAATGAAGCAATTAAATAGACAGAAAAAATGCAGTACAGTCTTTAACACTGCAAGTTTGCACTTAACTCTGCTTGTAATGTAGTTAATTGTAGCTATGTAGTGGAAGTCAAACAACTCAGATATTGAGCAGTAATAAATTCAAAGATATGTGACTAATACTTATAAATACAGAAAAACCCTCTAGGCTAAGAGTTTAACACTAAATATCAATGAAGTGCATCACAATAGACATCACTTACTACAGAGACAGAGAGAGACCACAGTATTCTATGAAACAATTAAACAGAAAAATAAATAACTACAGAGAGACACAGACCAGAATACTCAATGAAACAGTTGAATAGACAGAAAAATAAAATGCAGTACAATCTTTAACACTGCAAGTTTGCACTTAACTCCGCTTGTAATGTAGTTAATTGTAGCTATGTAGCAGAAGCCAAACAACTCAGATACTGAGCAGTAATAAATTCAAAGATATGTGACTAACACTTATAAATACAGAGGAACCCTCTAGGCTAAGAATTTAACACTGAATATCAACGAAGAGCAACACAATAGCCCCCACTTTCTGCAGAGACAGAGAGAGACCCCAGTATTCTATGAACCAATTAAATAGAAAAATAACTACATAGAGACACAGACCACAATATTCAATGAAACAATTAGACAGTAAAATAAAATGCAGTACAATCTTTAACACTGCAAGTTTGTTCTTTACTCAGCTAGTAATGCAGTTGATTGTAGGTATGCAGCAGACGCCAAGCAACTCAGATATTGAGCAGTAATACATATAAAGATGTGTGACTAACACTTATAAATACAGAAAAAACATCTAGGCTGAGGGTTTTACACTGAATATTTAATGAAGTGAAAAACAATAGCCCCCACTTACTGCAGAGACAGAGAGAGACCATAGTATTTTATGAAACAATTAAATAGAAAAAAATAACTACAGAGAGACACAGACCACAATGTTCAATTAAACAATTAAATAGACAGAAAAATAAAATGCAGTACAATCTTTAACACTGCAAGTTTGTACTTAATTCAGCTGGTAATGCAGTTGATTGTAGCTATGTAGCAAAAGCCAAACAACTCAGATATTGAGCAGTAACAAATTCAAAGATATGTGACTAACACTTATCAATACAGAGAAACCATCTCGGCTAAGTGTTTAACACTGAATATCAATGAAGTGAAACACAATAGCCCCCACTTACTGCAGAGAAAAAGAGAGACCACAGTATTCTATGAAAAAATTAAACAGAAAAATAAACTACAGGGAGACACAGACCACAATATTTAATGAAACAATTAAATATACAGAAACATAAAATTCAGTACAATCTTTAACACTGCAAGTTTGTACTTAACTCAGGTAGTAATGCAGTTGATTGCAGGAATGTAGCTGAAGCCAAACAACTCAGATATTGTGAAACACAGTATTCTATGAAAAAATTAAATAGAAAAATAAACTACAGAAAGACACAGACCACAATATTTAAGAAAATAATTAAATAGACAGAAAAATAAAATTCAGTACAATCTTTAACACTGCAAGTTTGTATTTAACTCAGGTAGTAATGCAGTTGATTGCAGAAATGTAGCAGAAGCCAAACAACTCAGATATTGTGAAACACAATAGTCTCCACTTACTGCAGAGATAGAGACCACAGTATTCTATGAAACAATTAAATAGAAAAATAAAAAACTGCAGAGAGACACATACCACAATATTCAATGAAACAATTAAATAGACAGAAAAGTAAAATGCAGTACAATCTTTAACACTGCAAGTTTGTACTTAACTCAGCCAGTACTGCAGTTGATTGTAAGTATGTAGCAGAAGCCAAAAAAAAACTTTCCTTTACATGCCTAGCTAGGGCATTATTTAAATTAAGCTTACCAAGGTGGTATAAATGTTCATAAATCCTGTTTTTAAGTGGTCTTTCTGTTCTCCCAATGTAAAAGGCAGAACAAACAGAACAGGAACTTAAATAAACAACGCCCCTTGAATAACAATTAAATCTGCCCCAATATAATATTTTCGATTATGTATAACAAATTTTTTTTTTGTATTAATATATTTGCACCAGCGGCATGCTCCACATTGGAGTGCGATAAATAGTAATAAAGCATCCCATTTTCAAGAATAGCTTTCAAGTTTTTCCATTTTCTAAATACAATCCTTGGAAAGTCCCCCACACTTTTCCTGACCGTACTATCCTCTAATAGGAAACACAAATTCTTAATAAGAATAGATTTTACCAAAGGCGCATCCAAAGAAAAGGTAGTAATAAAACTTGTATTCTCAAGACTTTTATTAAAGGAAAGATTTGACTTGTTAACCGTACCAACTAAATTAATACTGTCCGCAGCTGGTTCACTCAGGTCAATTCCTGGTGAACTAATCTTTGAGATATTTTCATCTTTTCTAGTTTCCATCCCATCCAACAATTCGCTCTTCCACAATAAAGGTTTAAAAGTCCTGCTCAATCTCTTATGATGGACTTCATGAACTAAATCATTAATAGTTTACTAGGATAACCTCGCTTGACAAACATTTCTTTCAAAAGGTTGTACTCAATTAAAAAATCAACCTCCAAGGACACCAACCTTGCCGCCCGAACCAATTGGCCCTTGATGACCGCCCTCTTCTGATAATGCAGATGGGAACTTGAAAAATAAAGGAAGGCATTCGAATAGGTTGGTTTCCTAAATATCATAGAAATAAACCTTCTATTTATTTTGTCCTTAATGAGCTCAACATCCATATATGAAATCTTATCATCCCGAAAATCCCAAGTAAATTCCAAAAAACATGTAAATTGTGTTATATGCTCAATAAAGGAATTAGCCGAAGCCTAGTCACCCTTCCAAATAATAAAGATGTCATCCAAATAACAGGTGTACGATGCTACCCTCTGCTGGAAAATATCCTTAAAAAGAAATTTCTTCTCCCAGTAGGACATCACAGTGTTAGCAAAAGTGGAGAACCCATGGCAACACCCATTTTCTGTAATTAAAATTCCCTATCAAAAATAAAATAATTGTTACTGAGGACCAAGTCTAAAAGATAAATAATGAGATCAGTGACAGACCCTTCAACACGTTTGTCAAGCAAAAATTCGCTAATCCAATCACAGCCGGTGTCCTGAGGTATGACTGTATACAAATCACGGACATCAACCATGAGAAAGTTGAAGTCTTCAGAAAAGGGCAGATTATTTATAGCCTCGAGGAATGCCCAAGAGTCGTTACAAATCTGGCACTCATCCAAAAGGACATCCTTCAGTTTGGTGTCTATAAATTTGGAACAACCATACATATTGGATTGCCTGCTATCCACAATAGGACGAATCAGAGGATTACGTAAGTCCTTGTGGATTTTTGGCAATCCAAACAATAGGAGTAACGGGGTGAGCAATGTTGAGATAACTGTATAAATCAACATCAATAATCCCATCAATAAACAAGTCATTAATAAACCCCCTAACCCATTGGTAAGCACCATTCATTTCATTCCTGGAGCTTCCCTAGTTAAGAGAATTTTCATTCTCTTAATATAGTCATCCTTGTTCATGAAAATCAGCCCTCTCCCCTTATCGGGTTTGATAACATGTACATCAGCAAATTTTAAATCAATGAGGGCATTCCTCTCTGGGTTGGACAAATTATACAATTGAGGACCATGCAATACCTTGTTATTCAAAAGAGACCTAATATCATTTCACAGATTTTTTCAAAAAGAAAAATGGAGGTATGCAAAACAGGGTTAAAAACACTTACTGCAGAGACAGAGAGAGACCACAGTATTCTATGAAACAATTAAATAGAAAAATAAAAAACTACACAGAGACAAAGACCACAACATTGAATGAAACAATTAAATAGACAGAAAAATAAAATGCAGTACAATCTTTACCTCTGCAAGTTTGTACTTAACTCAGCTAGTAATGCAGTTGATTGTAGGTAAGTGGAAGAAGCCAAACAACTCAGATATTGAGCAGTAAAAAATTCAAAGATATGTGACTAACACTTATAAATAGAGAGGAACCAACTAGGTTAAGAGTTTAACACTAAATTTCAATGAAGTGAAACACAATACCCCCATTTACTGCAGACAAAGAGAGAGACCACAGTATTCTATGAAAAAATTAAACAAAAAAATAAACTAAAGTGAGACACAGACCACAATATTCAATGAAAAATTTCGACAGAAAAATGAAATGCAGTACAATCTTTAACATTGCAAGTCTGTACTTAACTCAGCTAGTAATACAGTTGATTATAGTTATGTAGCAGAAGCCAAACAACTCAGATATTGAGCAGTAATAAATTCAAAGATATGTGACTAACGCTTATAAATACACAGAAACCCTCTAGGCTAAGAGTTTAATACTGAATACCAATGAAGTGAAATACAATAGCTCCACTTACTGCAGAGACAGAGAGAGACCACAGTATTCTATGAAAAAAATTAAACAAAAAAATAAACTACAGAGAAACACAGACCACAACATTCAATGAAACAATTAAATAGGAAAATAAAATGCAGTGCAATCATTAACACTGAAAGTTTGTACTTAACTCAGCTAGTAATGCAGTTGATTGCAGGAATGTATCAGAAGCCAAACAACTCAGATATTGTGAAACACAATAGCCTCCACTTACTGCAGAGACAGAGAGAGAGAGACCACAGTGTCCTATGAAACAAATAAATAAAAAAATAACTACAGAGAGACACAGCCCACAATATTCAAGCAAAGAATTAAACAGAAAAATAAAATGCAGTACAATCTTTAACACTGCAAGTTTGTACTTAACTCAGATAGTAATGAAGTTGGTTATAGGTATGTAACAGAAGCCAAACAATTCAGATATTGAGCAGTAATAAATTCAAAGATATGTGACTAAAACTTTTAAATACAGAGAAACCCTCTAGGCTAAGAGTTTAACACTGAATATGAATAAAGTGAAGCACAATACAATACACATTTACAACAGAGACAGAGAGAGACCACAGCAGTCTATGAAACAATTAAATAGAAAAATAACTACAGAGAGACATAGACCACAATAATGACTAAAACAATTAAATAGACAGAAAAATAAAATGCAGTACAATCTTTAACACTGCAAGTATGTACTTAACCCAGCTAGTAAAGCAGTTGATTTTAGGTATGTAGCAGAAGCCAAACAACTCAAATATTGAGCAGTAACAAATTCAGAGCTATGTGAATAACACTTATAAATACAAAAAAAAAAACCTTGAGGCAAAGAGTTTAAAACTGAATATCAATGAAGTGAAACACAAGAGCCCCCAATTACTGCAGAGACAGAGACCACAGTATTCTAAGAAAAAAGTAAACAGAAAAATAAAAAACTACAGAGAGACACAGACCACAATATTCAATGAAACAATTAAATTGACAGAAAAATTAAAGGCAGTACAATCTTTAACAATGCAAATTTGTACTTAACTCAGCTAGTAATGCAGTTGATTGCAGGTATGTAGCATGAGCCAAACAACTCAGATATTGTGAAACATAATAGCCTCCACTTACTGCATTGACAGAGAGAAACCACAGTATTCTATGAAATAGGTAAATGGAAAAATAACTACAGAGAGACAGACCACAATATTCAATAAAACAATTAAATAGACAAAAAAAATACAGTACAAGCTTTAACACTGCAAGTTTCTACTTGACTCAGATAGTAATGCAGTTAATTGTAGCTACGTAGCAGAAGCCAAAGAACTCAGATATTGAGAAGTAATAAATTCAAAGATATGTGACTAATACTTATAAATACAGAAAAACCCACTAGGCTAAGAGTTTAACACTGAATATCAATGAAGTGCAACATAATAGACCCACTTACTGCAGAGACAGAGAGAGACCACAGCATTCTATGAAACAATTAAATAGAAAAATAAATAACTACAGAGAGACACATACCACAATATTCAATGAAAGTATTAAATAGACAGAAAAATAAAATGCAGCACAATCTTTAACACTGCAAGTTTGTACTTAACTCAGCTAGTAATGCAGTTGATTGTAGGTATGTAGCAGAAGCAAAACAACTCAGATATTGAGCTGTAAAAAATTCAACGATACGTGACTAACACTTATAAATACAGAGAAACCCTCAAGGCTAAAAGTTTAAAAATGAATGTAAATGAAGTGAAACACAAAAGCCCCCACTTACTGCAGTGACAGAGAGAGACTACAGTATTCTATGAAAAAATTAAATAGAAAAATAAATAACTACAGAGAGACACAGACCACAAAATTCAATGAAACAATTAAATAGGCAGAAAAATCAAATGCAGTACAATATTTAACACTTCCAGTTTGTAACTAACTCTGCTAGTAATGATGTTGATTTTAGGTATGAAGCAGAAGCCAAACAACTCAGGTATTGAGCACTAATAAATTCAAAGATATGTGACTAACACTTATAAATACAGAGAAAACCTCTAGGCTAAGAGTTTAACAGTGAATATCAATGAAGTGAACCACAAAAGACCCCACTAACTGCAGAGAAAGAGAGAGAATACACTATTCTATGAAACAAGTAAATAGAAAAATAACTACAGAGAGACACAGACCAGAATATTCAAGCAAAGAATTAAATAGAGAAAAAAACAACTAGAATGCACTACAATCTTTAACACTACAAGTTTATACTTAACTCAGCTAGTAATGCAGTTGATTGCAATTATGTATCAGCAACCAAACATCACAGATATTGTGAAACACAATAGCCTCCACTTTCTGCAGAGACAGAGAGAGACCACAGTATTCTATGAAATAATTAAATAGAAAAATAACTACAGAGAGACACAGACCACAATATTCAATGAAAAATAAAATGCAGTACAATCTTTAACACTGCAAGTTTGTACTTAACTCAGCTAGTAATGCAGTTGATTGTAGCTATGTACAAGAAGCCAAACAACTCAGATATTGAGCAGTAATAAATTCAAAGATATGTGACTAATACTTATAAATACAGAAAAACCCTCTGGGCTAAGAGTTTAACACTGAATATCAATGAAGTGCAACACAATAGTCCCAACTTACTGCAGAGACAGAGACCACACTATTCTATGAAGCAATTAAATAGAAAAATAACTACAGAGAGACACAAACCACAATATTCAAGCAAAGAATTAAATAGATAGAAAAATAAAATGCAGTACAATCTTTAACACTGCAAGTTTGTACTTATCGCAGCTAGTATTGCAGTTGATTGTAGGTATGTAGCAGAAGCCAAACAACTCAGATATTGAGCAGTAATAAATTCAAAGATATGTGACTAACACTTGTAAATACAGAGACACCATCTAGGCTAAGAGTTTAATACTGAATATCAATGAGGTGAAACACATAAGCCCCCACTTACTGCAGAAACAGAGAGAGACCACAGTATTCTATGAAAAAACTAAATAGAAAAAATAAATAATTACAGAGAGACACAGACCAGAATTTTGAATGAAACAATTAAATAGACAGAAAAATAAAATGCAGTACAATCTTTAACACTGTAAGCTTGTTCTTAACTCAGCTAGTAATGCAGTTGATTGTAGGTATGTAGCAGAAGCCCAGCAACTTAGATATTGAGTAGTAATAAGTTCAAACATATGTGACTAACACATATAAATACAGAGAAAACCTCTAGGCTGAGATTTAACACTGAATATTAATGACGTGAAACACAAAACCCCTCACTTACTGCAGAGACAGAGAGACACTACAGTATTCTATGAAACAATTAAATAGAAGAACAAATAACTACAGAGTGACACAGACCACAATATTAAATGAAACAATTAAATAGATAAAAAAATAAAATGCAGTACAATATTTAACACTACAAGTTTGTACTTAACTCAGCAAGTATTGCAGTTGATTGTAGGTATGTAACAGAAGCCAAACAACTCAAATATTGAGCAGGAATAAATTCAAAAATATGTGACAAATACTTATTAATAAAAAACCCTCTAGGCTGAGAGTTTATCACTGAATATTAATGACGTGAAACACAATACCCCCCACTTAGTTCAGAGACAGAGAGAGACCACAGTATTCTATGACAAAAATAAACAGAAAAATAAACAAGTACAGAGAGACACAGACCACAATATTGAATGAAACTATTAAATAGAAAAATTAAAGGCAGTATAATCTATAACACTGCAAGTTTGTACTTAACTCAGCTAGTAATGCAGTTGATTAGAGGTATGTAGCAGAAGCCATAAAACTCAGATATTATGACACACAATAGCCTCCGCTTACTGCAGAGATAGAGAGAGACCATAGTATTCTATGAAATAATTAAATACAAAAATAACTACAGAGAGACACAGACCACAATATTCCATGAAACAATTAAATAAAAGAATAAAATGCAGTACAATCTTTAACACTGCAAGTTTCTACTTAACTAAGAGAGCAATGCCGTTGATTTTAGCTATGTAGCAGAAGCCAAACAACTCAGATATTGAGCAGTAATAAATTCAAAGATATGTGACTAATACTTATAAATACAGAAAAACCCTCTAGGCTAAGAGTTTAACACTGAATATTAAAGAAGTGAAGCACAATAGACCACACTTACTGCAGAGACACAGTATTCTATGAAACAATTAAATAGAAAAATAAATAACTACAGAGAGGCACAGACCACAATATTCAATGAATCAATTAAATTGAAAAATAAAATGCAGTACAATCTTTAACACAGCAAGTTTGTACTAACTCAGCTAGTAATGCAGTTGATTGTAGATATGTAGCAGAAGCCAAATAACTCAGATGTTGAGCAGTACTAAATTCAAAGATATGTGACTTTTAAGTACAGAAAAACCCTCTGGGCTAAGAGTTTAACACTGAATATCAATGAAGTCGAACACAATAGACCCCACTTACTGCAGAGACTGAGAGAGGCCACAGTATTCTATGAAACAATTAAATAGAAAAATAAATAACTACAGAGAGACACAGACCACAATATTCAATGAAACAATTGAATAGGCAGAAAAATAAAATGCAGTACAATCTTTAACACTGCAAGTTTGTACTTACCTCAGCTGGTAATGCCGTTGATTGTAGGTATGCAGCAGAAGCCAAACAACTCAGATATTGAGCAGTAATAAATTTAAATATATGTGACTAACATTTATAAATACAGAGAATCCCTTTAAGTTAAGAGTTTAACATTGAATATCATGAAGTGAAACATAATAGCCCCCACTTACTGCAGAGACATAGAGCGACAATTAAATTGAAAAATAACTGCAGAGAGACACAGCCCACAATATTCAATGAAACAATTAAATAGAAAAATAAAATGCAATACAATCTTTAACACTGCAAGTTTGTACTTAACTCAGCTAGTAATGCAGTTGATTGTAGGTATGTAACAGAAGCCAAACAACTCAGTGATTGAGCAGTAATAAATTCAAAGATATGTGACTAACACTTATAAGTACAGAGAAATCCTCTAGGCTAAAAGTTTAACACTGAATATCAATAAAGTGAAACACAATAGCCCCCACTTACTGCAGAGACAGAGAGAGACCACAGTATTCTATGAAACAATTTAATAGAAAAATAAATAACTACAGAGAGACACAGACCACAATATTCAATAAAACAATTAAATAGAGAGAAAAATAAATTGCAGTACAATCTTTAACACTGAAAGTTTGTACTTAACTCTGCTAGTAATGAATTTGATTGTAGGTATGTAGCAGAAGCCAATCAACTCAGATATTGAGCAGTAATAATTTCAAAGATATGTGACTAACACTTATAAATACAGAGAAACCCTCTAGGCTAAGAGTTTAACACTGAATATCAATGTAGTGAATCACAATAGCCCACACTTACTGCAGAGACAGAGAGAGACCACAGTATTCTATGAAACAAATAAATAGAAAAATAAATAACTACAGAGAGACACAGACCACATCATTCAATGATACAATTAAATAGACTGAAAAATAAAATTCAGTACAATCTTTGACACTGCAAGTTTGTACTTAACTCAGCTAGTAATGCAGTTGATTATAGGTATGTAGCAGTAGCCATACAACTCAGACATTGAGCAGTAATGCTCTGCAGGATATCTGTAGATAGTTTGACAATATGGAGTCACAATTGGCAAAGATAGGGGGATACTGTAACTACTGCTGTCTGTGCTGCTTGCATTACATGGTTGGTGTTAGCAGAGATATTCAGACATTTGTACTGTTTTATACTGTGATGTATTATGTCTTCAACTACTGCCAGATATAATTATTTGCTCACAGTTATTTACCAGGAAAATACAAGATGAATGAAGCTGAGTTCAGTATTCTGATCCACAGCCTACACATTAGTGCACACTTCTGCCATTCTGTAGAGGTAGCTGCAGACACTTGCTGATGGGTCTGTGTAAATGGTCCAGCACCTTGGTAGTATGGTGGCTGATGATTCCCTTCTTGTACATATCTCGACTTAAGAGAATGGCCATATCCTGCTCTGGCCATACCTCTCAGCTGTACAGATTCACCCAAGTTACCCAGAGGCAGGACTCATATATCTTGTCAGTTTGCCTTCACATTGTGGTTTACGAGCAGGTTTGCAGCCACCCAGTAATGGATTTGCAGTCAGGGGTAGTATGGGCACACATCAGAGTTTCAGACTTCACACAATCCATCACATTCATGCTTCTACACCCCCACTCTTATTTTATCCTATTCCCAATATTATACGAGTGATATCTGAGAAGTATCCCTATAGTTGGCCCTTCATCCCAGCAGTATTTATGGACTGGTCCACAGTTCTTGCAGTAGGACATGGGGCCATGCTACTGGGATTTGTCAGCATGGCCTTGAATTTGTGTTCTGTTGACTGTGTTAGGTTGTTAGGACCCCATGAGATACCATACATTGGCAATATGGGTGAGACACAGGCCTATGACAGAGGACTGTAGGCCATTTTGTAGTGATGCAGATCATCTGTATCAGGCCAGTGCATTCTGTCACTCATACGTTCCCAGGCTGTGAGCCAGTGGATTCCCCTGGGGTGACAGGGTATGTGTGCGAGGTGTTACTGGCAATACTTCCTGTCCATATTCATCCATTGGTCTGCATGCAGGCAGGGTACTGCTTACAGCTAGGGACACACCTGAATAGAACACCTCTTCAGCATGCTGCATCCTGTGGGTATTCCCATACAGAAGTGGGGTCATACTGTACACATTCCCAACAGCAAAGATATGACCTGTGATAAACCTGTGGCTGATGGGGGGGGGGGTGAGCTGAGTGCATGTGTGATATGGAAGCTATTGGCAGCTGACTCACAGATACACCTGAGACATTCCCCTTATACTACTTTGTGTGTGGACATAGGCATTCTCTCATTACTTTATAACTGTGCCTTTTGTGGTCTCCCAGTGACTGCCCAGACTACACCAGTATTCCATACTACATGGACAATTAATGTGCTGCTAACCTGTATGTACAATTCCAAAGTTGTGTGCAGTTGACAGTTACATTATATGTACTCTGTCTAGGGTACATCCACCTGTGTACTGTGTCTATGTATGGGCCCACGTTCATGGCATGTCCATCTTTCAGACGGTGACAGATATTGACATCTGGACAGTGAGTATGTATGACTGCTGATATGGGTATTGCTGAGAAGCATTGTGGTTGACACTACAGTTGTTTGAATATGGCCCTGTCAACCACAGTACTGCCCGTAGGCCACTGAGACACAACCCTCCAGGTCTACATGCTGAGCACTTTCAGCCAATATTAAACACACAGGAAACTTACCACACTGACCCCTGCATATTGTACACATGCAACAATCTATCCTGTAGATTGGGGCAGCTTGGGCAATCTGTGCTCCACTGATATTACTCCTCACACTTACATGTTACTGCATTTCTACATAGGATTGTGGGAGGGGGGGCACTCCTGACAACTTTACACATTTGCTATGACTGTACTGGTATTTCAGGTACTCTGTTGGCTTCCATGTCATATCGTATTCTGACCTATCATGCAGACTGAAGGCATATCAGTAGACTACACATCTTAGGCTTTATTGACCTACATTTCAGTTTCTTACTTCTTAGCCTTCAGAATTAACATACAACTGCCAGACCTGTTGTAGTATGTCTATGTAGGTCTGGAGGGGAGCTGTTCACCATTGCCATCATTTGGTGGCCTTAGCCCAGACTTTCTTTATGGTCATCTACACCTGTTTTGCTGGCTGAGGCTGGTGGTAGGTAAGTGAGCCTCACTGACATGCATGTGTGTGTCCTATGAACACCCACAGTTATTTGGACCACCACATGTACTGCGGTGGGATGTCACCTTTTCTAGTACTGCCTAGTATGTTTGCACCAGTATTTGTTATGGATTTCATGCTGCCCATATAGGTGTCGACTATCAGCTGCTATCCCATTCGGCCACCCAATTCCCTTGCCTGCTTGCATCCATACCATAGATACAACTATCAGAACATACTACTCCATTCAGTAATTGATAGGAAGAGTGACTTACCTTATGGCTGGGCCAGTATTGAGGACAGTGCTGGAGGGCTGACTATGTCAGATGCACGTAGTACACTCCCTATACATGGAAAAGCATAGGTAGTGTCATGTTTGGCATCTATTTTACTGTATGTGTGAGTCAAAGAGAGGTATCAGTCCCTGGGCCCCTACAATGTCATTGTGTGTGCTATGCCTTGGCGCTAGGCCTTGACAATGGTAGGGAGGGTGGCCCCTCCCCATGCTGTTCCTGCTGCAGCTGTTTCCGCAGGATCATATTGTGTAGCATAGCACATACTATGAACATTTGTCCACATGTAGCTGGAGAGTACTGCAAGACTCCACCGGATATGTCAAGGCAGCGGAACCATGACTTGAGCATCCCAAACAAATGCTCTATAATAATACTGGCTTGTGAATGTGCCTCATTATGGTATTCTTGTTTGGGGGTATGTGCATTTCTGATGGGTTTCATCAGCCACGGCTCCAATGCATAGCCAGCATCCCCCACTAGATGGCCAATTGGGATGTCCTCCCTGGCAAAACCCTGATAAAGCTGTGAGGAATGCCAGATGTGGGAGTCATGATAGCTTCCAGGGCTGCCAGCTCACACTTGCATGATAATGCCCTGGGCATCACACATGACCTGGCAGTTGATGGAGGGGAAGCCCTTGAGGTTGATGTAAACCCTACACCACTCCCCATGTGGTGCTTTGATGTGTATGTGCATGCAGTTTATAGCACTGACTACCTCAGGGTATTCTGCTATATGGTGGAAGAGACGCATTATGCTGGTCAATGCCTCACGGGTGCTGGGGAAATATATGTGCTCACTGGTATGTGGTAGTATGGCATCCAGGAACTGGTGGAGTACTCTGGATGCTGATGCCTGTGAGACCCCATGATATCCCCAGTTGGTCTTTGGAACGTACCTGTGGCTAGTATTCCTACGGCTACACATACCTTAGTATCAACTGGGATGGGTTCCCCTCTGTTGATTCTGGATCTGAGGTGAGGCCAGCACAGCTCAATGATTTTCTGTAGAATGTCCCTGTCCACCCTATAGTGCTCCACTATCTCCAGCTCATGTAGCCTCTGGTAGGTTACCCTGGGTCTGTACACTCTTTTTTTTTTTAAACATGTATTTAATGTGTGCAAATGTATTGTGGAGCTTTTCTCCTTGGGCCTCCTCTGAAAATGGACCTGTGTCCAGTCAGATTTTTTCCAGTAAACAAATGTAAAATAAAAAATAGCTACATAAATAAAAATAAATTTTCCTCCTCCTCACTGTGGTCCGGTTGTCAGCACCCCCCTCCTCAACACCCTCCCCCATTGCACATACTGGTAAATGAAATCCACAGCAGACCCTAACGTATTTTCCTAGTTTTGGGAGTTTAACGTTTCCACACTTGTGTACACCAGTGGTGTAGTGTTTGTGGGGAAAAAACAGTCTGTAAGATGTTTGCATGGTTTATAGTGGTGTGCTGTGCTGCTGCATGTGTAATTAGTTGATTCTGATACATTCCACCTACCAGCTATGCTAGTTCTCCTGGAAAGCCTTGCCTTCCTACTGCTGTCTAACCTAGTTCCAGTCTGAAAGGTGTTTGCATACTTTATAGTAGTGTGCTGGGCACCTACATGTGTATTTGGCTGATTCTGATACATTCCACCTGCCAGCTATGCTAGTTCTCCTGGATTGCTTTCCTACTGCTGTTTCCCCTACATCCAGTCTGAAAGGTGTTTGCATAGTTTATAGTAGTGTGCTGGGCTGCTGCATGTGTATTTGGCTGATTCTGATACAGTCCACCTGCCAGCTATGCTAGTTCTTCTGGATTGCCTTCCTACTGCTTTTTCCTCTTCCCATTTCCTCACTGTTTAAGCCCTTTTTTTTTAATCATGGTGCTCGCCTCACACACATGTTCAGGCAAAGTTCATGGTACTAAGTAACCTCATAGAACCCCCCCCCCCTTCCTTAGCTGTGCTTAGCTAAGGTAAACACTGGCCTCAGGGTTCCAATGAGCTTACAGCAAGCACCTCCTTCTGAAGTCATCAGGCTCTTATTCTTACACTGCTGTGTGCCTGCACCTACACGGCTAGAAAGAAATCTGTTATTCATCATTAATCCCCTCATTTACATACCCCCCAGTGTAAGTCCATAGTTACTGCACTCAAGCACACCCTTTCCCCTTGACAACCACTGCTTCCTGGTTTTGTTTACATTCTGCATGCCATTTTCTTTAAAACTGTTTTTTTTCTTTTTTTTTTCTTTTCCCCACCCCTTTGTTTGCATGTGGCTGCCTTGAGTTTAAACAGCCGAGATCGGCCAATAAGTAAAAAATTTTTATTTAAAAAAAAATAAATAAACATATTTTAATGCCAATGGCCTTATATTTGGCCATTGGCATGTGCGTTTAACATTAATACATGCTTTCCATGAGCTGTCATGCCTCCGTTTGGACAGATGCAGAAATGTATTCAGTTACTAACTGAATACATTTCTGCTCTGACACTGTTTCTGCACGAAGTCTGGGCAGCTTTGTGGATCACAAAATCACCTCATTTGCACGTTTTTTACTAGCAGATGAGGGGCTGGATTCACGATGGCTTGCACGGAGTCTAAGAGTAGAGTAAGACTCCATGCAGCCATCATGTCCGACGAGCGATCCAGGTAGGGGCATGTAAGAGAGCTCCTAAAATGTCTCTTAGATGGACAGGGCTGGGATATGCAAATTACCTCACTTGCAGCCGAAAGGCATGCAAATGAGGTAAATTTGCAATCCAGGAAGCACAAACCTGTCCGAGTAGGAGCCGTGTTAGTTGCAGAAATGCACTCAGTTGACAACTGAGTACCATTCTGCAAATAGCACAATAGCACAATGGAGCCTAGTCAGCTCCAAATAAAGGTTGCATATGGTTGAGGAAGCATGCCAATGGCCAAATATACGGCCACTGGAAATGTTCCCAGATGCAAAATTAAAATAAAAATACTTTTTTTTTTCGGCGATTTCCGATGTTTAAGCGTAGTGCAGCGCCGCGCAAACGGGCTGCACCACAAAAACCAGAAAAATAAAAATTAACACCCACAAATGTGGAATTTATGAAAATTGTTAAATTACAATGTAAGGGAATAGCAGGCTGAAGACAACATGGCCACCGAGTAGGGATTGCTAAGGGGAGAAGCCCAGTCTAAGACATGTAACCAAGCATTAGTAGGCAATCCTATGTAAATGAGTGTTAGGATAGTGAATCGCACTTTTACATAGCAAATGAGCACAGTCAGTGGAGTTTAGGAGTAGGATATGGGGAGTAACAGAGTAGGAGATAGGTGACATCACAAGGGGGGTATGTATGAAAGTAGTGAAGCTCATTGGAGCAGAGTGTCATGTGTTAGCTGTCAGTTAGACATCATGGAAAGAGGTGTGTCAACAGGTAGGCCAGGGAAAGCCAAGAAATGGAAGGTGTATAGTATGGATAACACCAAAATTTCTTGCTGAGCGGGTATGTGCTCGTGTGCATGCCCGTAAACCAGAGTAAGACAGAGTGCACGCGTGGAAGCGTGAGTGCGCGCGTTTAAGCATGTATAGGGCTGTTTAAAGACCTGTAAGCGCATATGCGCTGGTGTGCGTGTGTTTTCACCCGAATAAGCAAGTTTTAGTCCGTCTAAGCATGTGTGCACGCGTGTGAGCTGGTGTGCGCATGCTTGTGCTTGTGTGCGCAGTGCTGCCCCCGAGGAAACAGAAAGGAAAAAGGAAGCACAACAAATAGTAGGAAGCTACCAGGGAGTACTAGCAGAGCTAGCAGGTGAAAACAATCAGAATCAGGCAATTACACAGGCAGAACACTAGCCCAGACCAGCACTTAAAACTCTGCAAACAACAGTGCAATGTGTTTCTCTCAAGAGACACTGCAACACTGGAGTAAGCTACTAGAAGTGAAAACTGAAAAAGCTTCACTCAGGCAAAAAATGCTAGGGGCTGCCATTGCTGTTATAAGGTGACATATGCAACATGCTGAGGGTGGTGACAATGCAAATGCTGCCGGACAACCCACAGTGAGGAGACGGAGAAGAGTGTACAGGCCCAGGGTCACCTACCAGGGGTTACATGAGCTGGAGATAGTGGAGTGCTATAGACTGGACAGAGACCTCCTGCAGCAAATTGTTGAGCTGTGCAGGCCACAGCTCACACACAGAACCAACAGAGGGGAACCCATCCCAGTGGAAACCAAGGTATGTGTTGGCCTAAGAATACTAGCAACAGGTACCTTCCAGAGACCAACTGGTGACAGGATGGGGATATCACAGGCATCAGCATCCAGGGTACTGCACCAGTTCCTGGATGCCATGTCAGCACATGTCAGTGATCATGTATATTTCCCCAATTCCCGTGAGGTATTGGCCAGCAATATGCGTCTCTTCCAGCAAATAGCAGAATACCCTGAGGTAGTAGGTGCAATAGACTGCACGCATATACGCATCAGAGCACCAGCCAGTGAGCAGGGTAGGGCCTACATTAACCGCAAGGGCTTCCCCTACATCAACTGCCAGGTTGTGTGTGATGCCCAGGGCATAATAATGAATGTGTGTGCTGGCTGCCCTGGAAGCTACCATGATTCCCATATCTGGCATCTGAAGCAGCTGTACCAGACATTTGCCAATGAGCACATCCCACATGGTCACCTAGTGGGGGATGCTGGCTATGCACTGGAGCCGTGGCTGATGACACCCATCAGAAACACACACACACCTGAACAGGAACGCCATAATGAGGCACACGCACAAACACAAAATGTAATTGAGCATGTGTTTGGGCTGCTCAAGTCATGGTTCCGGTGCCTGGACACATCTGGTGGAGCCTTGCAATACTCACCAACTACATGTACCCAAATTGTCATGGTATGTGCTATGCTACATAATATGATTCTGCGAAAACAGCTGCAGCAGGACCAGCATAGGCCTGGGCCAAACAGCCCCCCACCATTGCCAAGGCCATCACAGGCAGAGCGTGACTCGGAGGAGGAACAACCTGATCCTGCCCCAGTAGGCAGAAGGAGGTGTGCCCAGTATGCCTTGGCCTTGGCAAAGAGGCAACGCACAGCACATACACTGGCTCAGTAGGAACCCTGGAAATGATACCTCTGTCTGACTCCCACATATAGTGAAAGGGATGCCTAAGTTGACACAACCTGCTTTCAAACATGTACAGGGAGTGTAGTATGCGCATCCAACATAGGCAGCCCTGCAGCACCACCTGAGGCATGATTGCCATGTGTTAAGCAATGTAAGGTAGTGCTAAACAGCATTTACCACCATGTAGTATATGCAAACTTGATGACATTGAGTATCATCCTACCCTCACCAAGCATGATGCCACAATATGAAGACAAGATGATCAATTACAACAACTGGCTTAAGTATTGGTGTCAGTCAAAGAGGATCCAATGCCTGTCAGCCTGGGATGACATGCTCGACAAGACATGATGCTTCACTAGGGACGGCTTTCACCTGTCACCCCTGGCCTTTCCTCCATAGGTATCACAAGGGATAAGAAACTAGAAGTAATGCTACTCAATGCCAGAAGTCTAAACCGCAAGATTCACGCACTCCAAACTCTCCTCAGCATGGAGAATGTTGATATCTGTGCAGTAACAGAAACCTGGTTCAAGACTCCCAAGAGCACCCTAGCACTAACAGATTACACCTCATACCATGCTTTACAGCCCCAAAACATGGAAAAAACTAGAAAAGGAGGGTGAGTATCAATATTTGTCAAAGATACCCACACTCCCAGGTTGGTGGCACAGCATGAAGCATCAGAGACTATCCATGTGCAACTAACAGTGGGTAAAACCACCTTCCAGTTCATAGCCTGCTACAGACCACCCTCCTAAACCCAGGAACCACACTTGGCCAACTGGAGAACACATGAAAATATGAAGGTCTCCCCAAACACCATTATATTGGGCGACTTCAACTATGCCCAAGACCAGAAGTGTATCCCCTCACTGGTAAGATCAGACCATAGAGTAATCTCACTGGATATTCACATCCCGACCCCAGCCCATGCCCGAAAACCACAGTGAAAAACTTTTTTCTAAAGCAAATTTCACACTCCTCAAAACCAAGGTGGATTCCTTCACAGCCCCTGTGCCTGTGGAAAATACGGCCCAGACCTCAGAACCCTTTATAAATGCATTCTATGAACACCTTCAGGAATGCATGGATCACGCAATCCCAAATAAAACCAACACCCAGTCCTCCAAAGGCAGGCATCCTGTCTGGTGGACCCCAGCCATAAACAAACCATACAATACAAGGAGGAAGCTACTATATGATAGAGCAAAATCCCAAAAAGGGAAGGCATCTCCGATCAGTATTATTAAAAAACTATGACCACACATAAAATCGTCTAAGGCCAGCTTTGAGATAAAAATTGTACAGGACACTAAGGATAATCACAAGGCTTTCTTTAGTTATGGTAGGAACCTGGGTGGGAATTCCCTGATATGCTCAGAATTAGTCCAAAATGACAAAAAATACACCAAACCCACAGACATTGCCAACATCCGAGCTGACAGGTTCAGTGCAAACTTCTCCCCCCCTCCCCACCAAAAGGGTAAATATCTATCCCAGCAGAGTACTGGCCCCCTGACATCTCAGATGTTCAGGTAACAGCCAGCCTCTCCAAAGCAAAACACACAGCATCAATGGGACCGGACGGTGTCCTGGGCTGTGTCCAACATGAACACCAAGAAGAATTGAACACAAACATAAAACCACTGTTCAATCTCAGCCTTACCACAGGATATGTACCCAAAGAGCAGTGTACAGCAACAGTGGTCCCTCTCCACAAAGGTGGTGCCTCAATGGATACTGCAAACTATTGCCCCAGAAGCCTGACTAGCTTGGTCTGCAAAGCTATGGAAAGGATCATCATGGACCTCAAAAAGAAAGATATTGGGGACCTACAGACACTGGATCATACCGAGTTTGGCTTTGTTAAGGGCAGATCCTGCCTCTTAAACCATGTTGAGTCATTTGAAACAGTCACCAAGGCCATTGACGAGGGGAAGGTGGTCCACACAGCCTACCTGGACCTCGCAAAAGCCTTCCATGCAATACCCCACTTGGTCATTATAGATAAGCTCACCAGCTTCAATATAAACCCCTATGTAACTAGATGGGTTGCAAACTGGCTCAAAGACAGAACCCACATGGTCAGAAATGCTGGAGCCATGTCAAACTCCAAACAAGCTACAGGTGGCATCCCACAAGGCTCAGTCCTGGGACCTCCCTTGTTTGGTATATATTTCTCGGAGGTACAGGCCAACACAGAAGGACTGTGACTGAACAAGTTTGCAGATGATTGCAAACTGGGTGCCATAATCGACCCTCTAGCTGACACAAGCATCCAAAAAAAGGGCCTCATAGAAACAGACAACTGGTGCCAGAGCCATGTCCTCAAGCTAAACACAAAAAAGTGTATAGTCATCCCCTTTGGCAAAAACTAAGTGCCCACAAATTACCACATAGGTGGTAACCCATTAAGTACTTTAGAAGTGATAAGGGACCTGGGGACCCAAGTTGATAGCAATCTCTCATTCGACAACCACATGGCCAAAGTGGTTAGAAAAACATTTCATATAGCCCACCTAATCATGAAGGCATTCACATCTAGATCAGGGGAGGTAATCGTGCCTCTTGACTCATCCCTCATCAGGCCCATAATTGAGTACAATGCCCCTTGTGGGATGTACCTTATCAGACACCTGCAGCAACTGGAAAGACCCCAAAAGTACCTCACCAGGAGGATCAAAGGGCTCAAACAGATGCCATTTGCTGCCCAGTTAAAGAAACTGCAGCTCCACTCAGTGGCATACCACCTGCCCAGAGGCGATCTGTGCCTGATGTATAAAGCCATGTCCAACCTGGAATTAATGGACATGCTGCACTTTGGTAAATCCAAATCTCATCAAGCTACACGCTCAAGAGACCTGAACTTCAGGACTGAAATAAATAGGACATGCTGGAGTGACAGATTCATAACCCAGAGGCTCCCTCCACTCTTGAGTAAACTCCCACTCCAGGTTAGCCAGAGTCCCTCATTGACTCACTTCAAGAGGAATCTTGATGAGTGGATGGGAGATTGTAGGTTTACCCTGGGTATCACTTCTATGTCACTGTTAGACAGAGGCACAGTATACTAACCTTGAAAAATGTCATGGCAAACTCCAGGTAAAATGTGTGTTGAAAGCCAAACACACTCTGGCTAGGATTATAAATACCCTAGGGCAGATAGCCTAGTATTAACCTATGAACAGAATCACGCACAACAACTAGTACAACTGTGGTCAATGTGGAGTAATGTTTGGCAATGTCCACCCAAGTTGGTGAATACACAGCAATGTTGGACAAGCCTGGTTTAAGTAGGCCATAGCTGAACAAAATGCAACATGCTCATATTTGCCCAACTGGCCCTTAACCAGTCTGGTCTGCTCAGTATGAATATTTAAAGCAGTGATGGGACTCAAACCCAGGATACTGTGCACCATAGTGAAAGTACTGAACCACTACACCATGACAGCATTGCAGTGTTCAGTCAGTATGAAAGAATGTTGACAAGTCTTTGCAAACTATCCCATGGAAACCCTGCAGGCACAGCATAATCCCTGTTGAGTTATGACACAAAGGAGTCCGGCAGTAAGAACACAACATGACTTCCAACACACACAGTATAAATATCAATACTGGTCATGTTCACACACAACCACAAATGTAGTGGACTTCAGATCACAACATATGGAAAGGTCACACTGGGCATGCTCACACACTTGGATAAATGAGACATATGTCAGGCAACAAACCATGGAAAGCCTGAACTGGGCATGCTCACACACTCAGGCCAGGTCTGGGTATAGCAGTCGGCCACACATATCTGGCAGTTGTATGTGTTAAGCCAGGAACCTCCCACGATCCAGCAATCCACCCTGTGCACACAGTTAAGTGACAACAGACACATATATTAATATAATGGAACCCTGTCATGAAGAAACATGTTCAGCAGATACACAAGTTGTTCATGGAAACTGGGAAAGCTATGGCAATAAAGACCTGCAAATAATATCAGCAACAAATATTGTGCATCCCGAACATAAACATAGGTGCAGAGGTCGATACTAGGCTGTCTGCCCTAGGGAATTCATAAGCCTAGCCAGTGTGTATTTGGCGTCCGCCTCCCCAGTAGAGTAGCCTACTGTGCCTCTGTAAAGTAGGTCACAGAAGGCACCCTTTAAGGCTAGTTTGCTGTGCCTCTGTCAAGCAGGGACACAGTGGAGATCCCAGGGGTGAATTTGCAATTTCCCATCCATGCGGCTGGATTTTCCTGGAAAAGGGTTGGCGAGGGGCTATGTCTAATTTTAATTGGGATTCAATTCCAGAGTGAGCGGAGCCTCTGGGTAATGAATCTGTCCCTGCAGCATGTCCTATTTAGTTTTGTGCTGAGGTTTAAGTCCCTGGAGTGTGTAGCTCTAAGGATATTGGATGTTATGAGGTGGAGCATGTCCATTACTTCTGGGTTTGACATGTCTGTGTACGGCAGGCATAGATTGCCTCTGAGTAAGCATTAAGCAACTGAGTAGAGCTGGAGATCCTTTAGTTGAGCTGCATAGGACATCTGTGTGTAGCCCATGATCCTCTTGGGGAGGTACTGTTGTGGTCTCTGTAGTTGCTGCAGGTGTTGGGTAAGGTACACCCCAAATGGGGCATTGTACTCAAACATGGGCCTGATGAGTGACTAGTAGAGGGCCACAATGACCTCCCATGATCTACATGCAAACCTCCATGTGATAAGGAGGGCTATATAAAGGTCTTTGCAATGACTCTGTCAATGTGATTAGCAAAGGAGAGGTTACGATCTATGTTGGTCACCAAATCTGTAAATACGTCTTCTGTACTTAATGGATTACCACTTATGTGGTAATTTGTGCGCACCTTGTTTTCCCCAGAGGGGATGACTATGCTTGTCTTAGCATGTAGCATGAGGCCATGGCTCTGGCAACAAGCATCCATCTCTGTGAGACCCTTATGGAGGAAGCATGTGTCAGCTGCAGTGTTGCTTATGGCCCCCAGTTAGCAGTCATCTGTGAAGTTTGTTAGACATAATCCCCCCGTGTTAGTCTGAACCTCAAAGAAGTACATACCGAACAAGACAGGTCCCAGAACTGAGCCCAGTGGGACACCAGTTGTAACTGGTCTGGAATTGGACATGACACCTGCAATTCTGACCATGTGGGTTCCATCCCTGAGGCAGATAGCAACACATCTAGTAATATAGGGGTTGATGTTTAAGCTGGTAAGCATATGTATGATGCCTGAGTAGGGTATTGTGTTGCAGGCTTCTGCAAGGTACAGGTAGACGGTGTGAACTACCTTGCCCTCATCCATGGCTTCAGTAACCATTTCAAAGATATGAACTATGTATAAGAGGCAAGATCTGCCCTTAACAAAGCCGAATTGTGTATGATCCACTGTCTGGAGGCTCGCAATGTTTTTGATTATGACTTCCATAATAATACGCTCCATAGCTTTTTCTACCACACAAGTCAGGCTTATGGCGTGATAGTTCCTGTGGTCCGTTGTGGCACCACCTTTGTGGAGTGGGACCATGGTATCTGTATGCCATTCTTAGGGTACATATCCTGTAGTAAGGCTAAGTTGGAACAGTGACTTAATGTGAGTGTTCAGTTCTACTCAGAGCTTGTGTAGGACACAGCCTGGGACACCGTCCGGTCCCATACATATTCTGTGTTATTTGCTCTGGAGAGGGCACCTTTCACCTGTGCATCTGTGATGTCAGGGAGGTTACATTCATTTGGGATGGGCATCTATACCTATGGGGGGTAAGGGGGGGGGTTTGTGCAGACTCTGTCTGCCAGGGTGTTGGCTATGTCCGTAGGCTTGGTATATTTTGTGCTGTTATGCAGCAATTCAGATAATATCTGGGGGTTTCCACACATATTCCTGACATAACTAAAGAAGGCCTTGTGATTATCTGTAGTGTCTGGTCAAGTTCACTGTCAAAACTTGCAAGTGATGATTATATGAGGGATTGAAGTGTCTTGCAAATACTGTTCAAAGATGTCCTCCCTCTGTGGGATATTGCTCTGTTATGTAGTAGCTTTCTCCTGCTGTTGTACAGCTTATATATGGCCGGGGTCAACCAGACAGGTCTCCTGTTTTGGAGGAGTCTTGGTTTTATTTGGGATAGCATGAGCAATGCATACCTGCAGGTGCTCATAGAATGCATTTGTAAAGGATTCTGCAGATTGGGCTGTATTATCCTCCAGCACTGGGCCTTTGAAGTATTCCACCCCAGTCTTCACAAGCGCAAAGTCTGCTTTTGAGAAATTCTTTACAGTGATTTCCTTGGCTGGGGGTGGGGACGGGATATGGATGCCCAGGGAAAGTTGTTTATGGTCTGATCTTAACAATGAGGGGTCTACCTCTGGTGTGGAACATAGAGTCCCCATATTGGTGATGATCAGGTCCAATATGTATTCCCCCTTGTGGCTGTGGTGACTGGTTGTACCATAGAACATGGATTCACAAATTGTAGTGGCTGTAGGGTGATGTTGTTGAGGCCTGAGTAGTATCCACAGTCAATATTCATGTACCTGAAGTCAACCACTAGAATGGTGTGTGTGAAGACCTTCATATCCTACACTGTTCCCAGGAAAGCCGAGTGCGGTTCCTGGGTATGGGGGGGTAGTCTGAACTACACACCAAACCAAAAGGCAGTTTTGCACAATGGTAGCTGTATATGTATGGCCTGTCATGCTTAGTGCAGTGGTACCAACCCAGAGGTGTGTGTATCTGTGATGTATATGGATACACCCCCTAGTTGTGTTGTGTGTTACAAGTCCTGTAGTCACGAAGCATGGTATAAAACATAACCTGGCAGTGCCAGTGTGCATATGTGACCCTGAACTAGGCATCTGTTAATGCACAGATATTGTTATCCCCCATACTGAGGGATAGTAAAAGATGTACATTCCTCTTTGGAAAGACTGATGATGTCAGCACCCTATAAATACAGCAGGAGAAGAGAAATCATCCAGTAATGCGAATAGTGCACTGTGCTAATGCGTCTCTCTCAAGTATCATAACATAGTTAGGTAGGGGTTTGAATCCTGCAAACGCTGTGTGTGTGTGTTTTGGGAGGGGCATGGGGTGTGTATGTATGCAGTTCTCTTTGAAAGGAATGGCCTTTTTGAAGACTGGGATAACACACTAAAAGATGTACATTCCTCTTTGGAAAGACTGATGATGTCAGCACCATATAAATACAGCAGGAGAAGGAAAATCATCCAGTAATGTGAATAGCATGCTGCACTAATGCGTCTTTCTCAAGTATCATAGCATAGTTAGGTAGGGTTTGGAATCCTACAAATGTCATGTGTGAGTTTGTCAATGTGTTGTGTGTTTTGCTTTTATTATTGTATGACATATTATCATAACAGTAATTTCAATGCACACATCAGGTATGTTTGTGCCACATACAGATATGCACCTGTGACCTCTAATAGTTCCTATGTGTGAAGCCTGCCTCATATGAATACAGTTGTTACCTTTGCCAGCATGTGCTGCAGCTTCCCAGACCTTAGGCCATACATGTATGTTGGTGACAATGCAGGCTACTGCAGCGATCTGTGTCCTAGGCCAACTATGTGAGACACACCCATGAAAGCTTTGATAGATTAATGTGGGTGAGGGTTCATGTCTGGAGTATATGTCAGACGTGTTAAAACACAGCAAAGTCTGTGAGTGATGGACATCCAGTGTAAGTGTATGGCAACTGTTGCCGATATGCATACAGACACCTTCTTGCTTAGGTGATACACCGAGGGACTGAAGAATACCTTTGGAAATGTGAATATCACAGGATAGACAAGATAACACTTGTCCACATGTACACACCATTACCCGTTCTACATGATGGGTGCTACCACCTACATGGTACTGTTGGAATACTATGTTAAGTACATGCCGATGACAATGCTACAGTTGCGTTACAGCAATACAGCATGGCTTGGACAACAGGTATCTGTCTGTATGATACCCTTGTGGTGGTTAGGTGTGTCATGCATGTGTATAATGCATTGTAGGCCACTGTATGCATTTGCAGTCGTGGATGGACATATCCATAGTGTGTTGGCATATACGTGAGACTGCTATATGCCAAAGAGTATTGTTCCCAGGGATGTGTGGGTCTCAGTAAGAATGGCTACTGGTATAGTGTAGTACTGCAGGGATATCACTGACACCGGGTTTCCTACATCTGTGTATCAGTTGAGGAGACACCATGTAATGACCACTGAATGTCAGGCTATGTAGGTTGTGTATACCACCAGAATGCAGACCATTGACATTTGGAAACCGTATCACCCACAGCATACTGTCAAACCATGTCATACATACATGCGACCCCAGGTGAAACATATGTTTAGTACAACACAAAGTGCCCACCAATAAGAACTACAATGTATGAATACTGTGCCACATGGTGCATGTCACACTTCCCATGTGTGCACTAAGCATCTACATGCAGAGAATGCAACTCCACCTTGTTCACAAATGTACACCTGCAACTCTGTGCTGCAAACAGCACACATGTACTGTCCACTCCCCAACACATGCAGGCACAGGTACACACAACAGCCATGTGGCACATGTGCAGACAGCACACTTTGGGAATTAACACTGGTGTATACAAAACTACAATGACAATCATAGTGTTAATGCATCATGCATGCTCGGATATACCCACAACGATATCATTACACTGTACTGTTAACAACATGATAATATTACTACAGTGCTATGTAGTCACCCTGTGCATCAGCACCATGCTATCCTGTTCCTGCATCAATGTTACAGATGGCAGGAGGTGGCACAGTTTCATCATATGCACAGGGTGTGTATTTGGTTTGCCAGAGTCTGCCATTGACACATCCAATCGACATATATGTGTGTGTGTGTTAGTGAGGGACAACAGTACAACATGGGGCAATGTTGATGCGATGTGTGTGTGTATGTGTTAGCCCTAGGTGTTAGCATTATGTGTGTGTGTATGCATGCACACAGTTCCACCACGTGGCTGCCATATACGGGTGTTTGTGGACAGCCACAGACTGTACCTGCCAGGTCATACAGATCACTGTCTCTGGCCAAGGACATGATATCTGTGCCTGGCAGGGGTGCTACGGACAGTATCAGGTACTAAGCCAGACTGGGTACTGTCATCAGAGGCAGTGGGTTGTTGACTGGACACATGTCCCTGCTGGGACTGTCCAGAGCCACGTGCATGTGGTCTTCTAGGATGGTCTAATGACAGCACAGACCCAGCATTGCTGGAGCTAGTACTGGCACTATGGGAGCGGCTGCGGGTTTGTTGTAGTCCGCAACGATTGCCAGCTGATGATGTTGCTGGCATACATCCACGTCGACACCTCAACCGTCCTGCACTGTCCTGGCTCATGGACATGTAGTTGTGGAAGAGATCTAATGTGGCCTCCCAACGTCTATCAATGACCTCGCTGATATTACGGATGGCAGCCGCAACATCACGCATAGTGTTATTCATAGCGGTGCAATGTGCTCTAAGCTCCCTTAGACCCTGTCTGGTGTACCGTTCCATACGTGTCTGTGTCTGCATTACAGCCCGGAACATAGATGAGGTTGAAAGACCTCTGTGGGCACGTCTGACAGGGGCAGTACGACCATGGATTCTCCCACGAGAACCCCTGGACATCTGCCTGTGTGGTACCATGTCAGGAATCTGGCCATGGCTGCTGTGAGGGGATGCATGTGCCTATGATACCACACTACCCTGGTCAATGCCCACTGTATGCTGTCCCTAAGCTAAGGACATTGGTGACACTGGATGTATCGGCAGGATGACTGTGCACATTAATGGGGTTGACTGCTGTGTAGTGTCGATTGGCTGACCAACGACAGACCCTGTCACACCTCCCTGTGCCATTACACATGTATCATCATTATCACTATCCCCAGCAGTGGCTTCAGGTTCCCTGTTGCACTCCACCAGAGCAACATCAGAACCTGTGAGAGGAAGACAGGAAACACTGTTTACAAATGTGTACACAATGTTAGCACACATGCACACAGGCACACAGGCACACAGGCACACATGCACATTCCTCAGTCCAGCAGATACAAACACACACACACCCCTGCAATCCAACACATACACAATACTGTTTGAGGGTGGGTGACAGTATCACAAGGAAAAATATCACTGCACATGTGTCAGCATGCAGATTATGTGTTGCACAGGAACATGCAGTGCAAGTGTAGACAGCCCTTGTTAATAACAGTATACGTGTACTTGATGCTTGTGTGTAGTTGTTCAGTGATTGTCTCCACCCTGGGACACAATGTGTACAAGGACAGAACAATGTTGTGCAAGTGTTACAAGCTGTGGGTGCATATATTTGCACACACACACACACACACACACACACACACACACACACACACACACACACACACACACAAAAAAAACACATGACGTTGCTACACAGTAACTGCTATGTGTACTTTTGTGGTCAGTGGAACTGCATGTGGTGTAGTAACATGAGCCATGATCAACATGCATCTTGTGGTCAGTCAACAATAATAATGTGTGCCACACAGGCAGCTAGCATGCTGTACCTGAAGTGCAGTAACATGACTACATCCACAATTACACAGCCACTTGTTACATGGGTGTGTAAGGTGGCCAATAGTGAGCACTGCCTAACATGAATGTATTATTTGTTCAAGACTGTTGCACAAAGACATGATAGGCCTCTACCCCTCAGGTATATTATGTGTGCTGCGTAGATGATAAGTGGGTACTGAGGGGTGGGCATACAACAGGTGTCATAATTGGACATGTGTAGCAGGCTAAGGTGTAGTGTCTATGCCAAACATGTGTGTGTTGTGTACATGTGTATCAGGTATGCCTATCCAATGTCCGGTACTGTGTTGCCACATGTGTGTGTGATGCTCTGTGTATTGCATGTGAGTGAGGCAGCTACTGAGATTAATGGGATATGCATAGTCTCACAGCAAACATGCACAGCATGCATTATGCGTAGGTGTATTACATGTGCGCAGACTACACCTCCATATGACATGCACATGTCATTAGCAATAGTATTGTTATTACACACTCAGCAGCATGGATTGGCTGCTTTGCTGTCACTCCAGAGGGACCTGCAAAAATATGACAGTGATTGCTAGTGGCCACAACTGTGCTATTGATACTGTGAGTATGATAAAGTACAGTAGTACAACAGTTGGCTTTCACAGGTGTACAGATTATATGCAGAATATCAATCTTGCACAAGAATAGGCAGGTTAACAGCTACACACACAGTACACATCTCACACAGGCATAAACAACCAGTACAGAAAACAGTCAACTACAGATATGGCGTGTTACCTGCACACTCCATTTCAACATGCTGGGTGGCTCCAGCCTCCATGATGACACATGTTTGTGGATGTTGTTGTTGTTGGCCTGGAACCACGACACTTAGGAGTTGCTCCTCCACATTGGTGAGGGGGGGTGGATAGGTACCCCACCACCTGTGGCAAGCTGTTGTCTGTGGATATCAGATGCACGCTGCCAGACATGTCTAATTAAATCACTACAGTGATGGCGTACCTGCTCATATGTCCAGTTATGCATGCCTATGTCATTTACCTGACTGGCAAGATCTTGCCACAGTGCAGCCCTCTCATGCTGGTTCTGGCTGGTCCTGGAAAACAGCACAGAGAAATTCTGCACCAGGCTCTGGTGGATCTCCTGTTCCTCTGCTGCTGTATAAGGTGGGTTACACTGATGCACCATCACCCTGGAAGGAAAAGAAAAATATGTGAGCAAGTCATGTGGCACACTTAATATTCTAATGTACTGATATCACTTAACTGCCATATATAGCATATGTCTGTCTATCAGGGGATACACATGTTCAATACCACATATCAGTGCTCAACCCACAACTGTCTGACAGTGCCTGCCACACTCCATACAACAAACTAGTATACACCAGCACTCGGCATACTGTTTGGGATACAATGCACAACCTCACACTGGGAGTATGTATCAAGCTAATGGATGAAGAATAGTGTCATCTCATGCAATGAATGCAATCCACATTTACAGTTTCAATGGTAATCCACCCTAGTCTTTGATGCCATACCCCTACCTGACATATGTGCACAGTTGTTAATATGGCCAGCATACTGCTGTCACAGAGTATACATGCTGCCAGGTACACACACATTCCCTGTAACACACATGTGATTGCAGCCATGGTACAGGCATCATTACACACACATTACACATGCATACAACACACAAATGTATGATGACACAGATGAGCATTAACCGTGTACCTTATAGTACTGTGTGCCCCTACTTACAGATACCTATGCATGAGGTATGTAATCTGTGCAGACTACAAGAAACACACCAGACAGTGTTACCAGGGAATGTGAACATACACCATACTGTAGTGTTTAGGCCTACAACTTCAGGTAGTACAACGGTTCATATGTGAGCTGGATTCAACAGCAGTACCACTTACTGAGCTTACATGTATTGCTTCTGCCCACAATGGGACACCGCAGTCATTCACAGGGAACTACGGCACAACAGATGCCAATCTACTATGTTTGCATCCTGATAACTGACACATCTTTCTCTGGCCTCACACCTAGGACACAAACTACCATGACAGACACAAACTCACGCTAAGCTATCACACCTTTACAGACCTTGCACACAGTGAGTGTCACACTCATTCAACCTCACATGGCTGGTATTGCACTGAGTACATGTGTGTGTGCATTGTGTCATAGGTAGGTACTATGCTATTGGCCCTGGGCCTAGGGCAGCCTAGCCATATGCTACCCTGCCCTTTGGGACACATGTAATGTGATTTTACTTGCTCCTGTCAAACATTTACACAGAGGTGACTCACAGGGCACATTACCTATCTCCATAACATTCATCAGGGGTATGTATGACATCTACTAATAAGGAGCCTTGTTTGTTAATGCTGGGTGGTTTAGTCCAGGGTATGGCATATTTGTGTATAGGAAACTGTACCTCCAGCATGTGCTGTTTAGTGCGGTGACAAGGATTAGGGCCTTAGGTCATGTAGGCTGGATGGATTGTGAGGTGTTGCCATGGTGGTTGGCCGACTGGTATGGGTGTGACATAACTCTGTATGTCCAGCAGTGGTAACATCTGTGTAGGAAGTATGCAAGGCACACTAGCTATGGTTCTGTGAGTCAGTCTGCATAGGGAATGTGTTTGAGGGCATTATCAGTCTTTGTTAGGTATATCTGTGGCCTTTCCACTTACTGTAGTTCTCATGGGAGGTACATACTGCATAGGACATTGTGAGGTGTAGAGGGGTACACTGACATACATTTCCCTAGCTGACACACCTTTTGTGATGACACGTACCATGTACAGGGATTACAAGACTAGTGTGCCACTGTGGATATCAAAGGGGAGGCTATTGTACACCTGCATCCCATGTTCCCTTCTGACACCTCCAGTGGTTGGCAGGCAACCACCTATGTGGTAGTTAGTGGGTAACGTGTTTTGGAATGGGGTATGGTACTGCAGTATCAACACTGGTGTTCAATCCATGCCTTGGTCACCAGGCACCTGTTTCAATACATCTGCCCTCATGTCTCCCTCTCTCACTCTATATATATATATATATATATATATATATATATATATATATATATATATATATACATACATATACATATAAATATATATATATCAATATATACATATATATATATATATATATATATATATATATATATATATATATATATATATATATATATATATATATATATATATATATATATATATATATATATATATACACACACAGCTATATATATATATATATATATATATATATATATATATATATATATATACATATTTATCTGTATATATGTATGTATGTACATATATGTCTATATATGCAATGCATGTATCTATTATATCTATATGTATATACATATTCTATCTATCTATCTATCTATCTATCTATCTATCTATCTATATATCTCTATCTATCCATACATGCCTATCTATGTACATATAAATATATATATATATATATATATATATATATATATATATATATATATATAGATATATGTATATGTATATATATATATATATATATATATATATATATATACACACACACACATACTTCTAAACATCCATTGCTGTACATATACATGCACATCTAGGCACATACACTGCCCACCTTTCATGGTGGGAATATCACTTCTGAAACAGTTGTGAGACATACCATTCTGTAATGATACTGCACAGTGTTGTGCAGAATGCATTATGCTGTCCTCAGGCCGTATAGCTGTAGCAGGCCTCACTGGCTCAGTCCCACAGAAGTTCACCACCACATGACATATACCTGCACTGCATGCTGTTTTCAATGCCACACACTACAACCTACATTGATATGTGCACATAGCAACCTTCTACTACATATGTATGTCCAGCCTTCACTAACAGTTGCAGTATGTCCCTTGCCCTATGCACATCTGCATATACATATAGATACAGACTGCTAACACATATGCAGGGTTCACAGTATGTAGATTACCTTTCAGATACATCATTTAGATGCCAGCAAATACATATCTGTTACATACATTACCTTTGTATTTCTCACCTCTGTCAGTTGTACCTGTTGATATGTTGTATTTCTGTATTTTGTGGATTGGTGTCTCTGACAGCTTTTTTTCTTTTGGCTTGCTTGCTTGCTTTTTTTTTTTTTTGGTCTCTGTCTCTGTCTCTGTCTCTGTCTGTCTCTCTCTCTCCCTCCAGTTGCTGCAATGATATTATTGCATTTGTGGACTGGCAGTACAGGCTGCTTTTGTAGGTATCTGCACATGTGCATGTGATGGCCTCTGCACCAATTGGTGGCCAGCATTTAGTAACTGCATGCAGCCTGCTGTGTGGTAATTGCAGTTCTCACTGTGATTTCAGGACACTGCTATAAAATGATAGGTTAGGTAGGCGTAGGCCTTTCAGTTTTGCAAGGTGGGGATCATGCTGGTTTGCTGTGGACACTGTTGTGTCAGTCAGAAGATTGGTATATCTCTCATATCTGAGGCTGTGTTGTAGCCACTGAAATGCATGTTGTACTGAAACCTGACTGTTGCTTCCTCCAGTTCACTCTTCTCATTGTGTATGTTAACTCACACCTGCTAATGCTAACACTGTTTACATGGGATGTGGACAAACTACAAAAGGGCCTCACTGAGACAGATACCTGGTGTCAAAGCCATGGCCGGAAGCTCAATGTCAAAAAGTGTACTGTCATCCCCTTTGGTAAAAACTCTGTACCCATGAACTACCACATAGCTGGTAGTCTACTTAATGCCAAAAATGTGATAAGAGACCTTGGGACACAGGTGGACAGTAGTCTCTCCTTCAATAATCACATCGCCACAGTGGTCAGGAAATCCTTCTACGTGGCTCATCTCATCAGAAAATGGTTCTCATCCAGAAAAAAAGAGGTCATTGTTCCCCTCTACTCATCACTCATTAGACCCATTATAGAGTACAATGCCCCTTTTGGTATGTACCTCACAAGATATCTACAACAACTGGAAAGACCACAGAAATACCTCACAAAGAGGATTACTGGCCTCAAAGAGATGCCCTATGCAGACCGTCTCAAAAAACTACAGCTTTACTCCATCGCATATCGCCTACTCAGGAGCGATCTCTGCCTAACATACAAAGCTATGTCAAACCCGAGCTGTTTCAACATGCTCTACTTAAAGAAATCCCAATCCCTCCGAGCTACACGCTCTAGGGACCTTAACCTTGTCACCACAATAAACAGAACATGCTGGAGGGATAGATTCCTGTCCCAGAGACTTCCCATACTCTGGAACAGACTACCTATCTATGTCAAACAGAGCTCCTCATTAGCACTCTTCAAGAAAAATCTTGATGATTGGATGGGAAATGGGAAATTCACCCTGGGGATCACTTCTGTGGCTCTGCTCGACAAGGGCATAGGAAAATAATTTTCTCGGGTGGCGAAAGCCAGGGTACATTTTTTGGCTAGGCTTGTATGGGCCCTAGGGCCGATAGCCTAGTACCTACCTATGAACCTATGAACCTGTGGGAGTATGTACTTTCCTGTGGGATTTGTGGATTAACTGGCATACAACAGTAGTTCTTGCAATGTGTTGCTATGGCTTTTCTATTTTCCCTTTACATTCACTCCTTGAATGCCTGATATTTGTCTTTACTGGAATGTGTTGCTATGGCTTTCCTATTTTTCATTTACATTCATTCCTTGTAATGCATGATATATTTCTTTCAGCACTAAGTTCTTACATGTCTGCTGTGGCTTGGTGGTACTTCATGCAGTCTGGTGAGTCCAAAGTCTGGGGTTTGACACTTACAAAGGTATTTTATTTTGCAGCTGACCAGTACTAGGGCCTTGTCATATAGAGTGAATAAGGCACTTTTAAACAGTTGTAAGCGGGAAGCAGGAATTCAGTAGGGACACCAGCTAGGGATGTGCAGGCTGGGTGTAGGGAAGGTCCATAGCTGCACATTTCTTTAACTGCAATAGCTGTACATATGTTTGAAATTTGGTGTGACATTTGAAACCTTCCACCCCTGAGAGAGGGGTGAGGACAACTAAGTATATTGTACTAACAATTATGAATATCAGGCACATGCAGTGCTTGTGAACTGCTATACTGTCATTAGTGTGTTACTGATTTCTGAACAGTTTGTGTTTTGTTTGCGTTGACATTAGCACAGTCTGCTCACGACAAGTGGACATATGTCAGTACTGTGTATTATTATGGATAGTAATCTGTCTGTGTACCTCCCACCTGTGGACAAATCCAGCTAGTAGACGGAGGTTAGCCTAGTATTCATTGACTGTGCACCACACCAGTCTTTTCAGCACCTGCACAATGACATTTTCACAGGTGGTTGCTAGCAGTACATGGCTACATCCTTTGATATTTCTGTGTTGTACTCCTACATAAGGGCATGCTTGCGGAAGTAATTCTACAGCTATTCGCAGAGTGTGTAACAGCAGACAGGCTGATATGCCTGTGTGTTTCTGACACTTCCAGGCCTCAGATACTCTCAGGTATATATTTGACCAGCCTCAGGGAAAGGTACATATCAGTGGGATACACCCGTGATATATTTCAGATATTCTGCAGTTGAGACTGTGGGGTATTTTGAGCATATATGTATTACTACACCATTTCTGACATGCAAGCAGTGTCTACTCTAACTTATTGACAGTTACCATTACGTGGGATTCCCCACCTTTCTGCCTACTGTTAGTACATTTCACAGGGAGTCAGGGGGCACAGCTAACATTTGTTTGCAAATCAGGGACATCCCTGTAAATCAGTCACAGTTGGGAGGTCTGGCCTCTTATCTATGCAAATATGGCGGTGTTTATCCTGCTCTGATACTGTGTGGGGTTTGTAAGGTGCTACAGTAATATTATTACCTACTAGCATGGCTGTTTCTCTTATCAGACTCATGTAATGCAATTCCACAAGAATTGCCAGTAAAGATACACAGAACAAGCTTTTTGTAATGGCCTTCCTATTTTCCCTTTACATTCACTCATTGTATTTCATGTTATATTTCTTTCAGCACCAAGTTTTTCTATATCTGCTGTGGCACAGTGGTAATTCATGCAGTCTAGTGTTTCCAGGGTTCGAGACTGACAGGGGTATTTTATTTTTCTGATGAACAGACTACAGGCCTTGTCATACAGAGTGACTAAGGCACTTTTAAGCAGTTGTAAGCAGGTTTGCGCGAGTTTGTGTGACGCTTATCTAAGCTTTGCTAAGCGCACACAAGCGCACACCCGCTGAATACTGCTTAAAAGTGCTTACTCCCGCTAACACCTGTGCTAATTTCTTTTAAAGAAAAGAAAATGGGGAAATAGGATAGTGGTGAAAAAGGGGGCACAAAGAGGGTAGAACAGTAGGAAAACAAGCTCGGGATGTGCAGGAAGGATGTAGGGAAGGCCCATAGCTGCCCACTTCTTTACCAGCAACAGCTGTGCATATGTTAGAAATTTAGAGTGAGATTTGACACTTTCCACCCCTGAGAGAGGGGTGAGGACAACAAAATATGTTGTACAGCCAATTGTAATTATCAGTTTACATGTCCAGCAGACATGTGTGTGAAATGGGCAGCTATGTATGGGGTGTAATTTTATTGTGGGAACAGAGTGCCCTTTTTTTTTCAGGTGAGAGTGGAATGTGAGGTACAGGAAGTAGGTATATTTGGGGAGGTAGGTTGGGAAGGTTAACAGACAGACAAGACAAGCAAGACGCATACAGGGGCGGAGTATGACACATGTGGGGGGTAAACACAATTGACGGGGACGGATGTTTGGATATCGTAAGCCTATGAGCCCACAGATGGCAACAGTGGAACTGAGATCCCCACCCATGGGCAGTTACCACTTTGCCTTCACAGCCCAGGCCGGAGCTGTGCTGGGTGCTGGATAGGATGGGCAGGCACACCCGTGAGTTGCGCCAGTCTCACCTCAAGCTGGCGTAAGGGATCAGTCACGGAATGCCTGATCTCACTACGCACCACAGACCGGACCCTTTGGAGGGTGAGTGGAGGCTCTCCTCCAGCCACGCTTGCAGAGGGGGGACGAGCCCCATCCCCTGCAGCACTTCCACCCGAAGGTGGCACAGGGCCACCAGAGGAGGAGGTCCCGGCCTGAGCACTGGTGCCAGGTGCACTCGCCAGCTGAGGTGGGAGAGGTGGGTCCGCTGGAACCCGCCTTCCCTGTTGTCCTATGTTTAGCAGTATTTTATGGCATTTTGGGTTAGTAACAAACAACACCATTCAAAATTAGTTGTAACAGCATGCATTAGTATTCCCATTAACCAAACACACATGAATTCCGAACATTGAGCAGCAAGCATAACACATGCATATTTAGAACAACAGTGGACATTCCAACAGCATGCAGGGTTGATTGGTGGCAACAGGCCATCAGGTTTGGATATGTGAACAGGGCACATGCATCAACTTACATGCAGATATGTATAAACCAACAGGACAAATGTCCATGTGAATTAATTGTGAGTACACATACCCAGTTTGGTGTGGAATGGCATAATTTGTGAAAATTGGGTAGGGTGCAGAAATATTACATTAACAACTTAAACTACCTATACATATACTGTACATTCCTAGTAGATGCAGATATATATCCCCTACATGTATTAGTACAGTTTCCTGTATGTAACCTTAGGAATGTTGGCGATGGGGATGTTACTGCTACATTAATATACATTCAATTTGTATTCATATATGTTCATATCTGGCTGTGTTCAGGTAAAGCATCCTGCTACATTTGATTTATATGGGTCTAGACAACTGTGGATGTTCAGCATTTCATACAACCACACTATCTCCATAATGCAAGGGTACAGCAACATATCCAAATTGTGGGATGGGCACAGTCCAGGTTCTGTACTTTATTAAAGACATTTCACTCTTTGGTTGTGGCTGTCTCATTCATTTCATTATGTAGTGAATGCAGTATACGTTTATTCCAGACTTATTACAGCTTTCTTGATAGCTTCAGACTCTTTCTCACACTCTCTCACTTATTTTATATTTACATTTCAAGATGGTACTTAATTCTAGGCTTTATTAACATTTATTACTGGGTTACAACAATCCTTTCCAGCTGACTCACTTATTTCATATGGCAGAATTTACAAGGATGTATTTGTCACTTGTCTGTCCTTTGTTGATTGATTACAACACTCATTTTCAGGCTGAAGCAGTTATCTGATATTACAATACAGGTGGAAACTCTATTTGAGTCTTGTTTAATCTTTATTAATGGATTGCAATACTCTTTTTCAGGCTGCATCACTTATCTAATCTTACAATACTAGCAGAATCTTTCTTCTAGGCTTATTTGACCTTTATTACTGGGTTACAACACTGAACTCTTTTACAGGCTGTCTCACTTATATTCTATAATGATACCAGCAGAATAATTACTAACCTGCCTGGTGGCGCAACCTTGCCAGCCAATCAGCATGGGCTTGCCGATTCGCAGAACGAACACCTGCAGCTGTAATATAAATGAAGGAATATTGGAACATACCTATCCATACTATAGGCTAGGATAGCATTTCTCATATACTTAATTGCATGGATACTTACTCAGTAGTAGGGCATTGGGCATTTGACGGGCCTCCTGGATCCATCAGTTCAGTTGGTCCTCCTTTCATCGCTTCAGGTCTGCATGGTGGTGACGGACCTGTTCACCAGTCCTCGGAATGCCTGTGGCACTGGTGAGATCATGTGCCAACCAGTTCCATGCCTCTGCCTTGTACGCTCTGGCCCTGCATGAGTTGGCCTTCATGATGATGGACTAGGAGCCAAACCATATATTTTGACTCCTCAATGCCCCACCTTTGTGCTCTAAAGCAATTTCCCTCTCCTGCACCTGCCATCCTGACTGCAAATGGGTACCACAATCAGTTACGGTGTGTATTGCCACCTATGGGGCTTATATATGCCGGTTTTCCTGCACTTATTTGTGATTGGCCATTTTGGATATTTATCAGCTTACATCAAACCTGCTTTGTCATGGTTATATTTTCATTCATTCCTATATGTATGGTAATACTGTATTTCTAAGTACAACTGTCATGGCTTAGTGGTTCAGTACTTTGACTATGGTGCACAGTATCCCGGGTTTGTCCCTTGTCATTGCTTTTTTATTTTACTATTGTCTAGACAGGCTAGGAGGTGTGTCTGTGTAAAGGCGACTTTGCTACAGGTTGCTCAACGTTGCCCGACGGTAAGCTGGTTGGCGCTCTGCGCAGCTCTGCGCAAGCGGCTTACGCTGGGTAACGCGTTATTTAGCTATAAGCAGTCATATTAAGCTGGGTGAAGTGCTTCTGAGCTACGGGCACTCATATTAAGCTTGTTAAAGTGCTGCTCAGCTACGGGCACTCATATTAAGCTTGTTAAAGCGCTGCTAAGCTATGGGCAATTATGTTCCTTTTTTTAGATATTATATCGGTTTTGTTCACATATACATGGGCCATTTCATTACATTTTACTTAACTTATAGTTATATATGTCAGGGAATTGTTTCATACTTATTTAAATAAAAAATGGAGAATAATGTTGTGGGGGCTCGAACCGTGACTACCTCCTCTTTGGCCAACATCTCTACCGCTACGCTATTGCTACTTGGCTTAATTTGCATATGTAGATCTTATATGCTTTTCAATGTCTGCTAACTGTGGCTGAGCGAAGGGCATACCTGTGCAAACGAGCGCAAATGCGGGCAAACATATTGGAAATTATAAAAAAAAATGAAACTGTTATTTTTACATTTTATACATTTTCAGTAGGGTTTAGTCTGTGGGGATGTGTGGTGTTGTGTTCCTTGACATTTCAGCGGACTCGCTCATGGGTGTTTACTAACAAGACTCTGACTCTTCTGGGGGCATGTCCCTTTGCAGTACTCAGCAATCGGACATGCCCCCTACTTTCCTACATGGACCGTGTTAGACTAGGGTATGATTCAGCATGCCCTCATGAATATGCATGACATGCTGATGTCATACCGTTCAACTGCAGCTTCCGTGTAAGACTTATTTAGTCTTACACGGAGGATTGCTGAATCTGGGGGGAGGTGATTTGCATCCTGCATGGCTTTCCATGCAGGAACAGTGTAGGACTGCTTGTGCACATGAAAACAGCATGTACATGGATCACAAAGTGGTCATTTTCCGTGCAGGAGTGGTTACACTGTTCCTGCACAGAAAATAAACATTGCTGAATCCTGGAGTTTTCCATTGCAGGAATGATGCCCCACATCTGTAGTATGAATTTTAATTAAGTAACAGATTTCATGCAAATGGACAGCACAAATGCATATAATCACTCTCTACCCAGTCCTAGTGTCTTTCAAGCAGTTTGGTTTCCATCGCACACATGAAACCCATGAAGAATATTTGCATCTTAATTAATATGTCAGACAATGTTACCTTAAGCAGGTAAAAAGATGCATATATCTGTTCATTGTATAAAGTCACTTTACCTATTTACAATACAGCTTTTTAAGAATATCTGTTTTTCAGACAGCAGTGACATAAAACAATCAGTAATGTGTGTTTAAGTCCCATAAATAGTAAAATGTAATTTAATGACATACTCTGGAGACATGCCTATTGCTATACACACATACACACACACACACACACACACACACACACACACACACACACACACACACACACACACACACACACACACACATATACACTTTATGCACTGTGTGTACAAATACAGATACATTGCAGAATCCCACTTCACCTACCATATGCATTGATGTAGAGAGATGAAACCATGGCAACTGGAGAAAACATACAGACTTTACCCACACGTTCAAAATGCATGTGGACCCTACCCACACATTCCACAGTTTATGTGCTTGTTACCATATCACCAGTGTTATTAACTCAGCAAAAACCCTGCCATAGTTATACTAAGCATGTAAAAGAAAATTTAAACAGTGCAAGCACAAAGTACATATCCACAGACACCCCCCACACTCATATGCACATGCACATCCATAATGCAGCTCATTCCACTTATAACAGCCACAAAAACAAATCTATGTAATCTAGTCATACAGAAAGATAAAATAAAATAAAGCATATACGAACTGCATTCCCAAGTCCTTACTGATAAAAATACAGATCAGCTTAGTAATTTACAAAACAAGTTTAAAACTTCCTTAAAATCCACAAAGACTAATGCAACAAATCCCATAGCATAAAAACATAAAACTGAAATACTAAAACATTTATACCATAACTAGACGCAATACCTACACATTGAAAAAAAATCAAAACAGTACATACTGCATACACAACGTATGCATATCCGTGGATAAACATCATTGTCCTCCTAAATTTAACTCCTAGAAAATAACTTTAACAAAATGAATATCATTAACATGTCTGAAAAATAAAGCAAAAAGGAAGTGCAACTAGCCAGTGAAAAAAAATGGAATTTCGCACAATTCATACTAAAACAAACAAAAAGAAAAGAAAATAGCTCAAACCAAATATGGATTCAGACAGGCTTGAATTGCTTTAATAAATAAAATAAAACAAAAAGAAAAAGGCTGCTAAAAGACCACTGTTTATAAATATATAAAAATATGTAAAATTTAGATCACAAATTTATGAAAGCTTTAAGTGAAAAGTATGAACAATATCCCTTTGAAAATTGTCATCAGTGTCAGTTTTAGAACATTGAGAACAAAAAAAGGTACCTATTTTTCCACTGATCAATCTGTTGCATTTCTGTCATCTTCATCTTTTTCTTTAGCACAGACTACACTCAAGTTGTGTAATAAGATAGATGACCAATTATATGCTTTTCATATAAATAATGAAGAAAATTCCCTGAGCAAATATACAGTACGATGTAGTGAACATATTAGATTTTATTCTGCCTTTTTAGATGCAATTATGCTAAGTGTTAAATGTGGTTGTTTTGAAAATAATAGAGAAGTCAAAGATTCCGAACAAAATGTTAACATGTGGAAAAAAAGTGCAAAGTTGCACAGTGCAACAAAAAAGGTAATAAAATATGCAGCAACTGCAGAAAACAATTAACTTGTTAGAGACAGTGCTGCATAATTAAGCAGGTAATTCACAGAAGACTGTCCATCATGCATACTTGTAGACCATGCTGCAAAAGGTCAGGTGCCAAGTATCATGCAGATAGTGTACCAATGATGATATGCAGCTACACTCATATTGACACACCACTACCATCTAACACAAGCATAACTGAAAGCTCAGACAAGGTCTGCACAGCAACAGATCGGCAAAACAGGTCCACCACAGAGTCACTGACAAGACATTGCATGCCCCACACAAGACTATAAGCTATTGCATGGACACAATGGCTACAGATGTGGGTCTATCATCATGTACAACTTTGCCACCTAAAGAAGCTTCTGGTTTCCCTGTCTGGGAACAATCAGATGGTGATGATACCTGTTGAAGGCATACATGGGGGTGCTGGATTGATTGAAACATCATGTGTCTCTTTTACAAATGCACCAGGTTGGTATTACTTGAAAGCATTAGCAAGGTCTTGTATTGCATCACTTACATGATATTTTCATATATAAGCACCACTATATCACTCCCATAGGAATGTCTTGCATGCAGACATAGTGACATACACCTCAAGGTACTTTGTTTTTATTCTGTCCATAGTCTGTGTAGATAAATATGTATGTATACCTTTAATTAGCTTTCTAGGGGCTTGCACAAGTGTATAAATACTGATCACATGTGAGCCTGACTGCCATTTCATAGTAAGCTGTTGAGATGTAAGCAGGTATGTCTGTGTAGTCTGTTTGTTAATCAGTTTGTTTATATTTTGTACTGCTTCTATCCATCTGGATGTGTTTCTGTGTAATAAAGCATATAAACAGACTACCCCACCTGTTTGTTTTCAGTAGTAAACCAAGATGTGTGATATAGTGTCAGAATGGGATCCAGAAATCTGGAATCAGTACCAGAAGTTACTCAGTTAATGGTGGAGGAATATAGAGGAATGGATCATCCCTACTGCATGTATAACTCACAAAAAGGTCAGAAATGAGTTTTGGGTATCAAAGCTTACTTAAATGAAACAAAGCACTTGTAAAACACTCAAAATTAATTTCTAGTTAACTGAAATGGCCAAAACTGTGACATATTGATACACGTATTCAAAATAGTTATGAAAATGTTTGAAATAAAGTCCAAATTGCATAAAATGTATAAAATAAGGAAAACGACCACATTCTTTTTCACTATGAGCTATTTTTTCGCATTAATTAAGATATTGAAGATATCCAAAGTATACAGAGAATTTGCATGCTTGTGCAGTATTACAGTAGTTATTTTGCAAAATACAGCCATTTCAAAGGCTATTTCCCAAAGTACAGAATTTTGAAGAGTTTATTGTGCATTTGAATGTTATTACAAGTACTGGCTACATGTGTATATTTGTACATAATTGCAAGGGCCATTTTTTCAGTGTGTTTGGGCATACTTTGTTGGCATGGCTGAAGGATTTTGTAGACCAGCTCCACTTGTCTTTGATAATAATATTGCAGAGAATTGGAGATTGTTTGAGCACGAGTATGATATTTTCATACAAGCTGCATTTTCTAATAAAGATGCATGTACAAATGCCAGGGGCGGCTCGTGGCATAGGGCTGCCGGACTGCAGCCCCCTCAAAAAGAAAGAAAAAGAAATGAAAAATAAAAAAAAATTTTTTTTTAAAATTCAAGATCTTCGCATGCGCATATAGACCGAGTCCCGCTTATCGGTCTATGCGCATGCTCAGTGCACTTTAACAGTGCACAGACCCGTCCGGACTGCAAGAGGAGCAGCAGGGACTCGACAGTGCCTTAGGGATCTCGTCGTGAGGAAGGAGCATGTGGATCTCGCGGGTCTTCAGTATTGCAAAGGATGTATACGGATGTTAACTCTGGATGTATTCAGGTAAGGTGCCTTTCAATTTACAATGTTTATTTTTCTTTGTGTGTATGGTGCTTGTGCTTTACTGGAGTTTAGTTTGTGTATGGTGCTTGTGCTTTACTGGAGTTTAGTTTGTGTATGGTGCTTGTGCTTTACTGGAGTTTAGTTTGTGTATGGTGCTTGTGCTTTACTGGAGTTTAGTTTGTGTATGGTGCTTGTGCTTTACTGGAGTTTAGTTTGTGTATGGTGCTTGTGCTTTACTGGAGTTTTGTGTGTGTGTGTGTGTAAATGCCCCAGGTGCTTATGGTGGTGTGGTAGGAATGCCTCAGGCTTGAACCCTGTACCCTGTATGCAGGTGTTAAAGACTTGAGTTCCCTACCCACCACCATTTGTAAAAATTTCAGATTTTTACCTCATATTTGATCTGATCTGTTCCTCATAATATCTGTGGTTTGTAAATGTTGCAATGCTTGATATTTGATGGTGTAGTAGTAGCATTGTTGCCTCACAGCTGCAGGTTCTTGGGTTTGATTCTTGGCTGGGGTTCCTTCTTTGTGGGGTCTGTATCTTCTCCCTGTGTTTGTGTGGGTTTGCTTTTGTGCCGTCCCATGTTACAAAGACATGTCTGCATTATTTCTTCCTGGGCCTCCGCTGAAAATTTGTTTATTTGTTCCAAGTCAGACTGTCCTGATTAAAAAATGTTAAATAAAATTGATAGGCATTTGAATTTCAGACTTAAGGGTTTCTGAATGTTTAATTCCCTGCGATTTGATGGTGCAGTGGTAGTATTGTTGCCTCACAGCTATAGGTTTTCTGGTTTGATTCTTGGTTGGGGTGGCTTCTGTGTGGAGTCTGCATCTCCTGCCTGTGTTTGTGTGGATTTGCTCTGGTGCCCTGCCATTTTACAAAGATGTGTCTGCAGTTTTAATCCCTCGTCTCTGCTGAAAATTGTTTTTGTTCTGTCCGCAGTAAATTTGACAGGCATTTGAATTTCAGACTTCAGGTTTCTGAATGTTTAATTCCTTGCAGATTTGATGGTGCAGTGGTAGTATTGTTGCCTCACAGCTATAGGTTTTCTGGTTTGATTCTTGGTTGGGGTGGCTTCTGTGTGGAGTCTGCATCTCCTGCCTGTGTTTGTGTGGATTTGCTCTGGTGCCCTGCCATTTTACAAAGATGTGTCTGCAGTTTTAATCCCTCGTCTCTGCTGAAAATTGTTTTTGTTCTGTCCGCAGTAAATTTGACAGGCATTTGAATTTCAGACTTCAGGTTTCTGAATGTTTAATTCCTTGCAGATTTGATGGTGCGGTGGTAGTATTGTTGCCTCACAGCTATAGGTTTTCTGGTTTGATTCTTGGTTGGGGTGGCTTCTGTTTGGAGTCTACATCTCCTGCCTGTGTTTGTGTGGATTTGCTCTGGTGCCCTGCCATTTTACAAAGATGTGTCTGCAGTTTTAATCCCTCGTCTCTGCTGAAAATTGTTTTGTTCTGTCCGCAGTAAATTTGACAGGCATTTGAATTTCAGACTTCAGGTTTCTGAATGTTTAATTCCTTGCAGATTTGATGGTGCGGTGGTAGTATTGTTGCCTCACAACTATAGGTTTTCTGGTTTGATTCTTGGTTGGGGTGGCTTCTGTTTGGAGTCTACATCTCCTGCCTGTGTTTGTGTGGATTTGCTCTGGTGCCCTGCCATTTTACAAAGATGTGTCTGCAGTTTTAATCCCTGCCTCTGCTGAAAATTGTTTTTGTTCTGTCCGCAGTAAATTTGACAGGCATTTGAATTTCAGACTTCAGGTTTCTGAATGTTTAATTCCTTGCAGATTTGATGGTGCGGTGGTAGTATTGTTGCCTCACAGCTATAGGTTTTCTGGTTTGATTCTTGGTTGGGGTGGCTTCTGTTTGGAGTCTGCATCTCCTGCCTGTGTTTGTGTGGATTTGCTCTGGTGCCCTGCCATTTTACAAAGATGTGTCTGCAGTTTTAATCCCTGCGTCTCTGCTGAAAATTGTTTTTGTTCTGTCCAGTAAAATTGACAGGCATTTGAATTTCAGACTTCAGGTTTCTGAATGTTTAATTCCTTGTATAATTGATGGTGCAGTGATAGTATTGTTACCTCACAACTATAGGTTTTCTGGTTTGATTCTTGGTTGGGGTGGCTTCTGTCTGCATCTCCTCCCTGTATTTGTGTGGATTTGCTCTGGTGCCCTGCCATTTTGCAAAGACGTGTCTGCAGTATTAATCCCTGCATCTCTGCTGAAAAATGTTTTGTTCTGTCCGCAGTAAAATTGACAGGCATTTGAATTTCAGACTTCAGGTTTCTGAATGTTTGATTCCTTGCAGATTTGATGGTGCAGTGGTAGTATTGTTGCCTCACAGCTATAGGTTTTCTGGTTTGATTCTTGGTTGGGGTGGCTTCTGTGTGGAGTCTGCATCTTCTCCATGTGTTTGTGTGGATTTGCTCTGGTGCCCTGCCATTTTACAAAGACGTGTCTGCAGTTTTAATCCCTGCTGAAAATTGGTTTTGTTCTGTCCATAGTAAAATTGACAGGCATTTGAATTTCAGACTTCAGGTTTCTGAATGTTTAATTCCTTGCATAATTGATGGTGCGGTGGTAGTATTGTTGCCTCACAGCTATAGGTTTTCTGGTTTGATTCTTGGTTGGGGTGGCTTCTGTTTGGAGTCTGCATCTCCTGCCTGTGTTTGTGTGGATTTGCTCTGATGCCCTGCCATTTTACAAAGACGTGTCTGCAGTATTAATCCCTGTGTCTCTGCTGAAAATTGTTTTTGTTCTGTCCGCAGTAGAATTGACCGGCATTTGAATTTCAAACTTCATGTTCTTCAGAATACATAGTAGCACAACCTTTTTTCTAGCAATTTTCTAAGTTTATAAGATGAATATTTTAAATTTGTCCCTATTTTTGGGACTGTATTCCCCCATTATTGGCTTCGTCCAGGTTTTTGTGCTAAGGTTGACAGCTATGGCAAGAACTGAATTCACTGAATATGGACTGTAGAATTGTGCATATTTACTGATAAAGGTGCACTGTAGAATTGTGCATATTTACTGATAATGGTGGACTGTAGAATTGTGCATATTTACTAATAATGGTGGACTGTGGAATTGTGCATATTTACTAATAATGGTGGACTGTAGAATTGTGTATATTTACTAATAATGGTGGACTGTGGAAGTCTGAGTAGACTTTTTTATGATAAATGTTCTCAACTGGGCAGTTTTGCCATTATGGGTGCATATGTTTTGTTTCATTGCTTACTGGAAAAATGTTCAAAACAAATTTAAAACACCCTCTAACAAGTGTACTGTATTGTACAAGGAATATAATTTTAGTACAATGAGGAAGGTGTATCAAAGAGCACATGTATGTTTCATATGCAAGGGGCCTATGATTCGTAAACAGCCCAAAATTAATCTTTATCTGCCACTGGCAAAATGTATTTTCTTTGAATGTGGGTTTCAATGCTGTTTCAATGAATGTGAGTTTCAAGGGCAGAGAAGTTTTAATGCTAAGTTTTCATTGTGAGACTGCATTGCTTTGTTTAACAGATTACTTAATGTTTGTGCTGTAAAATACAAAATAAAACTTTCAAATGAAGTCCAATCATTGAAGTAAAGCAGTATGCACATTAGTGTTTATGGTAAATGGAGTGAAATAGCCAAGTAATGGTTAATTGGAATGGCTGCAGAGGCTCCAGTTCAACCATTATTTTGTCAGGGGAAGGGCAGCAAACTCAGACAGGCCCAGCTGAACTATACCTCCCAACTGTCCAGATTTTCAAAGAATGAATAGATTTTTGCTTCTTATTTTTGGTTTGTTGTTCATAAAATTTGTAGTTTTAATTCCTAAATGATTTGCCAGAAGTCACTAAATAATAAGTTTCAGACTTCATAACCTTCATAAAAATGCATGTTAAAGTAAGAGCCGTTCTATCAACTGTCTCAATTTATACAAGAGCAATTTTAGTACTGTTTATATGTGCCCCAATATATTTGGCCTTGTTCAGATTTACTGCATTAACAGGTTGAGAGGTACATGCAAATAAATTGCTTTATAGAATTAGGCATAGCCAACCTCTCAACTGTCCCCAATTTTTGGCTCAAAATGTTGCTCTTCCCCTAATAATCCCTCCAAAAATAGCAATTTTGGAAGAAAACATGGAGGGTTTACAATTAAGAAATAACTGTAATAATCAAAGTTATAGATTACTTGAAATGCATGTAGATTCTTTTATTTTGTCAGCTGCTCAAGGTAGCAGTACTAATATTAAAGTGTCCCTTCTTTGACAGGTAGAAGCTGTATTGTGTGTCTATTTTATATTTTTGCATCACATTTTTGGTCCATTTTTCATAAAATTGTGTTTTTGGCAAATTAGTGACAAATCACTAAAGACTGAAGTTAGAAAATGACAGACATTTGAGTTTCAGATTTTATACCCTTCAGAAAATTCATACTAATGCAAGACCTATTCTATTATCTTTCTAAGTTTATTAGAGCAATATTTAAAAATTGTCCTTCTTGTTGTGCCTTTGTCCCACTTCTGTGTATGGCTTTGTCCAGATTTCTTGCTCTTGAAGTGAAGTTGAGAGGTATGACAAATGTGTCAGGGCCATCACAGTCAGCCAGAGAGATTTCAAATTGTGACATGCTTGTTGCACCCCACTCCCCATGTAGTGACTCTGGATGTGTCCAAGCAAGGCAAGGAGTAGTTGTATCTACCTTGGATGGGGAGGACACACTGCATAAGTACTACAGTGGCTTTTCATCTGTCCTTGATTTTGCAGAATGGTCTGGTTTCTGTCATATTTTTGTACTGTTGATTTATGCTTATTACTCAAAGTGCCTGTTGCTCTGTGTTTAAGTAGCAATGCTTTAATGACCATAAGGTAAGCTTGTCTGACATCGTAAGATGCAAGTAAGCTTTAATAAGCATACTGTTAAAGAATTGCCAACATTGAAAGCCTTTCTGTTGTTGCCATGCAGAGAATACTTGACTAGATAATGTATAAGCCTTGAGTATTAAAGGACAGGATTCCATTATTTTAACAAGCTCATTACACTTGTTGGAGACTTCCAGTCATCTCTACAGGCTTTACCCGTAAACTAAACAGAATGCCAATCATGTGTGGTCCATAACCTGTACAGTAATCCTTTAAGCAATGTATCTTGAGCTTGTTTCTTGTTTGCTTTTCATTTTTACTTTTATCATGTTTTCCCCATGAAACGTTGTCAGGCAGCAGGTCTTTTTGGATAAGAAACATTTTTACAAGTGGGGCATCACATAGATTTCTACTTTCAGCATGTTGCTTGGTACTTTAATAAAGCTGAATATATTATAATTAGAACTGCAGTGCAAGGAGAAGTAGTTTGAGTTGAGTGCTTCTGGTTTTTCTTATACTTGATTTTGACTGGCATTCCAGTAATGTATTTAAAAGTAATTTATTTTTTCATGCCTCACAACCTTTTGTTTCCATCTAGATATTAAGTAAGCTGTCATGCAGCCAATGCATTGAAATATTTTTATTCTTCTACACTTATTTTTGTCTTGATTGGACTTTCATAATGATGGTTTGCCACCCAGGGCAGCGTATTTAATTAAAGTTAGTTTTTTTGTGGTTTTGTGCATAGCTCCTCCCCTTTATGGTTGACCACACCCCTTCCCTTTGACCCCGCCCATTCAGCGTCTCCTGCAGCCCCCCTGTGATTTGAAGTCACCAGCCGCCACTGACAAATGCATTTATTCTGCTTAATTTAGCTGGTTCAGAAGCCATAGAAAGAGAGTGTTAATTTGTATATGCACCTGCTGTGTCTGCAGGGGAGGGGGGACCATCATATAGTGATACTAGCTGAATCAAGGGAAGACCCGGAGTACTTAAAATGTAAATTTAGAGAAATGTGTGATCCCCAAACAAATATTACAATGGAAAGGCACTTGTTTTACACAAGAGATCAAAAGCCTGGTGAAACTTTTGCAGCATATATAACTGACTTGAGAAATAAGGCTAAACATGCAGATTTGGTGATTTAAGGGATGAGTTAAGAAAAGATAGACTTGTGTGGTATTAAAGATGATGCTGTGAGAAAGATTTTGCTTCACGACAGTGACTTAACTTTGAATAAGGACATTGAGATTTGTCATATATATGAGCTTACAGAAAAGCATACAAATATGCTTACAAATGAGAACTGCATGCTTCCAGTATCAGCTAATTTTGATAGTATGCAGCACATGGTTAAAAGAAACAGGCCCAAGCACATGGCAGCAAATGTAAGCCCTGCAACAGTCATTGGGTAACCCCGTAGCATTCTAGCAAATTCCAGAGTGCACACAGTCTCAATGAAGCACAAGAGTGAGTCAGCAAACTCAAAGAATATGCCTCTACCCAGTTTCATTGACAACTGTCATAATTGTAGTGCAAATGATTTGCTTTTGGTCACCAATGCCACAAATGCAATAAGTGGAATCATTTTAAAAGGTTTTGTAAATCAAATAAAGCACATTCTTTTATAAAAAAGCAACATTCAAAGAGACATGTTGATCACTCAGAAAGTTGTGGCTCTACTTTTTACATTGATAGTGTGTCTGTGCTTAATAAAACAGTTAGAGCAGTAGATTTTATGGGCAAAGACTGAAGTATTTTGTATTGTTTGGATAAATGGAAGACTCATAGAGCTCAAAGTTGACACAGGTTCAAAGTCCAATGTTATGTCAGCAGAAACATTTGCTAGAGTATGGGCTGGTGAGAAGCTTTATTTGGCAAGGGGTGTGAAGCCTGTTGCTTATGTTGGTGAAGAAATTCAAATAGAATGTTCAGTAGTGCTTTCATGTTACTCTGCTGGGAACAGCTATGACTTGCAATTGTATGTGGTCAAAAGGCACACAGAGTCATTATTAGGCCTTAGAGACAGTTTGAAAATGGGACTACTTTCATTTAATAAGGAAGTCCACCATGTAAGTTTGAAAGACCACTGTTCCAGTTTCACCCAGTCTGATCTATGCTGATCTTTTCAAAGACAAACTAGGCAAACTCCCAGTTGTGTACTTCATGAAGTTAGACCCAGAGATCAGTCCAGTTGTTAGACGAACTTGGAAAGTTCCAGTAGCTATGCAGGACAGAGTCAAGGCTGAGCTAGATAAAATGGTGCAGCAAGGTGTAATTATTCCAGTTGCTGAACCAACTGAACGGGTGTTTGCCATGGTCATGACTCATAAGAAAAGTTCAGATGATATCAGACCATGTATTGATCCACAAGATTTGAACAAAGCACTGAAAAGACTTCATCATCCAATGCATACAGTCGAAGAGGTCACTGTTCTTATGCCAAATGTCACTGTTTTTTCTGTCCTAGATGCAAAGAGTTCATTTTGGCAAATTTTGCTTGACTGACTGAAAATCTTCATTGCTCACCACTTTCAGTACTCCTTTTGGTAGGTACAGACTTTTGAGAATGCCATTTGAGATAAATTCTGTCAGTGAAGTCTTCCAGCATGCAATGGAGCAAATTTTTTTTTCTAGCTATCCTTGTGCTATTTTAGTAGATGATATCCTAGTAGGAAGTATTGGTGAAGCCGAGCATGACAGAAACCTCAAGAAAGCTGTAGAAAGAGCATGTAAAGTGAATCTTAAGCTGAATCTTGGCTATGAGTAGTTACTTATGTTGGTCATTTATTTACCAATTCAGACTTATTACTGGATCCTTCCAAGCAAACTGCAATTCTTGAGATGCTAGCTCCAGACAATGTTCAAGCCCTACAACCTTTTCTTGGCATGGTTAACTATCTTGGAAAATTAATTCCAGACTTGAGGTATCTTTCAGCACTGCTCAGAGAGCTGACATGCAAAGTTGTATCTTGGTCATGGTCAGAACAACAGAAAAGAGCATTTAATGTCCCTAAACAGAGAATTGCCAGTCCACCAACTCTCGGATATTATGATGTTCACGAACCAGTTACTCTTTCTTGGAATGCTTCGAAATTTTGTCTTGGTGCAGTCATTCTTCAAGAGGGTAGACCAGTAGCCTATGCATTCAGGACTCTAACCCAAACTGAAAGGCAGTATGCACAGACAGAGAAAGAGCTCTTGACAATTGCGTTTGCATGTTCAAAGTTCCATGATTTTATATTTATGGTAAACCTAGCCATATTGAAACTGACCACCAATCTCTAGTCACTATTTTGAGAAAGCCTATGCATACAGCTCCAGCCAGATTGCAACGCTTGATGCTCACATTGCAAAAGTATAATTTCTGTCTTGTCTACACAAAAGGCAAACTTCTTTATCTTGCTGATACATTATCCAGATTGCTCAGAAATACCACTGAGCAGCATGAAAATGAGAAAATTGATTTTGAAGTCATGGAAGTGAGAAATGTTTCTTCAGCACATCTTGATGAGCTTAAAAGTCATACAGCCTTAGATCCTCTTCTTCAGATGCTCAACCACTTTATCAGTCAAGGATGGCTGTCAATGTAATATTGTTTACCAGTAGACCTGCAACCTTATTTTCCTTACAGAGATGAGATTTTGTTTGATAATTGTATCATCATGAAGGGTCCAAAGGTGATTGTTCCAAAATCCTTGCAACAAGAATATATTACCATTTTGCATCATGGCCAGCCAGGAACTGATTCTACCAAAACAAAGGTGAGAGAACTAGCATTTTGGCCTTCTATGTTAAATGATATTGAGAGAGTACTTTCATCTTGTTCTGTATGTACTAAGCCACATCATCAGAAAGAGCCACTTCAGCTAAACCAGATTCCTAAACTACCTTGGTCGACAGTAGCTACAGACATTTTTGAATGGAATGGTCAACATTACTTGGTGTTAGTAAACGTTTATTCTAATTGGTTTGAGATTGACCTACTTCCTAACCTAGCATCCAGTACTGTCATTACTAAGAAGAAGTGTCATTTTGCAGTCCATGGTAGCCCGCACAAAATTAGTTCTGACAATGGTACACAGTTTATAAGCCAGTAGTTCAAAAGATTTGCTGATGAGTGGGACTTTGCTCATGTCACGAGTAGCCCTGAGTATCTGCAGTCAAATGGTTTGGTGAATGTGCAGTTCAAAGTGTGAAACAATTATTAGGAAAGTCAAAGCAAGACAATAGTGATGTTTTCTTGAATATCCTGAGTCTCAGAAATGTTCCTCATGATAAACATCTCTGTGGAGACAAACCAGAACCACACTACCAATTAGCAGTAATCTATTGGTTCCATGTATCAAGAACAACAGATCAGTGAAAGCCTGTCATTTAAAGAAGTGCTTATCCCAGAAGTCCTATTATGATAAGACCAGCAAACTGCTCAATCCATTACAAGAAAGGGAGATAGTGAGGATGCAGATGTCCCAAGGTTTTGATTGGATTGCAGTCATAAAAAGTGTATGTCCAGAGCCAAGATCATACATTGTGGAATCACAAGGAGTGGAATTTAGGTGGAATTGGAAACATTTGTTCCTGGTGACCTTGCCTGTATTGCAGTATCATACCTGCAAGAAAGAGTCTATATCTCAGAGTTTGTTATCCTGAGTTCTAGTTCCAGAGGGCATTCCAGTAAATATCCCTGTTCCTGAGAAGAATCCCAAAACTCCTGAAGCAAGTTGTTCACAATGACTGTCCCTGTTGCTAAACCCAGTTCTGATTGCTATATCATTAGATCAGGTCACATTTCCAGACCATGTTCCAGATATACATGAACGTTGTGTTTATTTTTTATTGTCTGTACAATTGCATGTTTCTTTTCAAATGTCATTATACTGTAGACAATTCATTAAAGAGGGAGGATGTAGATCAATATATATCTACACCTTTAAGAAGCTTTCTAGGGGCTTGCACAAGTGTATAAATACTAAGCACGTGCGAGCCTGACTGCCATTTTGTAGTAAGCTGTTGAGGTGTAAGCATGTATGTCTGTGTAGTCTGTCAGTTAATCACTTTGTTTGTATTTTGTACTGCTGCTATCCATCCTGTTTTTCTGTGTAATAAAGCATATAAACAAACTACCCCACCCGTTCATCTTCAATAGTAAACCAAGACAAGAGACAGCCTGTTTCTTGTAATACTGTTGAAGCACTGAGGTGTAGGATTGTCACATATCAGTAGCTGTACACATCTGCGTTTATCTATCTGCCTTGACACATGCAATGGTCATGAGTTCAGCATTAGTCAAAAAGGTCATTTCTCATGTCAATCCAATATTAGAGCCTCATAATGATAGTGGCCTACTTTTTACACAGTCCAACAGCATAGCACCACTGTCCTCAATCATTACTGTGAAGATAATGTTATCTCTCTAATACACTGACACAGTCTGCCCACTGTGTATAGAAGAACAGGACAAGCCTGGCAGTATAACACAAAATCACTTTCATCACCAGGACACACTAGTAATGGACAGTGATACCACCACAGGGCATGATGATACCACTAGTGAGTAGCATGCTAGTGGATGTCAGTATCATGGCTTCTGGTTAGTGTCTGAACTTGGCATCACTTTGGGTATAAAATGAATGGATGCTCAGGCTGATGATTCAGGAACTCGCAAATGTCACAAATGCCACAGAAGGCATGACTGATGCACTGTGTGGCATGTGTGATGTCATATATGATGACTTGCAATACATGGCTGCTTTCTAGGTAATGCAGCGTTCATAGATTCCTCCTGGCTCTTTGCACTAAGTCAGATGCCATACCTATGATTACCATTTCACTGACTCCACTGTGAGTAAAAATCACAGGGCAGGTACTTTGATGTAACATATTACCAGTTCCCAGCCACCACCTTCTAGCAGTGAGCCTGGTGTGGCACAACAGGACCAGGTTCACAGACGTAACCTTTATTGTGGTCCTTCACACTGCAGAGCCAGACATTCATGGTCACAAAGTTCCACATTATTCTGCTCAGAGAGTGCTTCTGGAATTGCCATTTTATACAGGGACAGCTCCATGTCAGTCTGCATTCACAGATTCCCTCATTTCCACATGTGGATCCACAACCCATGTCACATCCATACTAGCACTGTGCTCCTTCATCTGCTGAAGCTATATTCCCTGACACTACTACTGTGCAGGAATCCCAAGCATCTGTCCACCTGCCCCTCCTTAGAAATATCTATCCCCTTCCTACACAATATTCCTAAATCCCTCCAATCACCCAGTCTTGTAAAGTGATCTCTTCTCCAACCCAAGCCCATTCTCACATGTTGCCATTGCTGATCATTGTCATTGTGCCCTACCCAACCTGTGCAAGTGATGACAGATGTGCGTTGCACATCCATCTGTATTACATGAGATAGGTAATGTCTGCTACACCTCAAGATCAGTCAGTGCAATACACTGTACAGCCTTTATCAGTTTTAATGTTTGCTGTCTCGGTTCTGACCATTAGTTGTGGACCATACACTGCATCTTTGCTGGTGCATCATCGTTGTGTGGGGTTACCCTCAAGCTGATTCTTTCAATGATTCTACAACCAGCACTTTCTCCATTGCTGGCTCTGACCTGTCTAGTCTTTTGATGGTAAGCCCCTTCTCTAGCTGTCTGTATATTATCATATTGTAAAACCCTGAGTAATCAGCAAATATTTTTCTGTGGTTCTCTATAGCATACTGCAGCATGCCAGTGAATGGATCTATGCAATGGAAGTGTGCCTTCAAAAAGGTGAACACATGGTCAGTGATTTTGTGGGAATGTGACAGTTCCGAATTGTATGACATCTTCTCCATGCTCTATGGATTATGTATTTGTGTCATAAGCCATGACTGTAAGTTGTATTCAGCATCACAAATAAAATGTTCCTGTGGGAAAACTTGTGCAGATTGGATGTATACCAGAGACGGGAATCATGGGAACTGCCTAAATTCTGCTCAGATTGTGCAGAGTATGTAATACCTCCTGCACTGTACACCACCTGCAGTTAATGGAGTGAAAATTCCTCTGTTTGATATGCAAGTGCCAATTTGGATCAGTTAGGGCCTTGATGGTGATGTAGGTATAGTCAATGGGAAATGGGCTATGTCATAGAATGCCTGCATAGTGATGTTTCTCTCATGTATGGTCATTTGGAACAACATATACTCCTCATGCTGCAGTGTGACCTCAAAGAACTGGTGTAGTATTTGTGAAAAAAACACTGAGTCCCCTGATGGCTGTTGGAAGGACACTGAAGCAGAGATGGTCCATAATCCCCATACCATAGTGAAAACACGGTTGGTATTCCAGTTCTGCACATCCCATTATATTCCATCCTATTATGGCACGTCTGTAAACTCCGATATGATACAACTCTGTCCCTGTCATGCAGATGATGGCATGTTTGGTGCAATCGTATCCATCTGCAACATGGAGGGTAACAATGTGCATGATTGCCAACAATGTTTGCAAAACTGATCCCTAAAAAGTATCGTGTCCAGTTAATGCTGATGCTACTATTGGCATCTTATTGTTGTCTCTATCTCTCCTCTGCAACAGTGTATAAACTCACTACTCAAAACATCTCATCATAATAGTTTTTATACATTTCTAAATCACTACACCATGGCACTTATCCTAAATTTCATTAACAGCTATCTACATTTGCATAATGTCACACATTTGCATTATTTCACCTGTAGCACAATCATGCTATGTATAGCTCTGAATTGCCTCCCCCAAGCTTGTGCATCACTGCTCATCAGTCTATTTCATGTAACATTGTGTTGTAATTGTTTTTGAATTCTGGCCACAATTCCTAGCAAATTTATTAAAATGTTTGCCGGTTGTCAGATTTAAATGATACTTTTAATTTTAAATGTATATTGAAAGAAAAGAAGCATTGACAATGATTGCCTATCCTGTCATCATGTAACTACATTCAATCAGTAATTAACATATGAGCAATAAGTCTGAAGAAATATTTGATTAAGACAGAAGGGCTAACGTGAACATAGTTAGTTTGCTTTTATGGAAGTTCCTTGGCTATTTTATTTGATTTTATTTGTTTAAATAAAATCCTTAAAGTACAAAACTATAGCATACTGACCTCTCCTTAACAATTCTAGAGGAAGACTACTGCTAAACTGCCTTAAAATATAACAAAAAACATGGGCCTTCTGGTTATTGTTCTTGGATAACTACTTGATCTGCTAGAAGCTGGGAGCCTCATTTAACCATTTTCATACAAATAATTTCATAATTCGGATTCCTTTTGTATTGGTCTAAATTATTGTACATGTTACAGTACTTGGTGAAAATGGGAAGGAGTTGAATATACACAATGCTTTGTACTAAACACAAGGAATCCAGGGAACATCAAAATATCCACAAGAAATGACAAGGGAAAAGCTCACATGAGGGAGCCTTAACCTAATAACTTTTAGCTAATGAAAGTGCTCCTTCTGGGAATTAATTCAGTCTAACACCAAGAAGTAATTAAGCTCTTGAAATGTCAAGATACTAAAATACTGAATATGGATTAGGTTGGGACATTCCAACATCTAAGTTTAAAAGAATCAAAAAAGCAACATGACTGTCTTAAATGTAATCCATTTTGCCAAAGTCATCCATCCATCCATACTGAACTCCTTTTTCCCATATTGGGCCAGAGTGTCACTTCAACAGTAACAACCATCTAGAGCCAAGATTTATATTGTTGGGTGGCTAGCTCTGCCTCGGTAGTTCTTCCATGACACCAAACACTCACATGCATACCGTAACCTTAAAAATCATAGTTATTGCCAGAAAAGCACCAGGGATGGACATGGTGCAGTTTTGTTTGTTTGTTTGTTTTTTTCATAGCTAAAGACCAGCCGTGCTGTCTAAAGAGTGTAGACTTCTGCAAACTGAAACAGCACACAGATTGCTTCTATCCCAAACTGATTCTGTTCTGGCATGATCACAGCTTATTGGTTGATGATTCTTAAGATCCTTTATTACATGAAAAAAGCAAAGTTTCTAAAAGTAGCATGGCCTGTGTATATGATTGGGAATGCATGTAACAAAACTTAAGAAACAAGGTGTTAAATACTTGATTCATTACACACAGTCTTTGAGAGTTAACTCTAATGTTGGACTTAAAATATTCACCAATGCTGCATCAGGACTTCACTTTAAAAATTAAAAAAACACGTGTGTTTAATTTTATTAAAGTGAAGTCCTGATGTAGCTTTGGTGCATTTTTTATTCTTGGATTGGTACTTCGTTTGCTTTACACACCGTTGTTTTAACTAGTTGGACTTAAAATATTCTCCAGCTTTGACAGGGCTTAGGAAGAGGCATAGGTGTGTGGAATCTTATGGGCAAAATCAAATATGGAACACAGCAGCTCACCTAAGATACTTATACAAAAACAGCTAATGGCATTGATGAAAGAACTATATGGAGAAGAAACTGGAGCCTGTCAGTAACTAGATAATAATTGGCACCACAGTTCAACCAGATGGTGCATTCCATGTAGAAATATGGAAACAGCCCAACAGGATAGTAGTCTGAACTCATGCTAGTATGATTAAAATTGCATTTTATCTACCATTAAAAAGTACAGATGCTTGAAGCTGTTACAGTGCTGCATCAGAAGCAAAGTAATAAAGATAAATCACCTTTAAGAGACCTTTCTTACCATGCTTTGACAGTCTTGTTTCATTGTTAGCAGTTTATCCCACACCATGACAGGTGTGAAGAAAAGCAGGTGTGATCTACTGACTCTCAAAAGGGAGGCTACACTGTGTGTTTAGTTCACTCTCACTGCTTCAGATAGAGTATAAAAAGTAGAACATTTACACATGACCATGTTGGTGGGTTAGTGCTAATGTATCACTGACAACAGCTGACAACCTGTAAGTTCTTAGTTGCAACTTGAAATGTTTCCAAGTATCATGTGAGACTTACTTCAATGAATATTCCAGGATGTTATAAGATGAGCTTTGTTGAGGCTTAAACTTAATGGGCAAGGCTCCTTGATTTACCCTTAGCATCCTCCCCTACATATTTTACCATTAAGTATCTAAAACTGGGAAGGAGGCCAAAAGGGAAAATACATTAGTCTGATCAATATATGGTGTTCAATGTAATATAGACAGTGAGCTCATGGATAGTTCGTATCTCACACTTACCATCTAGATCATTCAGCTTTAATACTTCATCCTCACCATTCAAGATGTCACAGAGGCAATTAGCACACATGAATAGGTAAATACGTATGTAAGAAACAAAATGTATACTTACTGGTTAGTTTCAGCAACTTCAGGTAGCTCCTTATGCCTAATTAAATGCAAGATGCTTCTGTGTATGCTGTAAGACACAGTTTTAGTATCAAAAGTGGAGCTGGAGCAAGAAGTTGCTCCACTTGCATACCTTTAACATTTCATTATATGACTGCACTGTCAATAGATTGTGAGGGCATGGCAGGAGTTTAAAGATCGGCCTCAGTATTTCAAAACCTGAATGACAAACTGAGAGGTCTGGTAAAGGTATTTTAATAGCTGATCTAGTTATCAGTAGATAGTGATATTATCCTGAGAAAGGCGTGGAACTCAGAAAGCAGCACTATGCATAGTTAGTGTCTAGGGTCTATATATTACATAAGCAAATGCACTGAATTGCAAATGCTATATAATTGACCTACAATCCCTGAAAACCCAAAATGTACAACACATGGATCCGCTGACCCGTAAAAAAAAAAAAAAAAAAAAAAAATCAAAACACAAAATAAAGTGGGGGGGGTTGCCCCCCACACCTCCCTCTACTGATATATATACCAACTCTGAGATTGCACCACAGTGGAGGAAATGGCAAAGTCCCGAAAATGGTCCAGTGATTTTATTTTTCCCCTAGGAAAAAAAATCGCTGTTCCGTACTTTCGGTATTTTTGCTATTTCGCGTAATGACGTTCGACTAAACAGTGTTTGCAATTCATTGCATTCACTAAAATAATAGGGACCCAGTGTCTAGATACTATGATGTTAGTCTTGTGTGAGGGGGACTTGATTTTCTCACACTTCTGCTTGCCACCTTCAGGTTAATAGGAATATTAGCCTCCTATTCATTCTAGGGATATGATTGTAAGTGTGCTAGTAGGAGAAATAAGCTGATGCCAATATAGATACAGCATTTACCTTTGCATTCAAGTCTCAGTTTTGCATGACAATATATTTCTACTGTGTTAGCTGATGTGAGGATTGCAGTGACAACAAAGGATGCATGATGACTGGCTGTAAGGTAAAACCAGAACAATTCTGGGCCGTGGGAAAGGGAGTTTGTAAAGATGCTTTACTTTTTGCAGGTTTATACACTTGTCTATTTTGCCTGTTGAGATTCCATGTAAATAGCAACATATTCTTTGCCTAACAGACATTAGGCAATATTACTATATATAGTTTACAATGCATAGGGAAGTTATACTTAAAACTCACACACTAAAGCCTTACTTAATCCACAATATCCTCAGAACTGCTGACCAATGTAACAATGCACTCTAGACTACCTTCAATTGTATGGGTACAGGCTTTGCATTCAAATTAGTTGTGTCAGAATCATAAGTGATTCAGGAGTATACAGGTGTATACAGGGGTATAACAGTGGACTAAATGTACCATAATTGAAGTCGCAAGCATGGAATGCTCCAAGATAAAGTTATGAAGTACATAGCCTAACAAGGCTGTCCAACATGTGTCAGACAATATACTTCACAACCAAGAAATACATTTCAAGTAGTTAGTACAAATGATCACAGCCTGGCTTCACTAATGAGCAATCACACAACATTGAACATCCACAACTCACAACCTGTATTTCTGCTGGTTTGATGTTACAACAAATCTATATCAACCATAAGTTCTCTTGCAGTGGATTCCACATCCTAAACATGTGCAACTAAGTTTTATTTCATCTGTGTGACAAAGACATGCAAAGCTTCATGAATCAACCTTATTTATGCCTGCATAGATCTATTTGGTTCTTTTCTTCTAACTAGGTTTGGAGTTTCCTGAGAATATTTTTTGTTAATAAGTTAGATTATTCAGCGATAGTTCAGATTTGCTCTACACTACACTTTAGCATTCAGTGATTCACTTACTTTTTGTTTACAGCAATTTAACTCTAGTACATTTATCTTTGGATGTATACACAGTTGGGGTATATGTTAAAGTGGGACAGGGCCAGCCAATACCACCTGCCGAGATTTGTATATCTACAGAATACATACCTGGAGATTGTCACAGTTTGACATTCTTTTACTAGATCGTATTTCTTTTGTCATTCTTTCTCTTCCTCTTAACTTAGAAGGATCCTTAGTTATGTAGTCAATGCAGGAACAAATGGGTCATTACCTGATAGTGGGCTGAAGATAAGAAGGCAGCAGGGAAAAACTGGAAAAAAATAATTTGCAATACTTTATAAGCTTTGTTAAGAAAAACAAGAGCCTTACACATATGAAGAAAACACAATGAAATGCTACTTGTACAAGATACCTGTCACCCCCTCGAGACCAAATAAGCTGGGTATGTTTGGCTAGTAAATAACAATGCCTTTTTCCTATCCAGCTGGTAAATCCAGGGAGGTGGTAGTACTGATCACAGGGATGGATTGAAGTCCTTAGTGTGTGGCAAGATGAAGGAATCAGATATGTGTGATTCATTTAGCACATAGCTGACACTTTGATAACTGTTGGTTCTCTCTACCTTCCTTAATTTCTACAATTCTTTTGGGTTTCTAATACTATTACAGGAATGGACCCCAAGTTCATGAAATAAGTATTGTTTCAGTCTTTGATGTTATCCAGAAGTGCTCTTCACAGCACCCGCAATGTGTCTAGTAATGACTCCTTCTGCAATTCGTGCAGAGGTACATGTATCAGTAACATATCTAAATATGTTTGTAAATTCTTTTTTTTATAAGATCCATTGTGCCTGCTACTACTGGAATTGTTTCAGTGTCTTTCTTCCACATTGCCCTTGTTTCTGCCTGCAAGCCTTGTTACTTTATATTACTTTGTGTGTGTACGTAAGACACTGCGGTCACTGGGTGTAGCAACTTTAATGATCAATGCTACTTTTGTCTTCTTTTCATGACCCACTATATCTGGTTTTCTTGCATCTTTTTTTATTAACTTTTAGTAATGGATGATCCCATAAGTCCGTGGTTGTGGTGCTGCGGTAGCGTTGTCGCCTCACTGTAAGACGCTGTCTGGTTCGATTCTCAGCTAGAGCGCCTTCTGTGTGGAGACATACGTGAATGGGCATGCCTTCGTTGAAGGTTGTTCATCAGGGCTGGCAACTTGGTACGTAAAAATCAACTGCAAATCATTAGCGGACCGGAGTTCTGCTGTGGCAACCCCTAACAGGGAAAAGCCGAAAGACACATTCAGTAATGGATGATCCCATGTGATATAAACTTCATCTGTTTCTATGATGCTTTATGACTCACGTTTTCAGTGTTTTCAGCTACTTCAATATTATAATGTTTGCACAATCCCCAGTGCAACAATCTTGCTACATTATTATGCCTTTCAGTATACAGTCCTTCTGCCATTAGTATGTCACAACCAGCAACAAGGTGTGCAACTGTTTCCAATTCTGTTTACAAAACCCTACATTTGTCTGTTTCTCCCACATTCCCCTGTGAATGATACTCTGACCAGTGAAGAACTGGTTAATTTAATTCTGGGATTGAGAAAGTGGGAGATGAAAACAAGACAGCACTACAAAATCTAGATTATTTTATCTAAATTAATGACATCACGGATAGGTAGACTGCATCTGAAAAATGAAGGAACATGTGTCCTGAGACAGACACCTCTGTCCTATGCTCATTATTCACATGTAACCCATACTCAGACCAGAACAGATAAATATAATGGAGCCTCTCAGTTACTTTCTTTGTTCTGTAGTTTAACAGCTTCTGTTGCTATAGTCAAATCACTATCATTTTCACTTAAAGCTTAATTTTTCAAAACCAGTATCTCAGACAAATAAAATTAATGGAAGACCCATGCCTGGCTATTCTTTTGCATGTCTTACATAATGACTTACCTAGCCATATGAAAATTGAAAACAGAAGACTGGTTCAGGGATGGGAGGAGTTGTACATTACAATGCAACAGCAAGTTAGAATCATAAAGGAGAAAGGAAACTTGCAAGCTCTACAGGAACAATACACTAGCAATATTAAATCATAAAATGTAAATATTGTTGGAAAGATTAATGTGGCACATTCAATCCTTATCAACAAAGGGGATCCAGTACCTTACTATAAGACTTTGTTAATTTCATAAAACACACACACACACACACACATATATATATATATATATATATATATATATATATATATATATTTCTTAATGCACACACTGAATCAGAATAAGTTCCTAGCAGACATGGATGTATCTTAAAAACTTTTCATTTATACTTCAGACTGCCTGTCCCACTCCGTTTGATGACATATATCCCAGAGCCTTTCTGGAAAGATTGCACCCCCTGATACTCAATGAAGAGGGTAGAGAAATGATGGCATGGAGCCACTCGTTCAGTCAAATTGGGTCGAATCGCATCTCAGGTGACTTTAGGAGGATGGGTGTGTCCTGTGAGGGAGGGTGCTCATCAATGATACTCCCCTAAGGGAGGGTGTGGTCCAAAGAAGAGACTTGCCCTCAGACATAGTTGAGTGTAGGGGCTGGAAACAGAAAATGGATAGGGCATATAAAAAAAGAGACAGAAACACAGATGGCTGAGCTCCCAAGATGCCCTAAATATCCATAATTGGTACCAATAATTACCACAGTAGTCCAGGGGAGTTGATAGATGGCTGACCTGGTACGAAAATGGGGTGCTGGGGGCTGAGATGAAAACATGAGGTCCAATAAGGATGATAATAAATTTTATGCTGAGATGTAAAGTCCCAGGAGTGGATGGTTTGCCATGTGGTGTTGGCAATGCATAGTCAACTTTATGCTGCCTGATCTTGGGCTATTTTTTAAAGATTCCAGGGAAGAGTATGCTATCCACCTTCAAGAAAGTATACCACTACGTCCACTATCCTTGTGCTACACAAACATCATCTTTAGATGACCCCATGTCATCTAATTTATCTGCTTAATATTAATTATAAAATATTTGCAAGTGAATTAGTACAAAGACTTTGGGGATTTCTCCAGACCATTGTCTTTGAAGATCAGCATGGTTTCACACTGGACAGCATACATATGATAATATCAGAAATGCCTTGCATTCACAGAATATGTTTCAAAGAGTGAAGAATCCATCCTAGATGTAAAAACAGCTTTTTGAAAATAATGATTGAACTTTCTCTTTGACAGTCTATTGATTTTCATAATGGTTAATAGGTTTATTACATACATCATACACAGGTATATCAGTGGCAGTTGGGACAGGCCACTTTATTTGACGTTTCATTCACATCAGTAAGTACACAAAGCAAGGCTGCTTGTTGATGCCTTTAATATTTGCCTTAGCATCTGAGCCTCTAATCTAAGCAATGAAGGAGGATCCCAAGATTTATGGAATGTGCATAGAAGGTCATGACAGGAAAACTGGTTTACTTATGCATAGCCTTACGCTTTGCTCCCTAGGCTGGGAGAGTCCTCACACCTCTCAACTATGCAGATTTTCACAGAATGTGCAGATTTTTGCCACATGTTTCTGGTCCACTTTTCATACAGTTATGGTTTTCTGGCAAATCAGTGGCAAATCAGTAAAGATTGAAGTCAGAAAATAATGACAGACATTTGAGTTTCAAACTTCATATCCTTCAAACAATTCATGTTAATGCAAAATCCGTTATTCTATCAACTTTCTAAGTTTCTAATAGCAATATTTATTATTTTGGGGACTTTTTCTCCCCATTATTTATGGCTATATCCAGATTTCTTGCTCTAAGAGATTGAGAGGTATGGTCACTGCCTATATAATCTTAGTTAGTTGGCAGCCTAAAGTTGAAATAAAGACAAAATACAGTCAATATGCATGTGTTAGATTCCATCTCAGGAAACTGGCCAGACCTTACAATATTATTGGCAATCAACATCATTGTACTCCTTGGGTTCTATCGTAACACTCACCTATAATGTGACAGTACTAGTAAATTTTAGTGGTGCCCTCAAATCTGCTTGGGAAAGTGTGGATCAATGGAAATGAATAAGTTACATAGATTACTTATTTATTTAATTTATCCATTGGATATTTGGTTAGTCCCACTAGGGGAGACCTGAGGTAGTATTTGTACTACTAGGAGAAATTTGACCAGGGTATAGGGGAACATTCTATTCTTTTTAATAGGTGCAATGGGATCTTTTACATTCAACGGAGTTACCAACTACTCAAACAGAGTTCCAGGGGGCAGCATGTTAAGGAGTGTGATACACAAATGCTGATTGGGTGGCAGTGAATACCAGCATTTCTGAATGCCAGCATGGAAATAAATTCCAATACAGTTATACTTCTTTTGTAGTGAGGGCTGAATTGCTTGTTTCAGTGCTTCAGATTTGATGTACGTCATAGCAAGCTGGGAGTAAGCTAGTAAGCAATTTGTTATAGTATTCCTTCCTAGAGTTGAGGTGTTGCATAGAGGCCTTGGCTCTCCTTAGGAAAAAGGTGAGGAGCGCCAGATGAGAATGGACCCTTTTTTACCAGATTTAGAAGTGTCACCCGGCACTGGATTAGGAAGTCACAATTTCTGAAAAATTTTTCATGCAGTACTTTGGAGAACACAACAATTTTCAGAAAGCAGAGCAACTTAAGGCTATTTGAGCAGTCTCTGGTTTTTGGCTTTGAATAGTAGGGTCATGTATAGATTTTCACCAAAAGTAGGGATTGAAGATTGATGTAGTGCATAAGGTGTCTACCTCACAGACACAATGTACAAAGATTGATTATCACCTTAGATGCATGGTTAGGCTTAAAATGCACCTGTTGTTGTTAGCTTAGTATGAACCTATGAATGTCTTTAATACTTGCAGTGAAAATGTAAGACATCTATACACTCAGAAGGCAATGTGCCCATTGCTTATGTTTTTGTGCTGGGTAGGATTTCAGCTGAAAGCATATTATCCAAGTGGGTGAACACTTTATTTAGTATCCTACCTTTCAAAACAGTGCTTTACATATAGCCCCCTGTGAAAACAATAAAACACAAGGTAGACAGAGTACAAATTCTGAAAGCTTTCCATTGTAGATTAGAGATTGTGCAATAGAGAATTTGTCTAAGTTATTACATCATTACCATAATCTCACATGTTGTTGTGGTCTCATCCCTGTAAAACAGGTGTACCTAGGATATTTTAGGTAGTTGAGAACATGTCTTCTTGGTTTGATGGTTAATCAACATTTACAGATGAAGGACTAAAACTCTAAACTTTTCTAATGAATTGACACTTTGTAATATTTTCAGATCTCATATGATATAAAGGAAGGATCGGAACATGTTAAGATTCAATAATATTTTCATTTCTGAGCTGGCATCATACAGGGATAACAACATGGTAAGATTCATGGTTATAAGCTGAAAAACATGTAAAACAAGTTGCTGAAAGCCAGACAACTCCCCAACCCAGTTGCAATTATGGATGCAGAGGACACTCAGGGAGATCCAAACGTGTGTTCAGATAGTTGCACTAAAAACAAAAGTTAGAGCTGTACGCTACTGGTTGAAATACTTATTTGATTGTTAAGAAACCATGGATCACACTACTAAGGTAATCATTTTCCTGCAGATTATTGATCCGTAAATAGTAAGTTATATCTGTTTCTAGGGTTGTTTTATGCATGGGGCAGAGACTTAACTTAGAGGTTTCTGTATTCTACTTTTCTGAACAGAACTTACCTTAATGTGGACTGGACCCTTACAGATGAGTAGTTGTTTTGTAATACTTGACATAATGCTATTAGTTGTAGGTGGAAAACTGATATGATAAAATTCTGACTGTCAAAAATCAGAGAGAGTTAATAATATGGAATTTTCCTAAAATGGCCACATATAGTTGCTGTGTATTCAAATGGATGTGTTTGATGCTGACAGTCAACTAGTTTGCAACTATAGTTCTTTATTTTATTTCTACTTTATGTACAGTGTAAAGACCTTTTTATATTTGATTGAAAAGGTTGGGAGAGTCTTTTATTAACCATAGTTAGCGTATTTGTTGAGAACAGTGTTTTCAGTTTTCAGAGAAATATGCATTTATGTATATGTCTAATGCTTATTAGAAGCTAAAAGAATTAACACGTTTTCATTCTATTTTATATGCAGCTTAATTCTGTGTGAAATTATAAGATGCTTTTTGAAACTGCAGTATGCTTTCAGAAAACTTGCAAGATGCCCCCTGACCTAGTAATTGCTAGCACAGCAAAATTCATGTTTATGCCTTTTGGAAATGTACTGAGAAGCAGGTGATTATCTGCTAGGTCAGGAAGTAATAAATGAAACAATACTATATTCTATAATGTTATGATTTTGAACAATCAGCTCTGTTCGTGTTATGAGAACATGCACAGCTGCAGAAGAATAAGAGATACATAAGACAAAGGACTGCTTGAAGAATCTGTACTTGCTTTGTGCTCGAATTAGCTGTAGTACCTTGAATAAAAACATAACATAGTGGGAAACTGTATCTAACCGGTGGTCACCAAGGCCACGTTGTTTTTCTTAGGAAGTTTTTCATAAAATTGATAGTGCAAGCAGAAAATTATGGATAAACAGCTGCTATGTAATGATGATGTTAAAACTTGTGATCTGCTACGTCAGCTTGGTAGGCAATGTCTTGTTAGAAAGTGTATAAAGATGAATTGACTTCCTGATTTTAGTTAGACAAACTCTGTATTAGCACAATTTTGTCTCCTTGCTGCAAGATTAAAGTGCCTTAACCTGAACCTACAGTGTATTGATCATTTTTAAAGTATATTTTTCCTTTGACAGATTGGTCCTTCGGACCGGAAACATCTCTCGCTCTAGCTCAGGTCAGATGGGCCCGGTGGCATGAAGCCGTACGGGGAAGAAGCCACATCAATACTTCTGCTTTGAAAAGACCTCCGACTGAATTGTCATTCAAAAGAGGCCAGCCACTGTTTATTATCTGCAATTGGAGGATGAGTCAACAGTTCCGGTGAAGAGATCAATCACAGAGGCTCAGGTAAGGAGGATTTTACCTTTTCTTTGTTTCAGATCAGGGATTTGTTACAGTATTTGTTTTTGTCAGGAGATTTGTTGTAAATCAGGGACAAAAAAGATTGCTGTCTTGTCATAGATCAGGGAAACAGGATAGGTAGGCAGTTATTCTAGATAGACTGTGAAGAAGTGTAAATCGTGGTACCATGTAATAAAAAGGCTTACATAACAATTTCTAACTTAGGTAAGACAACATGGGAAATAAGTGCACAAAAAGTTCCCGAGACCCGCCTTTAACCGAAGACACGAAATATATGCAATTACAACGTGCCGACAATGTTAGGTACTATACAAAATGGGTTAATAAATACAAATTTGATGGTAATTTAGATAAACCTTCACTTATCAAACTTGTCAAACAACTTAAAACAGATGCAAAAGTTCAGATAAAAAAGCAACGTCAATTAGGAGTTCCTCAGGCAGACAGGTGGCTTGAGGAAGCAAACCGCAGGGAACAAAAGAATAAAAATTCAAAAGCAATGTTTTTAGATAAAGAAGACAATAACTTGGTAATAGCAACAGCCCCTCCGCCTCCTCCACTTCCCTTACCAGAATATGAAGCGAGTGGGCAAGCTAATCCACCTCCGCTATATCCAGCTGTTCCTGCAAAACCAAAACCGTTTGTCAGAGATCCTATCGAGACTAGGTCTTGAACACGCAACTTAAGAGGGGATATTGAATTGTATGAAATAAATAAAAATTCACAAGCTATGAGTGAAGAAAAGATATGTCCACTCATAGAAGTACCAAATCCATATATCCTATATTTTTTATCCTTTTACAACAGTGGAGTATCTTTTTGCCTGTGACTGTCGTTTGGTGATATATGGGACTTTGTATGAGTATTTTGAGCCCCTTCATTGTTTTGCTCTGTGGTTTCGTTCTTTCAGTGTACTTAGTTTGGCTGCTACAACAGAGCATTAACTCCCTACAAGCAGTTTCTTTATTAGATTACAATCATTACTTGAATATGCAAGACATGCCGAAAGGCATTTTAATAGCAAAAAGAAAAAGAAAACTCAAGTATTTGCAGTAGAAGATGGATCAGAAGTCTTTGTAGTACAGACCGGGAAGAAGGGTAAGAAAAATGCCCAGGGAAACAAACAATCTGATAAATGATCAGAGGACTTTGAAGAGAGAAAGAAAAGGGGTGAATGTTTTAAATGTGGGAAAAAGGGACATTTAGCAAGGGATTGCAGGCAAAAAAAAGGTAACCACAGAAGACAAGGAGGGTGAGGACTGATATATGATAGTCAAGAATCACTGGAAAGGAATAATCAAGAAAAGACAAATGCAAGTGTGATAGAAGGAGTTGAGAATGTGATAGAAGAAATAGAGGATGTGCATGAAATCACAGATAATGAAGAAAATGAAATTTTAGACTTGGCATTATTGAGCATAGAGCTGTACTTAGCAGACACAAAACCGGAAGTTACACTTCTGGTAGAGGAGATGGAAGATAAATTTGTGTGTGACTCAGGGGCTTCACAGACCCTGATACATCCTTCCAAACTACCAGAAAATTCAGAATCACTTGATTACATATTAGTGAAAGCAGCTAATGGGCAGTTGTATCGGGAGCCACTCTCCCACAACATAGCAATAACTGACCCTGTTTCAGGGATGACCCAGAAAAGCAAAATTGTTGTTTCTGCAAAATGCCCAGTAAATCTTTTGGGCAGAGACCTAATGCAGATATTGGCATAGCAGTAGTTCCAACTATGCAGGGTATGGAAGCACAGCGACAAATGGATACTTTTGTAGTGCGACCGGAGGGTGAAACATTTTATTGGTACAGCCAGGACTTGTTTACGACTGGTCCAGTGGCAGTAACCGAAGAACTGATGAGTGTAGCCATCAGTAAATCCCCCTCCCTTGACACTGATAAACAGCATTTGTTGCATTGCACTCTATATTACTGCAGCAAACCAGGACCTGATAAAGAATATGAGCAAGAACTGTTTAGAAACCATGCTAACAGATTAGTGTTATGAAATCTGTACTGGGACACAGAAGGAAACAGTGTAGTAAGCTGTTCATTGCCCCAGGAATTCCTAGCACTTTACAAATCTAATCGATTACCACATGTGAGCTTGACTAAAGATAAAAATGTGAAGTGGGCAGACCTAGGAGAAAAAGTCACAAGGTGGGAAAAACAGACAGAGTTATAACTTTCAGAACAGGGAGTACAAAAGCAGAAGCTGAATTGGATAACACAGACACACCTAGCTGTGCACTTGCAGGCAAGTGACGACAGCTGAGTAGCACTCTTACTAGAAGAAGAGGAAAAAGCCTTACGAGACATACCAGAGACTCTCTGGTCAATGGGAAAATCAGATGTAGGACTTATTCGTACAGCAGGACCAGTCACTATCACGCCAAAGTCAGCATTTAGACCTCAAAAGAGACAGTATCCCTTGAGAAAGGATGCAGAAGTAGGAATCAAACCTATAATAGCAGCCTTACTTAAGGAAGGAGTATTGATAGAATCTCCCAATTCACCATGTAATACACCCTTATTTCCTGTTAGGAAAGCAAATTGAGAATGGCGTATGGTCCAAGTTTTACAAGCTGTAAATGACGCAGTTATACCTAGGGCACCTACAGTGCTGGATCCACACACCTTATTAAATGATTTGAAACCTCAACAAAAGTATTTTAATGTGGTAGATATTAGCGATGCGTTTTTCTCAATACCGATACACCCTGACAGCCAACATTGGTTTGCATTTACATTTCAGGGGAAAAGGTATACATATACATGACTACCACAGGGATATTGTAAGAGTCCAACAATATTCGCACAGGAAATGGCAAGTAACCTGGCTGGATTTATTCCACCGAAAGACAGCCAGATTTTACTTTATGTAGACGACATTCTGCTGGCAGCCCCCACCCAGCAAGAATGCAGAGAAGATATCATAGCATTACTGCAATTTCTCCCAGGAGGGTGGCCTAATGGTTAAGGTGCTTGCCTTATAAACCCAAGGTGCAGGGTTTGAGTCTCACAAGGGATAATTGGCTAGGCTTAAAATGGCTTGTAAGAGCAGTTAACTTATTATGAACCTATAAACTAATTTCTAGCTACTCAAGGACACAAGGTAAACAAAAATAAACTGCAACTTTGGAAAAACAGGTCAAATACCTGGGATATGTAATATCCAAAGAGGAAAGAATATTGGATGAAGACAGAAAAACAGCAATATTACAAGCACCCAAACCAACTACCAAGAAGGAAATTATGTCCTTCCTAGGTACTACTAATTTTTGTCGGAGTTGGATTCCAAACTATGCCTTGGAATCTGCTCCACTGACTAACTTGATATTCAAGAAGCCTATGACAGCACAAGATTTATTACAGTGGACACCAGAAGCAGAATCAACTTTCTGCAAATTGAAACAACTGATAGCATCCTCATTAGTTTTAGGATTATTGAACTATCATAAACGATTTTTTCAAACTGTAGATTGTAAGCAGGGTTATATGACATCAGTGTTAACACAGCAGCATGGGGACAAACAACGCCCCATAGCTTACTATTCATCACAGCTAGACCCAGTGGTGTGATCCCTGCCCCGCTGTGTACAAGCAATAGTCACAGCTGCAATGGCAGTGCAGGCTTCAGCCTCAGTAGTGTTATTCCACCCTCTCACATTGAGAGTGCCTCATGCAGTCGTGATTATTTTACTGCAAGAAAAAGTAGCATATCTTTCTCCTGCTAGACATCTTTCCTGTATGACTATACTGTTGAGCCAACCTCATATGACAATTGAACGATGCACAACTTTGAATCTGTCAACCTTGCTCCCAACCCCTGCAGATGGCAAACCACACTGCTGCCTGCAGGAGATTGAGCAAAAGACACTACCTAGAAAAGACCTCACGGATTTTCCCTTGGATGATGCCAAGGTGACATACTATGTGGACGGCTCATGTAGGAGGGGTCCTACAGGACAGAATCTACTGGGTTATGCAGTAGTTTCTGATACTGAGATTTTAGAAGCAAAGTCTTTACCGCACAACTTATCTGCACAAGCAGCAGAATTGATTACTTTAACAAGGGCATGTACCTTGGCAAAGGGTAAACGAGTGAACATTTTTATTGACAGCCAGTATGCTTTTCTACTGTACATGTTTTTGCGCAGCAGTGGAAAAATAGAGGAATGATAACATCTACTGGTAAACCAATTAATCATGTGCAATTTATTTTAGATTTGTTAGACTCTATTCAGTTACCTCAGAAAGTAGCTATTTGCAAATGTGTACCTCATACCAAACAACAGGATAGGATTTCAAAAGGTAATGCGAGGGCTGATACAGTTGCAAAGCAAGCAGCTTCAGCTTCAGAGGTATTTCTTTTGAGTGAGGAATTACAACCATCTGAGATTTTAGACTTAGAAATGTTAAAAACAATGCAGACACTTACTACAAATGTAGAAAAACAAAAATGGATAAAACGAGGAGCAATTCTTGAGAAAGGGCTGTACATCTCCAAAGAGAGGAAACCGATTTTACCATCTAACTTGTTTAGATATGCAGCTTTGTTGAGCCATGGGCAGTGCCATGTCTCAACAGGGGGGATGGTACAGTTAGTGAATCGAGTGTTTACAACTTATGGATTTACAAACTACACAAAAAATTTTTGTGCAGCATGCCATGTTTGTAACAAGCATCATGCACAGGGGGCATTGAAGCCTAAGCAAGGTAGTTTCCCTACACCACCATATCCGTTCCATACTATCTGTATGGATTTTATAGAGCTGAACAAATGTGAAAATAAAAAGTACTGCCTTGTCATTATAGATATGTTTTCCAAATGGGTGGAAGCTTTTCCAACTAAAAATCCAGATGCAGCTACCGTTGCAAAAGTCTTTGTTAAAGAAATTATTCCTAGATTTGGTATACCGGAAAAGATTTATAGTGACAATGGCACACACTTTGTGAATCAAACTATACAACAATTGAGCCATTATTTTGGGATTTCTCTGAAAAACCATTGTGCATACCACCCCCAATCAGCAGGATTAGTAGAGAGGCATAATGGAGTTTTGAAAAACAAACTTAGGAAATTGATCAGTGAGACACAAAAGAACTGGGTGCACTGTCTGCCTCTGGCACTGTTGAGTATGAAAACTGTTCCAAATGTAAAAGGGTTAGCTCCTTTTGAAATTTTATTTAGGAGGGCATATTATACACCACAGTGGAAACCTCTCATGCCTGCAGACCAGGAGGCTGACAGTTCACTTGCAGAGTATATGAGGCGATTTTTGAATAACAAACTTTTGCAGTTAAATTCTGTTTCAAATAAAGAACAAGCCAGATCATCGGAAGCGGCAATAGTCCCAGGCACATGGGTCTGGGTGAAAGTTGTGAAGAAAAAGAATTGGAGTTCTCTGAAGTGGGACGGACCGTACCAGGTGCTACTGTCAACACCCACTGCAGCCAAGATCACAGAGCGAGCGTCCTGGATTCATCTGACACACTGTAAACTGGTTAAGAACTTTGAACTAGACAAAAACCTTGTTACTGTTGTACAACGAGAACAAAATGACCAGGTATAGAGTAAACAGGGATGCAGAACAACCTCAGAAAATTTGCATGATTATTCTGATAGCTATACTGATAACAATGATCTTTTTGCTGTGGCCTTTCCTTTTTCTAGCCACATGAGTTGAACTGAACAAACGTGATGCATTAGTCATAGACTGGCATCCAAACTTTAACACTTACCAAGCAATTAAATATGTGTATGCTGAGACTTTTAATGTTTCAAACTGCTGGATTTGCACAGCTATACCAACAGCATACGGGGGATTATTGATGACTGCTGTCCCCCTAGGGGTCAATGAGACCTGGGAAAACTTGATTTTTGATACTACACCCGTGAAATCACAAGACAAAATAGCATTGTACCTACCTGTTACACAAAAAGGGATTGTATGTTTTTATAAAAATGACACTATTCAGGTGGGTTGGAGCAATTGCAATGTGACTGTTTCTTATAAATGTTATATTAAGGCTAATAAGGCAGAAACTATCTGTGATACAAACTATGACTCATATTTTGAAAAAATGAAGAGAACTGTTAGTGAAATACAGCATAATCCTGTTCTTTTGAAGTAACTTTCTATTATTGACAAAAATGTTTCATGCAGGGCGAACATATATCAATACTAAAGTAGAGAATTTTTATTTTGTTTGTGGGAAAAAAGCATATAAATGGCTACCTGAGAATTGGTCCAGCAGTTGTTTTTTGGGTTACCTGGTTCTGGCCATACGACACACTGCAGCTTTGCCTCAGGGGAAAATTCGAAACGTCAGAGAGGTTAGCAGTAAACCTAGAAGTCCAATCAAGAGACCCGAGAATCCAGTGGGATGAATCGAAGCAGGGTGGAGAAACCATAACTCCTTGAAAAACAAAGATAAACTGACACATATGGACTTGAGTGACACTATTATATCATGGGCAGGCATAGCCCCTGCATATGGCGCAGTGAAATTGATTTGGGAGCTGAGAAAACTGTCTAAACTTCTTGAAGTTATGAGCAATGCAACTTTTTCTGCTCTCGAATTAGTGACTGGTGAACTAAATGCTATGACAACTGTGGTACTTCAAAACCGCATGGCTCTTGACTTCACCCTAGCGGCGAGAGGTGGTACATGAGCTTTAATCAAAGAAGAATGCTGTTTGTATATTCCTGACAACCAGCACGAGATAAACGACCATCTTGAGGTGATTCAGCAAGTGTCGACCATGACCAAACCAGGCCCAAACCCACTGACAGACTTTTTCCAGAATTTGTTTGGGGGGGTGGGGGTTCCATCCTAATGAACATCCTGATTGCCATTTGTGTGGGATTACTCCTATTAGGAGCATGCATTTGTTGTGGTATTCCCTGCATGAAAAAGTTAATCAAAGATTTTATAGATATGTCAGTTTCTGAGACTTTGTATCAAAGTACTGAAATTGAAGAGTTGTTGAAAACTGAAATGCTTTCATAAGTCTAAACTACATGACTCTCTTAACTGCAAATCAGGAATGGAAGAGGTTAGGAGAAGAAGTAAACTGTTTATGCTTTTGAATATAGAATACAAAGTATTAACAGGGGGGAAATGTCAGAGAAATATGCATTTATGTATATGTCTAATGCTTATTAGAAGCTAAAAGAATTAACACGTTTTCATTCTATTTTATATGCAGCTTAATTCTGTGTGAAATTATAAGATGCTTTTTGAAACTGCAGTATGCTTTCTGAAAACTTGCAAGATTCCCCCTGACCTAGTAATTGCTAGCACAGCAAAATTCATGTTTATGCCTTTTGGAAATGTACTGAGAAGCAGGTGATTATCTGCTAGGTCAGGAAGTAATGAAACAATACTATATTCTATAATGTTATGATTTTGAACAATCAGCTCTGTTCGTGTTATGAGAACATGCACAGCTGTGGAAGAATAAGAGATACATAAGATAAAGACTGCTTGAAGAATCTGTACTTGCTTTGTGCTTGAATTAGCTGTAGTGCCTTGAGTAAAAACATAACATAGTGGGAAACTGTATCTAACCGGTGGTCACCAAGGCCACGTTGTTTTTCTTAGGAAGTTTTTCATAAAATTGATAGTGCAAGCAGAAAATTATGGATAAACAGCTGCTATGTAATGATGATGTTAAAACTTGTGATCTGCTACGTCAGCTTGGTAGGCAATGTCTTGTTAGAAAGTGTATAAAGATGAATTTACTTCCTGATTTTAGTTAGACAAACTCTGTATTAGCACGATTTTGTCTCCTTGCTGCAAGATTAAAGTGCCTTAACCTGAACCTACTGTGTATTGATTATTTTTAAAGTATATTTTTCCTTTGACATCAGTATAATTATAATTCTACATCTGACAACTAAATAAAGCCTAATATATGCAAACTATATCCTCTAATGCTTTCCTGCACATTTTGCAAGACCTTATTACCCTGTCATAAGCTTGTCTGCTGCTTACACATGGAATAAATATTTATAAAATAGTGGAAAAAAAGGAAACTTGCTTTAAAGAAGTAGTAGAAAGCAAAATGTTAGCCACTTTCATAAAAAGCTACAGAAACAGCATAAAGCCAGATTTAACAACCTGCACACTTACCACACCCCTCTAAAATGAATGAGAACAGTAAATCAGACATAAAAGTAAAAAGAATAAATGGATTAGCTGACCTCTTCTCTATATAGTGAAATATCTTTGAAGGATGAGAAAACTCTCAAGAATGCTGGATTCATCTCTCATCCAGAAACATTTTCCTTGGAAGTGCTGGTTTTTGGATGTAAGAAAGGCACAGTTTTTTTTTTCTCTGAGGAAGGGATTTAGCGGATCCTCAACTGTTGACTGTGCCACACCAGAGTTATGTGGATGTCTCTGCACAGAGAGGCCACAGGTGTATGAGGGGTGGGGGTTATGGCTACCCAAGGTAGGATTCCAATAGCTCCTACAAGGCAAATGTGGGAGTGCAAATGCTCCTGTGTGGAGAGCATTGGTAGCTCCAGCAGTCATGTGAGAGTCTAATTCTTCACTAAGGTGCCATAGTTGTACCCAGGCTTTACAAATATTTTCTTTAACTCCTTTTGTATCCTTGAATTTTATTTTTCATCTTTGACCTCTGTTTTGTTTAACAACATTTTTTTGTCCTCTAAGGTATTTTAACGGTCTTTTTTGTGAAAAATGTTTATTTTATTTAATTACAAAAAAGAATCAGAGTAAAATAAACAAATAACTATTTAGATATGTCCACAACTGTGTAATATATCAATGTAATACAAATTAACAGCAGATAATATTTTCAAGCAAATATTTAAGTTTTAGGCATGATTTAAAGGAATGAGTAACACTAGAAGTTCTCATCCTAATTGTATGTATCTCACTAGTGCATACAATTTTAGCCATACTAAGAAATTCAGTATAAGAGGCAGTAATTTTACTCTTCCAGTTCTTGGTTATTATTTTCCCAGCTAGTGCAAGTATAGATTAAAGAAGAGGCACTTGAGTCCATGGAATTATTTCAGGGATCAGAGCTTTAAATAATACCAGTGACTTGGAAATATTACATTTGTCTGACCATAATGCTTGAATAATGTTATTAATTGCTTTCCAAAAAAGGGAGATGATCTCACATTCCTATATGATATGTATCACATCAGCTATTACCTCAAAATCACATCTCCAGCATTTGATTCTACTTGATTTAGCATAATTATAATGTTGCTCGGTGTAACAAACGCTCTGTGCAAGAATACCCAGATGAGATTTTTTTTCAATATAAAGAGGATGTAGTTTTGTCCATTGACTATAATACTATTTTTTATCTTAATCTGTAAAATTTCCATTATAATTTTTTTGTGGCATAATTCAAAAAAGTTTTGTCTAAGTGTAAGAAGTCTAATCTAAGAATTCTATAAATTTGTGATAAGTAAGACTTATTTTCCTTTGCTTTATTTATTTATTTATTTATTTATTTATTTATTTATTTATGTTATTTTATTTTACATTTGTTTACTGGGATAGTCCGACTGGACACAGGTCCATTTATAGTGGAGGCCCGGGGAGAAAAGCTCCGTACAAGCAACAATGTAGTTTACACATGTAATACAAGTCTCAAAATATCATAGACAAAAGCACTTTTTGTAGAGAAGGAAACAATTTTTGGTTAATATGCATATAGAAAATAAATTTGGAGGTTTGCAGTAGGGATCCCTGAGTTTTTAGAAGCGCAACGGAAATACATTATTTTGTTGTTACTTGAGGTACGGGTTTTATGTAATGCATGGGCATAGCCACGAATTCATTAGGTGTGCTTTGAGAGAGTTTTCAAACAGAGTAGTTGAAGGTGTAGAGGTCAGAGTAAGGGGAAGGTTGTTCCAGATTTTGGCTATATTGTGGGAGAACAGACCTTTCCCTGAAAAGTTATTGGCTTTGGAGATACAGAGGAGAGATTTTTCAGAAGAGTGGAGGGGGCGATTTGATATGTAATGGGTTAGAAGTTGGTTTAGGGATGGGGTTTTGTCAGGATAATTCACAATATTGTAGGCAAGTATTAATTGGTGATAGTTGAGTGGTTGTGGAAGTTCTAAGCATTTAAGTTCCTGTAATGCCTGACAGTGATGGGTTTTTAAGCTGGAGTTGCTAGCAAATTTGGCTTTTATTATAATATAATTCGAGTCATTCAATGTCTTGTTTTCTTGTATGGATAAGGATTGGTGCGGCGTACATAAGGGTGGACAGTAAGTGTGTTTGGGCTGGTGTAATTATTGTTTTGTCAGATAGGAATTTTTTGTGTCTGTATAGTGTACCCATTTTTTTGTCAATTTCTACACCAAGGAGTTTGGTGTGGACAGTGGAGGAGATCTTAGTACCATTTTTGGATGTAATTATGAAAGGTCGATGGGTGGATTTAGTTTTGTTGGGAGCGAATATGAGTAACTTGGTCTTGTTGGGATTGAGGATGAGTTGGATTTGGGTAATCCAGCTTTCCACTGAGGTAAAGGATTCCTTGGTAAGTTTTTGTAGGGCTGTAAGTGATGGTGTGGAGCAGATGAGTGTTGAGTCATCTGCACATTGTATAAGTGTAGCATGTCCATGGCCTCAAGCTAAATGCCAAAAAGTGTATAGTCATCCCCTTTGGCAAAAACAAAGTGCCCACAAATTACCACATAGGTGGTAATCCATTAAGTACAGAAGAAGTAATTAGGGACCTGGGGACCCAAGTTGATAGCAATCTCTCATTTGACAACCACGTGGCCAAAGTGGTTAGAAAAACATTTTATATAGCCCACCTAATCATGAAGGGATTCACATCTAGATCAGGGGAGGTCATCGTGCCTCTTTACTCATCCCTCATCAGGCCCATAATTGAGTACAATGCCACTTTTGGGATGTACCTTACCAGACACCTGCAGCAACTGGAAAGACCCCAAAAGTACCTCACCAAGAAGATCAAAGGGCTCAAACAGGTGACATATGCTGCCCGGTTAAAGAAACTCCAGCTCTACTCAGTGGCATAGCACCTGTTCAGAGGCGATCTGTGCCTGACGTATAAAGCCATGTCCAACCCGGAATTAATGGACATGCTGCACCTCAGAAAATCCAAATCCCATCGAGCTACGCGCTCGAGAGACTTGAACCTCAGCACTGAAATAAATAGGACATGCTGGAGGGACAGATTCATAACCCAGAGGCTCCCTTCACTCTAGAATAAAATCCCAGTCCAGGTTAGGCAGAGTCCCTCATTGACTCTCTTCAAGAGGAATCTTGATGAGTGGATGGGAGATCGTAGGTTTACCCCGGGTATCACTTCTGTGTCACTGTTAGACAGATGCACAGTATACTAACCTCGAAAAAGGGCTTAGCAAAATAAATTTAAAATGGGTGGCGAAAGCCAAACACATTCTGGCTAGGCTTATAAATGCCCTAGGGCAGGTAGCCTAGTATGGACCTATGAACCTATGAACCTATGTCGGGTGGATGTATGAAGGTTATTAGTAAATATGGAGAAGAGCAGAGGGCTCAATATTGAACCTTGTGGGACTCCTACAGTGGTTGGAAGTAGGGGAGATTGTTTTGCCATTGGACAGATCATTGTCTGACTGATAAGTAGCTTTTAAACCAGGCTATAGTGGAAGGGGCGAAGGATAGGGAGGTCATGGTATCTAGTAGTATGGTATGTGGCACCATGTCAAAAGCCTTAGATAGGTCAAAGAATAGGTTCGTAGGTTCATAAGTAGGTACTAGGCTATTGGCCCAAGGTTTAAGTAAGTCTAGCCAACAAGGTTCCCTGGCTTATGCCACCCAAGAAAGTTATTTTCCTGTGCCCCTGTTAAGCAGAGCCACAAGATTTTTCTTGAAGAGTGCTAATGAGGAATTTTGCTTGACATAGATGGGTAGCTTGCTTCAGAGTACAGGAAGTCTCTGAGACAGGAATCTATCTGTCCAGCATGTCCTGTTTATTGTGGTGACAAGGTTTAGGTCCCTAGAGCATGTAGCTCGGAGGGATTGGGATTTCTTTAGGTGCAGCATGTCCAACAGCTCTGGGTTTGACATAGCTTTATATGTTAGACAGAGATCACCTCGTAGTAGGCAATATACTATGGAGTAAAGCTGGAGTTTTTTGAGACGGTCAGTGTAGGGCATCTGTTTGAGGCCAGTAATCCTTTTTGTGAGGTACTTCTGTGGCCTTTCCAGCTGCTGCAGATGTCTTGTGAGGTACATTCCAAAAGGGGCATTGTACTCTATAATGGGTCTAATGAGTGTCGAGTAGGTGAGATGTGCCACATAGAAGGATTTCCTGACTACTGTGGTGATGTGATTATCAAAAGAGAGACTATTGTCCACCTGTGTCCCAAGTTCTCTTATCACACATTCGGTGTTAAGTAGACTGCCGCCTATGTGGTAGTTCATGGGTACAGAGTTTTTACCAAAGGGGATGACAATGCATTTTTTGGCATTGAGCTTGAGGCCATGGCTCTGACACCAGGCATCTGTGTTAGTGAAGCCCTTCTGTAGGATGTCCATATCAGTTGGGGACTCGACTATGGCTCCTAGTTTGCAGTCATCTGCAAATTTCTTTAGCCAAAGGCCTTCTGTGTTAGCCTGTACTTCAGGGAAGTAGATACCAAACAGGAGAGGTCCCAGGACTGAACCCTGTGGTACTCCACTTGTCACTGGTTTGAAGTCAGATTTGGAGTCTGCCACTTTTACAGTGTGGGTTCTGTCAGTGAGCCAGTTGGCAACCCATCTTGTGATGTAAGGATTTATACCTAATTTAGCGAGTTTATCTATAATTCTAAAATGGGGGATGGTATTGAAAGCCTTGGTGAGGTCAAGATAGGCTGTGTGAGCCACCTTACCCTCATCTACAGCTTTGGTGACTGCCTCAAAGAAGTCAATCAGGTTCAGGAGGCATGATCTGCCTTTCACATACCCGAACTGGGTGGAGTCCAGAGTTTGGAGGTTACCAATGTCTTTGTTTATGAGTTCCATGATGATACGTTCTATGGCCTTACTGACCAGGCTTGTCAGGCTAATAGATAGTTCTCATGATCAGTGGTGGCTCCCCCTTTGTGGAGTGGGATAACTGTTGCTGTGTGCCATTCAGTGGGCAGAAAGCTTGATGTGAGGCTATGACTGAACATGGTGCTTAGGTGGACAGCCAGTTCATTCTGAAGTTCATGTAAAACGCAGCCTGGCATGTTGTCCAGTCCCATGGATGTTGTGTTTTTAGCTTTAGAGCATGCAGCTTTTACCTGTGTAGACGTGATTACAGGGACTCTGCATTCTTCCTATATGGGGGTGAGAGGGGGGTAAAGTTAGCACTGAACCTATCTGCCAGGATGTTGGCAATATCAGTTGGTTCTGTAATTTTCATGCCGTTGTGCTGTAACTCAGAGCAGTTCTGGGTGCTGCCATTGAAATTCCTGACATAGCTATAGAATTATTTGTGGTTGTTCTTAGAATCAGTGGCAATTTTGTTTTCGTAGCGAGCTTTGGAGGATCTTATAAGGGATTTTAGCTTCTTACTGAGGCTGACCAGGGAGCTCCTCTTCTCATGGGATTTTACTCTCTTTTGAAACAGTTTCTTCCTTCAGTTGTAGAGTTTGTTTATGGCAAGGGACCACCAGATTGGCTTCCTTTTTTTGGAGGATAGCAACTTGGTTCTGTTTGGGATAGCGCGATCCATGCACTCATGTAAGTGCTTATAGAGTGCATTTTTGTAGGATTCAGCAGTCGTAACTGTGTTGTCCAGTTGCATGGGTGTCATGAAGGTCATTAATTCATGTCATGAAGGTCACCACTTCTGCCTAAAGAAGCATGAAGTTGACTTTGGAGAAATTTTTTACCGTGGTTTCCTTAATGGGGGGTGGGATGGGATGTGGATATCTTGGGTGATTATCTTATGGTCGGATCTAACCAACGAGGAGTTGACTTCAAGTGTGGAACACTGGTCAATCATATCAGTAATGAGTAGGTCTAGCATACCGTTGCCCCTGATGGATGAGTGGATAAGTTGATCCAGGGCATTGGAATTTATGAATTCCAGAAATCGTTGAGCGAAAGAGTTGGTACATGAGTAAATTTCCCAGTTAATGGTGGGGTAGTTGAAATTGCCCATTATTAGGGTGTTTGGTTGAACATTAATATTTTCCAGTATATCAAGAAAAGAGGAGTGGGAATCCTGGGGCATGGTGGGGGATCTGTAGCAAGCTACAATTTGGATTGCAGTTTTGCCCAGAGTTAGTTGCACTTGGGTAACTTCGGATGCATTATGCTGAGCATCTAGCCTGGAGGTGTATTGCAGGTATGTAGTTGTTGTTATTTCTGTGTAGGTTGACTATATTAGTAAAAGAAAGGAGAGTGGTAGTTGTGCTATGGTGCTGCTGGAAGCCGTGTTGTGTGGGTGAGAGGAGATTGTTAGTGTTTAGGGATTGCATAACATGAGAGTGAATAGACCTTTCAAGTATTTTAGATAAGGGGGTAGGATGGCTATGGGGTGGTAGATAGGGAATTCATAAGAGTTTCTGCCTTTGTGAAGAGGGATAATATATGATACTTTACATAGGTGTGGGATGTAGGATTAATGAATGGAGTGGTTAATAAGGATAGAAACAGGGTAAGCTAGGGGATCAGATACTATTTTAAAAAAAATGGCTGGTAAGTTGTCTGCAGCAAGGGTGATAGGTTTACGTTTTTGTAGTAGTTTTTTTAATTTTAGTGGTTGGGACAAGTGAGAGGGTAAAGGTAGGGATGTTATTAAGGGGGTAGTTAGAAATGTATGAGTGGTTGTTATCTGAGAGTTGAGAAGATAAGGACAGGATGGTTTCAGTGAAATGGTGGTTAAATTGGGAGGCAATATCTTTAGTGTTATTGTTGGTAGTGGGAGTTGGAGTGGATGTTTTACCTGGGTTAAGTAGGGAGTTGATGGCATGCCAGAACTTTTGGGGGGTTTCTTGTGTGTTTGTTTTGGCTGTTAAGGAAATAGTTTTGTTTATCAAGTTTGGTTTGTTTGTTTTTTTGCCTGATTTCTCAGTTTTTGATAGTTTTGTTTGGATAAGTTTGTGTCATCTCTTTTCCATACTTTCCAAGATTTATCATTAGCTTTTAGAAGGGCTCTTGTTTCCTTGCTTAGCCATGGAGCATAGTGTGCCTTGATTTTGAGTCTTCTAATGGGTGAGATTGAATTGAGGATGGTAGTGAAAGTGTAGTAGTCGATGGCTTGGTCTAATTCTAATGTCAGAAGTGGGCCCCATTTACATTGTCTTAGAATGTTATTGTGGTCTTGTATATTTAGTTTACTGTCATCTCTAAAGTGTCTAAAAATTATGGGGTTGGAAAAAGTGGTGCATTTGCGTAGAAGGAATGTGGGGAGGTGATTGCTTAGGCTGTCTGGTAGACATCCAGTATGATATTTTTGTTTTGAGCAATTAACTAGTGTACAGTCTAAGATTGATTGTTTGTAGGATTTTATGTCAAAGCTAGTGGGTTCCTGAATGAGCTGGGTAAAGCCAGAGAGATTGATATGGTTTGTGGGGTTGTTGGAGCTACAAGCTAACCAGTCTGTGTTTAGGTCACCTAAGAGGATGGTTTCTTGGGGTAGCTTATTTGAGATCCATTGCAGGATTTCTTCTATGGTGGGAGAATTGTTGCCTGTGGGGATGTAACAGCAGATAATATTGATTTTTTTGGTGTCATTTATGAATAGAGTTGAGACTAAGGTTTCCGCAATTTGAAATGTAGGTATAGGGGTTTCTAGGGGTTTTATGTTGAGTGTATTTTTAAATAATATGGCAACTCCATATCCCTTCCTGCCTGTTCTATCCTGCCTTAGTATATTATACCCTGGTGGGAGGATTTCCTCATTCTGGGTGTTGGGTTTTAACCAATTTTCAGTTATGGTAACTATGTCTGGGGAGTAGTGAGTTATGAATGCATGCATATTGAGAGGTTTGTTAGTTATACTCCTGGTACTGATGTCAATGAATAGTAGGTCTGTTCTTTGTTTAGGTGGAAGTAGGGTATTGCTTGGTCCTGGGTTAGGGTGTATATCCCCTGCTATTAGAAGTTTTTTGTACGTAGTTGTTCTTCTTTCTGCTTTTTCCCGGTTAGGGGTCGCCACAGCGGAACTCCGGTCCGCCAATGATTGGCAGTAGATTTTTACAGTGCCAAGGTGCCAGCCCAATGCCCAACCTTCAACAAAGATATGCCCATTCATGCATGTCTTTTGAATGCCACTCAACTGCGGGGAGGACATGCAAACTCCACACAGAAGGAGCTCCAGCCGAGAATTGAACGGGAGAACCTCTTGCTGTGAGGTGACAATGCTAAGTGTTTTACTCTATGTGTTACAGTTGTGTGGTATATGTCTGATAGTTTTGTGGTATATGTAGTTGTTAATTATATTTTATATATGTGTAGTGTTGAGCTGTCTTTAAAATAGTGCAGCACTAATGGGGAAGTATATGTGTGTGTTAGATGTAATGAAGGTGTGTGTTGTATGGTACTTTGTGTTTTTTAGTGAGGTGGTAGGATGAGTGGATATGATATTTGTTATTATTATGAGGGTGAGGAGGAGACAACCTAGGATGATTTTCATTTTGTTTTCAGTAATGGAGTGGCAATATGGTTGGGTGTTAGGAGGGAAATGATTGCTTGTAAGTATATGGTGGGGAGGTGGTGTTTTAGATGCTAGGGGTGTGGTAGTGTGTGTGGGGTAAGGTGTATTAGGGTGGTTTGATCGTGGTTGTGGTTTAGTGGGTATAAGTGTAGAGGTGTTGGGGCAGGTGAAATTTGGGTGTAGGGTAGTGGAGCGGAGTGAGCCCAAAGGGCGAACGGAGTGGGCAGAGCCACGGAGTGGAGTACCAGCAAGAACCAATCAGTTATTTAGTGAGGTTGTGCACAGAAAAAGTTAATTAGGTAAGTTGCACCCTCTGTGGAAAATTATGTGAAACTAATGCAAAAGTCAACTTTCTACTATTATTTCTTTATTATTAATATTAATTAAGAATTCCAATATTAGGGGGAAAGATTTCTTATCCAATTTAAATATCTTATTTATCTTTGAGTTTACAAAATCCCTATACTTGTATAGTGTTAACCACTTATTAGAATTGTGATTGTATCTAGAAACTGGCTGGGATTCAATAAAGAAAATCTCCGTGTCAGAATAGTGTAGCAGCTTCTGCATGGAATATGGCTGCCGAGCGATCCAGTAAAAAAGGCTGGGGGTGTGCACGAGATTGCCAGCACTATTCTGACACGGACACCACTGAATAATGCTAATTACCTCATTTACTGGTGAAAACCATGCAAATGAGGTGAATTAATGATTCAGTAAGCAAGCAGGCATCCGTATCAGTACAGTCTCCGTTGCAGAAATGTATTCGGTTACTAACCATGTACATTTCTGCAAAAATCAAAATGGGGGCATGACAGCTCAAAGTAAAGCATGTATTATGACTATTAGACATGCCAATGGCCAAAAATATGGAAACATGGAAAACTGTTGCAAAATTATGAAAATCAATGTTTTTTTTTGGCCAATTTCGGCCATTTAAGCGTAGCACAGTGGTACACAAATGAGATCATGCAGAAAATAAAAAATATATAAAAAGACAATTTTAAGTGAAATCTGTATTTTGCCATTATAGTAGGGAGCATGCAGAAACAAAACAATATAACAGATAACAGTGGTAGCTAAAGAGATAGTGTCCACTGCAGTGGTGTAACAAGGGACTAAGACTAAGACAGTGGGTATGCAAATGGGCTACATTTATTGACTAGCAAAATGGGAGACCATGTCCATCTGCACCTAACTATGTAGGAGCTATAATGCTCCAGTGTAAGCAGGAGAAGCAGCTGATGTGAAAAGGAAGGGTATCATGCTTGGTGTAAGCAGATTGGAGCTCTGCTGCCTCTATTTGCGCTTAGCCATAATGAGGCACATGCACAAACCAGGAACATTTTAAAGGGTGTGTTTTGGATGCTCATGTCACGGTTCCACTACCTTGACATTTCTGCTGGAGCCCTGCAGTACTCTCCAGCCACATGTGCATACATGTTCATAGTATGTCCCATGCTACACAATATGATCCTCTGGAAACAGCTACAGCAGGAACATCACAGAAAATGGCCACACAGCCCCTCACCATTGCCATGGCTCCCACAAGCACAGGGAGACTCAGAGGAGGAACCCGCTAAGCCTGTTCCTATAGGCATACAAAGGCATGACCAGTATACCTAGGCTTTGGCAAAGAGGCAACACATAGCACACATACTGATACTGTAGAGACGCAGAGACTGACAGCTCTCTCTTGCGCACACAGTAAAATGGATGCCACACACATCACAGCACCTGTATCTTACCATGTATAGACTATGTACTGTGTGCATCCAATAGAGCCAGCCCTCAAGCACCATCCTCACAACTGCCGCAGGCACAAGGTAAGTCAGTCTTCTTAACAATAAATGAATGAAGTAATACATTGTGGTAGCATAGCTATGGTATCGCTGCATGCATGCAAGGGAACGGGGTGGCCTACCGGGATAGCAGCAGACAACTGACAGCTATGTGGGACAACAGGAAATGTCTGCCCAATACTGGCTTCCCCAGAGAATGCAGTAGTACTCTAGGTGACAAATCTCACTGCAGTATATGTGGGGGGCTAACAAACTGGGGGATTATAGGCCACATGCATGGATGTCAATGTGGGGGTCCCATACTCACCCCTCAGCTTCACCCAGCAAGTCAGACATAGAAAAATCATTCAGAAATGTCTGGCAAAGGCCTACAAATGAGGACAATGATGATATATGCCTATACAGACCTCTAGAGTGATATCACAACAGATCTTGCAGTTGCAGTAAGGCTCTGAAGTGTGAGAGGTTTGAAACCTAAATGTCTGCCATTAAAATCTAATCTGTAGTCTTTAGTGATATGCCTGTTGTCTCCAAGACAGGCACAATACTAGTCTAAATGGAACCAAAATGTAAAGGAAACATCAGCACAATCTGTGCAAATGTGGACAGCTGGCAGGTGTACCCCCCACACACACACATTTTCCCATAGAAATGCAGTAACAGTAATGTTTTTAGGGTATAAGCAACAGAGCACACATTACTATGGCTGTCCCAATCAACTTGATAACTTGTTGCATGTCCACAATATGCAGGGCTCAGTGAGCTATGTATATGTGTGGTCAATACTGTCAGTATGTGGCCTGCACTTACTCCTGGCTGTTGTTTCCTAGTGGCCTAGGTAGAGTACTGTGGTCAACAGGGTCCATGTTCCAAGACCTGCAGTGCCAACTATTCTGCATGTCAAATGCAGCTACAGTAGGAGTTGTACACACTGTCCAGATGTCAATATCTGTTACTGGAGGAAAGCTGCACAGGTCAGGGACAGGGGGCCACACATATGGACAGTACACAGTTCAGAGTAACCTACACAGTGTCTAGCATATCCCTCAACTATACTGACATTTTGCAGAATGTCCAGAGGTTTGCATCATATTCATGGTCTCTTTATCATGAAATCATGGTTGTCTGGCAAATCATTGACAAATCACAAAAGATTAAAGTCAGAAAATAATGACAGATTGTAGTTTCAGACTAAATACCCTAAAGGAAAATGCATGCTAATGCAAAACCTGTTATTGTATCACCTTTCTAGGTTTGTGAGGCCAATAGTTAACAAAGGTCCCTATATGTAGGCCTTTGCCCCCAAATTACTTATGGCTTTGTCCAGATGTCTGGCTCTAAATAGTCGGGAGGAATGATGCCTAGTAGGAGAGAAGGTACCTAAAGCTCAGTGTACTGCCAGGTCATAAAGGGCTGACAACTTACTGTGTCAGCACTGACAACATGTCACTGGCCAACATCCATACCCCTGGAATGACATGTTGTCACAAAAGGAGCACAAGTATGCCTTGTATATCTGTTCTGCTTGTCCAAGCATTGCATTTTCCTGCCAACAATTTGCAAAACAAGAAAGAGTCTTGTCAGCCATCAGTGGCAGACAGTGGGAATGCCAATGTCATACCCATAAGACAAAGCAAGCAGATACCAAACTGGTCTCCCAACTGTCTATGTGTGGCAGAACAGTAGTGACACCCTGTCCCCATGTGTATGCCTTTGTCTGACTGTCATATATGGGCCTGTCCAGATGTCAGTCTGTGACGGTTTGACAGCTAGGCCAACATGTAGCCTCATAATAACATATAGCAACACAAACCGTCTGAGGACCACAGCAAATGTAGTGGTGCAATGATGGACAACCTGCTAAATAAGTACACTCGGAGGTGTGAAGTCCACAACCTTGTGTGTGATGTTACAGCATTTACCCCACTCACATCAGAATTACAAATACGTAACAGCAGCCACTGTGGGCAAAGCCTGTGACTGGACTACAGAAGGACAAAGAGGCACACATAAGGGGAAGGAGAACAACTGGACAGACAAATGGAGAATGTGCACACCAGAATAGAATGTGCAGTAACATAGGTGCCATGCAGTGTATGGAGTCAGATAACATTTCCTGCAAATACACAACACATACCCATGTCAGAGGAGGTCCACAACAAAAAAAAAACCCAAACAAAGGACACCTCAGAGGCAAAAATGCATGAGAACTCCACAAACGTGCACACCACAAACCATGCAGACTCCGCACACCAGGGTCTTGCCAACACTAAGGCCTTACCCCACACCCCAAACACCTGCCCAACACAGACAGGCTAACAGCACTGTCCCTCTACCCCATCCCATACAGACTCTGCTGAGCTGACCCCTGTCTGGCATACAAAACAATCCAGACCCTGCCTTGATGGGACTGTTGCACATCTGGAAGTCAAAGGCCCACTCGATCAACCCATAGGCACAGCATCATCCTGGTCTGTGATATCACTATGGCTTGCTGGTGTGACAGATATGTGTCCCACATACTCCCACATCTGTGGAATACACTCCCTGCCCACATCAAGCCATGTACCTCAATACCCCTAGTGATGTGTTCCCTGGATAAGTGCATGGGAAACACAAAATACAGTCCTGTGATTCCACCTGTGTCCCTACTGGACAGGGGCTCTGTGTGCTGACATATCTTAACATGGGCTACACTCCCATCTATGTGGATTATAAGGATTTCAGGGCCAATACCCTACTAATGTCATATCAACCTGTCAATCTATACACAACTGTCTGTCAGTGGTTCACCACAGTACTCTGTACTGCTCTGCCGCTGACATACCTGGAAGTCACACAGTGCTATGTGGAATATACTACACATATAATGGACATTTCTGCAGGCCACGGTGGTGCAGCGGTTAGCATGTTTGCCTCACAGCAAGAGGTTCTCCCATTCGATTCTCGTCTGGAGTGCCTTCTGTGTGGAGTCTGCATGTCCTCCCCACAGTCAAGTGATGGTAAAGACATGCAGGTAGGTGAGTGCATGAATGGGCATGCCTTCTTTGAAGGTTGGGCATCGGGCTGACAACTCGGCACTGTAAAAATCCACTGCCAATCATTAGTGGGCAGGAGTTCCGCTGTGGCGACCCCTAACCAGGAAAAGCCAAAAGACTTTTTTTTTTTATATAAAGGACATTTCTGCACAGTAGAATGCACTCTGAACCCACACCCATACCTCTGAACCTGACAGCAAGACATCTGGACAAGGTCATAACTAAAAGTGGGACAAAGGCCCAATGATATGCACGTGTTGTAAATATTGCTCTTACAAACTGAGAAAGTTGGTAGAATAACGGATTTTGCATTAGCATGAATTGTCTGAAGGTTGTGAAGTCTGAAACACTAATGTCTGTCATTATTTTGTAATGTCAAGTCTTTAATTATTTGCAAATATCTTGCCATAAAAGCACAAGCTTATGTAGAATGGACAAAACTTCTAAACAAACACCTGGACAATCTGCCAAAAACTGTGCAGTTGAGAGATATAGCCACACCAGGATATGACTTTTCAGGTAAGAAGAATACCACACAAGCAGGAGATCCGCAGCCAGTATATCACCAAGTTGCTGGACTGTTTACACAATTTTATCAGTCAACTGACTGTAGCCACACCTATCAACTAGCCTTTCTGGGCAAGAATGTCTATAGTTGGGCTCATAATATTGGTCTAAGCATCATACATTTTGTATTCCTCTGGTAAAGCCCTGTGATAATCTGAGGATGTCTATCACTAGGTAATGACACAATACTTTCCAGTATCAAACTTCAGATATGTCAGAAAATGTCTGCTAAAACAAACCCTGTACCTCTAGTAACCTCCTGTTTACTTCTGAGAGGTATGGCTGTAGCACACTAAACCCTAGACCAGAGTACAACTATCTCTGGAATGGAGTCCCACTCTTACTATAGAAGGTCACACTGGGCATGCACCTATACTTAGAGAATCACAGCCCATGTCAGAACCCACATCAGACTATATAACTGTATTGTGCATATATGTCTTTGTATACAGACAGCTATATACACTTTAACTGTCTCTACACACACCCATCAGACAGGATTACCCTCAGCTAGCTGTAGGTGGCCCATATGTGATATATCTGCATCTGTTACATGTGATACACAGACATATATATATATATGGGCAACATATAACAATATGTCAAGCATACACACACATAGACGTGGGGCAGAGAGACACAGAAAGTGATACAGAGAGAGAGAGAGAGAGACACAGGGAGACACACACACAGAGTGTGTCATACAAAGGGATACCCTGAATGGGATACAGTGGTGTCCTGCTGCAGACAGTGGCATACTGGTCATAACCAGTTGCATGTGCCAGCATGAAGGTGAGCTCCATTGTGTACTAGTACTGAGGTGGGGGTTATAATATCGCATCACCTGCCTCTGTGTGTGTGTGTGTGTGTGTGTGTGTGTGTGTGTGTGTGTGTGTGTGTGTGTGTGTGTGTGTGTGTGTGTGCATGTGTGCATGTGTGTGTGTGTGCGTGTGTGTGTGTGTGTGTGTGTGTGTGTGTGTGTGTGTGTGTGTGTGTGTGTGTCTGTCTGTAGGTTTAAGTATTAAGAGGCTGTTCCCATTCAGTACACTTCCCATTGCCCTACTTCACAACATCTGCTGATGTCATTCCCCTCAGAAGTACCTTTGGACAGCCCTCAGTCCTATAAGCTCCATGGCATGTGCAATAACTAGGTAATAGTATAGTACAAATAACTAGATAGGCAGGGGTTCTACTCTCAGTTCTGACAAGTGTGTGTGTGTGTGTGTGTGTGTGTGTGTGTGTGTGTGTGTGTGTGTGTGTGTGTGTGTGTGTGTGTGTGTGTGTGTGTGTGTGTGTGTGTGTGTGTGTGTGTGTGTGTGTGTAGGAAGGTGTTTGCAAGTGTGTATGTTTGTAGGGTAATGTATTTTGATGCCCTTTCCACTCAGTACATTTTCCATTGCCATACTTTACAAGGGCTCTTGATGTAAGTCACCTTAGACGTACCTTGAGACAGTGTTAAATCCTATAAGCTCTGTGGTATGTGTGATAACTGTGTAACACTGAAGTGCACATAACTAGATAGGTAGGGGTTCTAAACTCAATACTGGCAACTGTGATACTGTGTAGATGTGTGTAAGAATCATATCCTCCCTGTGTGTGTGTGTGTGTGTGTGTGTGTGTGTGTGTGTGTGTGTGTGTGTGTGTGTGTGTGTGAGAATCACATCTTCTGGGACTGTGGGTTATACCATTTTGAGGCATGTACCACCCAGTACACTTCCCATTGCCCTAGTTTACAGGGTCTGCTGATGTCATTTAATGTAGAAGTACTTGTATGCACTTGTCAACCCTGTAAGCTCTGTGGCATGTGCAATAACTGCATAATACTCTAATAAAAATAATTAGATTGGTGGGGGTTCTAATTTCAATACTGACAACTATAGTATTATATGTAAAGCATATCCCCTGTGGGTGTAGGTTATACTATTTTAAGGCCTGTTGACCCCCCCTACCCATGACATTACTTTAAAGAGCCTGTTAATGGCATCTGCCTCACATGCACCATGTAACACTATATAGCCCATACTAGTCATCTGTACAGATGTACATGGAATATCCACATATTTGTAACCTATATGTGGTCTGTATCCCCTAATAATGAACACTCCTGTGATATCATTGCCAAATATGTCCCAGTTACCATAGTGACACACATGCTAGCATCAGGCATCATACCTGAATGACACATCATGCTGATACAAAGTCTTTCACTCTATTACTTGTGCAGGTTTGTAGGAGCAGTAGACAAGACCAATCACTATGTCTGGTGGGTTATCCCACCATCCATGAAGGCATTCACAAGATTACTTGTAAGAGGTTGTGTGTCATGTCCCAGGCATATAACCTATGTGGAGCATGTCATATGTAAGTAGCACTATAGTACATAAAAGTGGATACATAGGGTTACTAATATATCTATTGGCAACTGTGTTTGTGTTTCTGTACACAGTTTCCAACACCAAGCCATTGCAATGCATGCAATGGTCATATCATTGTGTATTGTACATAGGTAGGTAATCTACTCTAAGAAGTGTCAACTCCATGTGTATGTGTGTTTCAATGCTTGTCCCCATGCAGCAGTGTGTGTGTGTGTGTGTGTGTGTGTGTGTGTGTGTGTGTGTGTGTGTGTGTGTGTGTGTGTGTGTGTGTGTGTGTGTGTGTGTGTGTGTGTGTGTGTGTGTGTGTGAGAGAGATGGCTCTACCATGTTAAGTGCCTATGAACCCACCACTGGCAATCTTAACAGCCCCTGCCATTGTCCCCCACTGGAATAGTAGTGGCAGATACTGCAACACTACATTACCTCTGTGCTATTTGTGTTATGTATCTAGCTCTATCATTCATAAGACTGTGCAGGTAGGTGCTGTGTTCAGCCCTTCGACAGCTGCCCCATGTACAGGACTATGACTCTGTGTGCACTACCAGCATGAGAGGCCACACATGCATAGGAGTTTGCAGACACACATGCTGGCAATTGTCAGGTTAGACTAACACAGGCTGACTTGTATCAGGAATACGTACCCCAAACCTGTCATACACAGTACCAGGCATACATGAACATCAACTGCGTGGTGGTTAAGTGGATGGAACAGAAATGGCATGGGCAACAGGTGCTGATAGGTGAATCTGTTGCAGTTAAAGTAATGGCTAAGCTTGTGAGGGACCTAGTGCCAGTACTCAAGTAACCTCCTCTGTATGTGTGAGCCTGCAGTTCTACAGAACACCCAGGTGACATGTATGAAGGCTAGCTGGCTGTGTCAAGGGTATGTATGCAAGGTCACACTGTCTGCCACAACTGTCCATCACACACTGTTGCATGTAAACACACCTGGTAAACATGTACATATACAGCTGTAACTTGACTATGAAAAGGTCACTGTGTTTCCACTTTGCCATACTCATCATTGCTACTGTCAGCAGGCCCACAGCCTGCAGACACACAAACACCTGGAACACAAACAGAATACAGTATGTGACACTACAGTCAGTGAACAGCACTAACAGCAATAATGCATCATAACCAAAAAGATACATACATCTCGATGTGTACCCATAGCTATTGCCAGCAGTCAGCACCTTACACAGCATTACATTTCTACACTGTACTATATTCACCCTGCATATCAGATCCATATGAGCATGTCCCTGCATCAATGGTATGGATAACAGGGTTGTGGCACAAGTATCATCATATGAACAGGGTGAGGTGTGGGATTGCCAGAGGCCTAGGCTGGGCCATATGGTTGACATTGTGTGTGTGTGTGTGTGTGTGTGTGTGTGTGTGTGTGTGTGTGTGTGTGTGTGTGTGTGTCTGGAGGGGTGGTGTTCAATTGGGCCATGCAGAGGAGCTGTGCATGTCTGGTGGTAACCGGCCTGTGATAGAGATGTGTGAGTGTTTGTCTGCACACAATCAAGCCATGTGAATGCCCAACACAGGGTTATGTTCGACAGCCATGGACCATAGATGGCAAGATGTACAGTTCACCATCTCTCGGCAGGGACGCGGGAACTCGTTCTGCCAGGAGTCTCACTGGCACTGTCAGGCCCAAGGACAGATGCAGTACTACTCCCCAGTGGTGACTGCTGTCTACTGGATCCATGTCCCTGATGGGACTGGCCAGGACCACGTGCCTATGACTTGCTTTAGTGTGGTGTGGACAGCACCCTCCCTTTGGTATTGCTGGTGGTATTGTCTCTACGGGACTGTGAATGTACATGGCCATGTGGGCTCTCAGCTGAACATGTTGCTGACCTACGGCCACCTGAAAAACACCCTACTCTCACCACATGCTCAAGGACAGACATTGCACGGTCATGCAGTGACAATGTCTCATCCCACCATCTATCCATGACATCTATAAAATGCCATATGACATCACAAATGCCCTGGAGGTTGTCACGCATGGCAGGAAATGCTGCATTGATGACCTTGAGCATCTGTCTAGTGTTGCGGTCCAACATGCATCTGGTGACACCTGCTGTGGTCCTTGTGACAGGGGCTTGATGGGCAGCAGTCCTCCATTTAGCACCCCTGACCATCTGCTTGTGTGTGACCTTGCCTGATCCTGGCTATGGCTAGTGTCTACACTCACACTTGCTATAGTCACCACACTAGCCTGATCCATGCCACCACCCTCCAACTGTCCATTATCTGTGGCTGCTGGGGACTGGGTATATGTGGGCATACTGACTGTGTGCAGGGACATTGTGGGTGAAAGTGGGATACCAACCAATGGCACAGATTCAGGCCCTGACAACTCCACCTGTGCCTCATTATGACCACAGTCATCTTGAGATTCCGCTAAGAGAATGACATCAGGTTGTGAGAGGGAGAGACACCAACCCCCATGTTCACCTGCGAGGGGAAGACACCATATGTAAATTAATACCCTGTATTATGTTTGCTGATACACACACACACACACACACACACACACACACACACACACACACAAAACACACTCCTGGTAAAGTCTGGCACAGCTTTGCCACCTATGGGCCCTTCAGGCCAGACCTTACCATAGTTCTGACTGCCACAATCCATCTCTTTAACAGATACTGTAAGGTCCTCTACAAAAGGTGACAAATCCTACTGTGTGATGGGCCTATTAGCAGAATGGTAAGTGTGATCAAGACCAATGCTTTTGGAATGAGCTATACAGTGTGACCAAGTGCATATGCAAGACCTGTTAGAGCTGACTTACCGCTATACAGACCAGACACAATGACAAGGTTTAACGATATGTGATAATAACCAATGAAGGAACAAGAGAATACTCTATCACTGCAATTCCTACACAGTGCAGACTCACAGGGATTCATTTCAGACAACATTGCAGCACAGTCTGCAATACATACAGGAGACATGTAAAGTACTAGATGCATAGCTTCATAAGATGATGCCAGGCTATTGGCCTGGATGCCTTCATAAGCCTTGCCCAGACTTTCACACATATCCCTTCAAAGCCAGCATCTGGTTCATCTGGGACACATGCGGGATCCCAGGGGTGTCTTTTCCATTTCCCATGCAGTCGCCCAGCTTCTTCTTCAAGAGGGATATACACGTACACTGCTAGACATGGGGGTGTGTGTATATTGCAGACAGTGTATTGTGTGGGACACTACACTATCCCACCAACAAGTACTATACATGTCACAGACCAGGTGAGGGCCTTGCATGCATGTTGTGTGAGTGGGGTTTGTCTTAGGGATATGCAGAAATACCACCAAGGCTGGTTTGGAAATGGCCTTGTATGCCAGACACAGGTTGCCTATGAACAGTCTGTATGAGACTGGGTACAGGGACAGGGATTTCAGCCTATCTGTATAGGATAGGTATTGCAGACCCTGGATTTGCCCGGTCAGGAACCTCTGTCATCTCTGCAACTGCTGCATTTGCTTGGCAAGGTGCATGCCAAAGGAGCCATTGTCCTCAGTAATGCACCTGATAAGGGTGGAGTACAGGGATGTTGTGGCCTCCTGGTTCCTGGATGACATACCCATATTTGTGAGGTGGGCCGTGTAGACAGCCTTCCATACAATGCTCCCACATGGTGGGAAACTGTCAGGTTGCTACCAACCTCGGTGCACAAGTCACCTCACACCTGATTGCATGCTCAGTACATTGTTATTACTGTTATAATTAGTGTGGATGACATCTACCAAAACAGGGAAAATGATGCATCTCCTGGCATTTAGTTTGAGGCCATGCTTCTTGCACCAGTCATTAATTTGGGTAAGGGCATCTTGAAGAATGCTCACATCAGTAGGAGAATGTAAGACAGTGGCCAGCTTGCAATCATCTGTAAACCTGGTCAGCCACAGACCACTGGTTTTGCCTTGTACCTCAGAAATGTATATCTCAAACAGTAGAGGCCCTCAGACTGTTCCTTAGGGTACACCACTCTGTAAGGGTCTACTACTAGAGGTGACTTTCACTACTTTGACCGAGTGGGTACTATCATTGAGCCAGTTAGTTATCAATCTGGTAACATACAGGTTGATGCCTAGCTGTATAGGCTTATGTATCACGGCCACCTGGGGATTATTGTGAGAGATTTGGGCTAGGTGAAGATAGGCAGTGTGCACCATCTTCCCCTCATCCTTGTGTTTGTGGACCACTTCAGAGATGTCGACCAGGTTTAACAGGCCAGATCTCCCTTTGACAATACCACACTGTGTGGGTTCAAGCATTTTGAGGTTGCCGATGTCCCTGTTTATAAGGTCCTTGATATTGCCTTCCATGCCCTTGCAGATCAGGCTAGTTAGGCTGATGTGCATATGATTTGCTGGGTCAGTGGATTGCTCTGCCTTTGCGTATAGGGATGACAGTGGCTGCCTTCTGTGCAGATGCAATGACACTGGTACTCAGGCTTTGGTTGACTACAGTGTGTAATGGAGCTGAGACCTCATGCCTGAGTTTATGTAGGATGCAGCCAGGGATGGTTTCAGGTCTATGGAGACTTCTGTGTGTTGCCTTTGAGAGGGCATTACAGACCTGCTTCCTGATGATGAGGGGAGGGGGCAGGTGCTGTGAATGTCCATGTGTACCAATGGGGGACAGGGGGTGATGTTTACACTTAACCTGTCTGCAGCAGGTTGGCTATATCTATGCCATATGTGCACGTAGTGTTATTTACCACCACTACAGAGCAGATGTGGGTGTTGCCGCTGGGATTTCAGACATATGTGTGGAAGGCCTATTGATTGGACTTTGTGAATGTGTCCATTTTGCACTCAAAGATAGCCTTAGGGTAATTCACCTGTGACCTTATTTGCTTATTCAGACCAAGGTGACATTGCTTCCAATTAGGCACCTCCTTCTTGACCCTGTCCAGTAATTATTTCCACCTATTATGATATTTGTGTATTGCTGCTGTCCAACACAGAGGTTTACCCTACCTTGAGGAGGATGAAGTTGTCCTGTCAGCTATTACTGAATCCATACAGTTATATAGGTGCTCACATAGTATTGTGGTATGGACACTACTGCTAGTTCCAACTAATGGGATAGTGGCTGTAAAGCTACTTCTATCTGCTCTGAGGAGATTTATAGTAATTTTTGGAAAGTTTATTTTGTTTGAAAAAATAACACACCAAACAGCCGATACTTTACAGCAATAATGATATTTATATTATATGTTTATATATTATATGTTTATATTTTTATAAATGATATTATTAATATAACAAAAATAATAAATGGTATAGTTAGAAATGTGTATATATATTTCATATGAATTTTTATTTAGAAATTGTTGTGAGATTACTTTAAAAATATATATAAAAAATTTTTCCTCCTTTTTTGGATTTAATTATATAATTAATTGTTTGATTGATGTAATTAATGCATATAAAAAACTGCCATTGTGCTGCATTGAATTGTGATCCTTTGAAGGCGAAATGCCGAGGTACCAGGTCTTGTAAAGATAAAGGAGATTATTGCTGTAAAGTATCGGCTGTTTGGTGTGTTATTTTTTCATTATTTGTCCTTTGCATCGTTTGGTTATATTTTATTTTGTTTGACCCTGACAAGGGGGGACAGGGGAGATGGTGACCTCAACAGTGATGGCTATGTGGTCAGAACTTACCAAGGGGATGACACTGCAGAATTGCTACTGTGGCTACTCATGTCGGGTAGGACCAGGTCCAAGATATTTCCACCTGTTGTAGGAGTGTTGACCAACTGATCCAATGCATTGCCACTGACAAAGCCAAGGAATTTCTGTGCGTTCATGTTCAGGTAGAATAGGCCATTGACACTATGGTGGGTAGTTAGAGTGACCTAGGAACAGGGTAGACAGTTGAATCTTGACAGATTCAAGCAAGTCCAGATAGGTGTAGTGGGTGTCCAAAGTCCTGGTTGAGGGTCTATAGCTAGCTATGATTTGAGTAGATGTTTTGTCAACAGTTAACTGCACTCGGGATGTCTCCCATGCGTCATATTATTTGGCCAGCCTGGAGGTGTGTATGTGTATGGTAATGTTTAAAACTCCATCTCCTGTGGCTTTGCAGCCCTCCATTTGGGGTCTAAATGTATGGCAAAATGAGTAACCTGGCAAGGTTAGTGTGCTCTACACAGATGCAAACTAGGTGTCAGTGACTGTACAAATGTTAGCATCCTCCAGGACAAGGGATGCTTGCAATGACATGAGTTTTATGCTAAGACTCCTAGCTCCTGTTAGAGCAAAACATCTGCACAAAGGCACACATCAATGGTGGGCAAAGGCTGGAAAACAGTGACACTATAAATCTAGCTGTAACACACTTAGTTGCTAGCAAAGACAGTTTTGCATTCACAGGAATACTCCACAGGATATGACATCTGACATTTAAATGTATGCTATTATGTTATGATTTCAGTCTTTACTGAGTTGCCAGTGATTTGTCAGACAATACACAACTGTATGAGGCATTGACTATAAATATGAGGCAAACATGTGGTCAGTCTGCAACACTCTGGACAGTTGAAATGTATGAACTCAGTATATACATACAGTTCTACACACACTTCTGCACCAGTTGTTTACTATGTCCATACCCTATATCAGTCTCTTACATTAGTAAGACAAGCATATGTATCATAGTAGCATTCACAGGTGACATATGAATATTTACATCATCCCAGGTAGCTTCCCTAGCAGTGTCATAGCCAGTAATGGACAACAAACACTCCATTAGTAGTCATACATGAGCTGACTTTTGCTGGGGTGACTCAGAGGCCAGAGCTGTGATCTATGTCACTGCAGACAGGGAGAGCAGGAATGGCCATAGGTGCCGGACAGCAACATGTGAGTCCAGCAAGTCTTGTTGCGACCTAGTGTTTAACTTCCTATTTCACATTATTGTATCTCCCCTTCTGCATTCCATTAAATGCTTAATTGATTGACATACCTGTTACAGTGCTAAAGAGTTTTCTCAGAATAATGCAAATGTTTAGGATTGTGTAGTCACAGTCTGCTGTTTTGCATAGGTACCAGCTTGCCTTTTGTAGGTAATACTCATGAGCAGGTGATGTCCTGTGCACCAATTGGTGTCTCCCACTTGCTACTTGCATCCAGAGCAGCTGTGTTGTCTTTCCATTAGTCAATGCCATAGTAACACAATGCACAATGTTATAATTAAGTCCTTCATGCGGGCCTTGGCCGTTTTCGTTGCCTGTGAGGAGGACATCATGGAGGTGTGGCGGCTACAGCTTCACAGAAGTTAGGTGGAAATACCTTTCAGAACAAAAAATGTGGAGACACCCCAACAAAATGGGAGACAATGTTCCAGAATTGGGTACAGATTGTAAGTAAGTATTGTTGTTATACACATAGAAGATTGCTATATTAACAGGGTTTGTCTGGACATGCATTTTCTGCTTGACTTGACATCTAACAGTGGTATGTCTCTGACATACCTCTCAACTGTGCAGATGTCAACATAATACCCAGAGGTTTGCCTGTTATATTTGGTCTATTCCTCAGACAATTTCTGTTTTTGAGAAATCTGTAGGGTAATGTGAGAAGTGAAGGCAGTAAATGTTGACATGCATTTCTGTTTCAGACATCATATCCTTCAGGGATGTTATGTTACAACAAACCCTGTAACACCAGCAACTGTTTCAGTTTGTAACACCATTATGTGAGATATGTCCCTCTTTTCGGCACCCTGTCCCCCAACTATGACAGGCTTTGTCCAGATGTCTTGCAGTAAGAGGTTCAGAGATATGGTATATCATGATTTAATGACTTCACTTCTGATATCATCCCAGTGACTTAGACTCCTGGAAGTGGTATGTGGCAGTGGCCATAAATATGGTCCCACACCATGGACATTCTGTGGAAATTTGTACAGTTGAGAGTTATATATGTCTGGCCATTGTTAGACTGTCAAGATTATGTAGCAGTGTAGTGTGCAAATGTTTGTTGGGCTGAGTAGGGAGAGTGGCAGATGTGAGTGTCATATATCCTTTTCTTTCTGTCCATGCTGCTACAGTTGCTGGTCTTCTATCAGGTGTATATGTTTGTAGGGGCAGACTGATAAATGTTCTGTAACACCTCAGGATTCCCAGTAGACTGTGACTTGGAGCAGTATATGTCAGTGTAGTTTGTGACTGACAATCAGAATATGTTTGTTCAGTCTTATACTCTAGAGTTCATTTGGGGTACTGGTATGTTGGGGTCGATATTAAGTATAGGGTGGTGGGGGTGAAGCCTCCCACATTAGTTCAAGCTTAAAGTGTAAGTGTTTTTTTTTGTACCAGAACAGTGATTTATTTCCCCTGATAAAAAATCTCTGTTCTGTGTTTTCAGACTTCTTGGGTTTCGAACTTCATGGTTTGATATTACACCATTCAAACTCCTGTGAGTTTGACAAAGTAATATAGACCTGGTATGTTGCTGTGACTGTGGTGCAAATGGTTGTGGGTGGACAATTTCACACTGATGTCTGCTTTCCCCTACAGTTACATCCCTGTAGTGCATGGTGTATTTGCATATGTATGAGCAATTCCCCAGAGCTGATTTGTGGTAGTGTCATGTTGGTCTGGCTGTAGTTCAGAAGGTGCTAGGTGAAATGGTTGGCAGCGCTCAGTGATTTTCCCTTCTGTTACATGACTGCGGTCATACCTCTGCACTGTTCAAATGTGTGGCTCATATGTTCGGTCTGTTCTCCATAACAGTTGTGGGTTTCTGACAAATCACTGAGATGATGTGAGCATTGACATCAGTAAATAATGACAATCATTTGTGTTTCAGACCTGAAATCTATCAGAAAATATATGTTAAATCAAACCATGTTACTCTAGCAGACTTCTATGCTTGTAACAGACATATTTCAAATATGTCACTTTTGTTTGCCCTTTATCCCCCGAATTTGTCAGGCTTTTTGCAGATGTCTTGCAGTAAGAGGTTGAGTATATATATATATATATATATATATATATATATATATATATATATATATATATATATATATATATATATATACAGACACATATATGTATGTATATGAGTACTATGAATATGTATTTTCCCTTATGTTAAATAAAATTAGTGCATGATATGTTTGTAAAAGCAGTAAAAACATCTATGGTTGAGATGGTGTAGAGGTATGTTGTGGTGATTCTAGTGTACAGGGTCCTGGGTTCAAGGCTTGATAGTGATGATGTTTTTCATTAATGTTAAATGGCCATAATGTATGATATGTTTGTAAAAGCATTAAAAATCCTTAAAGCTCAGATAGTGCAGTGGTATGCTGCTGTGATTGTAGTGCACAGCACCCTGGGTTTGAGACTTGGCAAAACTGATTATTTTGTTGCTGGGCAGAACAAGGGCTGATGGAGACAGAGTGATTAAAGCACTTTCAAGCAGTTGTAAGTGGGTATGCACAGTTTTGTATGAAGCTAAGCGATGCTAACAGATGGTTAAAGTCCTCTTAGCTTTGTTTGGCAGCACTTACTCCCACTTACACCTGTGCTAATTTTAATTAAAGAAAAGGAAAAAAAGGGTGACAGGAAAGTAGTGAAATGGGAGCAAGCATGGGGTAAAACATTAGGAAAACCAGCTAGGGATGTGCAGGACAGGTGTAGGAAAGGACCATAGCTCTACATTTCTACTGCAGCAACAGCTATGACTGATGTGGAAAATTTGAAATTTACAGCCTCACACCCACAGGGATGGGTTTTGGCAACATACATTTGTAGAGTAATTTGAGTGTTGATTGATTTATGTCACTGGACATGGAGGAAAAATGTAGAGCTATGTATGGGGCAATGATTTTTTTGTGGGACAGATGCCCTTTTTTATTAAGGTGAGATTGGGATGTTGGCGAAGTGCTGTAGGTATGTTTGGGGAGGTAGGTTGGGTAGGATAGGTTGCATTCACAGACAGACAAGACACTCAAGACAGCAGACAGGGGTGATATATGACACATGAGGGGGTAAACACATTGGATGGGGAGGGTAGTTGAGAATCAGAGGCCCATGAGGCCCCAAATGAATACAGTGGGACTGAGATCCCCAACCATGGGAGTCACCACTGCACCTTCATGGTCCCAAATGTGGCTGTGCTGGGGGCTGGACAACAGGGGCAGTCTTCCCCTCCAGGTGCACCAGGTGGCCCTCCATTTGGCACAGCCATCCATCCAACTCAGAGTGGATGATGCTGTGCACCATTCCCAGGAACTTGTGGCAGGTGACATGCTTCCCTCCACACCCACATCCAGGGGTAATGGGTCCCGTCCCCTGAGTCAGTTCCACCTGAAGTTGGTGCAGGAACAGCAGATGAGGAAGTTCCATGCTGGGTCCCAGACATGCCGGGGCCTGGTGCCACTGCCAGATGAGGTGGGACAGGAAGACCCACCGGGATCTGCCTTCCCAAACATGCTATGATATTGAGGCTATCCAAGATATATTGGTTAGCCATGAACAAAACATTTCAGAATTAGTTATAACAGCATGCTTGGGTGTTCCAATTAAACCAAACCAACAGATATGAAGCAGTTTTATAGCAAACAGAACACATGCATAAATGGAACCACAGTAAGCATTGTAATAGCATGTCAGTTACATTGATGGCAACAGGTTGCCAATAGTGGTATTTGAACAAGGTATGTTAATATGCAAACAATTAAATATATGAACAATAATTGAACACAAGTCCCAACATTAGATTTTGAGGAAAAACATACCCATAGTATATGAATAATAATTAGTGATGCAGATGAGGGGTGGGTGGAGAGAAAAAATTAATTAGCAACTGCATAGGCTTCTATTTTTCACAACAGTACTGCTCAATACTCTACAGGTCTACCCTCACTTTACATCTATCTATGGCCCATAGCTTCTGCAGCACATACATATGTGTTCAACTGTCAGCCTGTAATGATATGGGCACACTGCGACAACTATGGGTACATTATTAGAGGGGGGCTTGTACATGTTAGGGTTAAATATCTGACAAAGAAGTGGTACGCTGCACTAATGTTGTGTAAGTCTGCTACTAGCATACTTCCATGGATTCCTATCTGTGTCCATGGTGCTCGGCAGCAGTGACCACTAGCAGTGACAGCATGACACTTGAGGGACATGTATTGGGGATAGTGCATGGTGTTTGTACCTATCCTGCTGTCATTTGCAGGCATGGGGTTGGACAGTGGGACAGTTGTACATGGTGTATTGTTATACCCTTCAAACAGCTACTACAAACATTTCATTACCTGTAAGTCCTGTGGAGAAAATATCTGTTACCACTATCTGACTGTTTCTACAGATATTCAAGATTTCTTGAGTGTATATATGCACACATCGTAGTACTACTTCCTGGATTTGAACCATGTCTAGGTGTGCTAAAATGAACAACAGGGCTATTTGGCATCACACTGAGCTACTGGGAAACTGACATCTTTTGTTTGACTGATTTCTGCCTAATGCTCTCTGGGTTAGATAGTCTGACCTTGTAATCCTGACATTCATGCATGGCAAATAGATATTGTATTGTGTATTAATCCTTTGAAATAATACAATCTGAAAAGCAAAGGTTAACACAAGAATGCAATGCTGCAGGGGACACACTATAATACTGTAGACATTACTATTCAAGGTTCAGATCTTAGTTCATACAATATTACATATTTTCTTTATATCTTGTTTTACAGCTACACATTCTACTATTTTGCATACTAGCTGGTTCTCAGAACAGCCTCTGTTAATTCATGCTGTCAACACCATATTTGCTGTGAAGAACCTGTACACATTCTATTTCTACAACAGCATACCAGAATAAACACAACATTTTGTGGTATAAATCTTTATTACAGTGAAATTACACTTTTATTAATGGATATCCTGTGGATCATTATTAGTGTGACTAACGTCATTTATTCATTAGACACAGTACACACTATACCTACTGGCAGTAAACAATGTACTCCTTATACTTTATGGCAATATATACTGCAAGATAGATCTGTACTCACCAGCCTGTCGGCACATCCGTGTCAGTCTGTCAGCATGGGCCTTAATATTGCTAGCCCTGTCTGCTGCAGCTGTAGGGATGAGAAACAAACATTATGCATACCTGCCTATCACATATTCAGGCTAGAATTTGGTACAGATATATCTGAGATACTTTCAAACTGCTGAAGTATGGTTGTCCAGAGCATTTTGGATCCACTGGGCCAAGAGCACCCTCCTCCTCTGCTTTAGGTCAGCATAGTGATGCCGTACCTGCTCACCAGTTTGGGGGATACCAGTGGCACTGATGAGGTCATGTGCCAGATGGTCCCAGGCCTCTGCTTTATACTGTGAGCCCTGGTACTGGCCCTGCAGCAGTGTGCCATCATGGTTTGATATGAGGAGCCCAGCCGTGACCCTGGACTCCAAAATGCCCCAGTGCTGCACCCGAAAGTGCAAGCCCTCTCCAACATCTGACATAGTTATTACACAGATCAAACTACAACAGGTTCTGGCTGTATTCCCATCTGCTTGGTTTAAATAAGGCCATATTCCCACCCTTTGCCATCATTGGACCATTTTGAAAATGCTGAGCACAGCTTAGCAATGTACAAACCCACTAAACAGAGTTGAGCTGTGCTTAAAGGGGTAGATGCTGAGCAGTGCTTAGCAGTGTACAATTCTACTTAGCTGAGCTGACTGCTGCTTAGAATTTACATCTAAGCAATGTATAAACTGGCTAAGCAGAGCTGAACACTTGTTAGCATTGCTCAGTTTTCATTTTAAAAAATGTCAGGATTGTAGATTAATTCATGATTACTGACATATTATTAAGTGTATATGATTTACTTTACATGACATCCCCCATGTGCTGTCATTGCATTACCTTGGGGTGTGACTATGTTGTATAGATGGGTGATTTCACATGTTATATGCACTCACACTTCCATTTTGGACCAGCTACACTACCCTTGGTGACAAATATCACTTACTACATAATTTAACATAAAAAATAATTTTAACAATGCCTTCCCATATAAAATGAAATTGCCTGTTTTGGTAATTGAGCCATGAACGCCTGCTTGCAAAGCTGGGACTCTAACCACTACTCTGTTTCATTGCTAAGATTTTAGCTATAATTTTTATTTAACTCCTATGGGATGTTTAAGCAATGCTGAAGAGAAGGCCATAATGTGCAAACCCACTCAGCTATGCTTAAATTAACTTAGAATGGAAGAAAAATACTGAATGAATTTTAATTACATGTATTTTATGCTTTATCCAGATTTTTGCCTCTCAGAGGTTCAGAGGTATGGTCATACCTCTCAACCTCTTACAGCAAGAAATCTGGACAAATGCAGATCAACAGTGGTAGAGCAGGTAAACATAGAGTACATTTTAAATATTGCTCTTACAAACTTACAAGTTGATAGAATAACAAGTTTTGCATTAGCATGGATTTTCTGATGGGTATGCAGTCTGGACATTCTGCGAATATCTGTACAGTTGGGAAGTATGGCCCCAGTGCCATTTGGCACTTTGACAATGCAGGGGGTGTGTGACAGTACCTGTCACACATTCCCTCCATTACTTCCTATTGAAATTCCTGGTTTCAGTGTCTGTGGATACTGAAAGCAGTTAGAAAGTGCCATACAACACTTTGCAAATGCAGGGGGTGTGTGACAGCACCTGTCACACACCCTCTCCATTGCTTCCTAATTAATTTCATGCTTTCTGTGTCTGTGAACACTGAAAACAGGTAGGAAGTGCCATACGGCACTTTCAGAGTGGAGAGGGTATGTTGGATTTGTGAGCACTACTAAAACACACCCTCTGCACTCAGTAGTGTTCGTGTCCACTTAGCCTTAGCAGTAGCACGCCTTCATGAATATGCAAGGTGTGCTGCTGTTAGGGCTATGCAGAAATGGACACAGTTCACTCCATGCTGGAATTATACTATTCCTGCATGGAGTTTATTGAATCCTGGGAACTAAGTTTTCAACAGAATGTATTTCAGTTCCATTTAAAAACTGATGCCAATACATTATTTTGTTCTTTTACATCTATCATTCTAGTGAAATTATGAGTTTGTAACTATTCAATTGCGTATACCACTGGAAAACTGAAAAAGATTAGTACAAACACAGTGTAGGTTTCACGCAAAGCCTACATAGAGTTTATGTTTGTGCACGCTGATGCGTGGCAAGCAGCAGCCCTAATAGTAGCCCTAATTACATATTGATGCCATGCATCATGTTTAGACATAAATAAGCACAGTTTTGTGGCTGGCAACACTGTTGTAGATGATCTGTGATGTTGTCACAGCCTACAGATTCTATGTAATAAGCCTGGATGAAGGTAAGGCAGTGCAGACTGGCTGTCCTGATCTGGAATATGGTTTAGACACAATCCCCCACACAGGTATCATTGAGAAGTTCACCATGCTAGGGATTAACCCTTATATCACTAGATGAGAAATCATTTGGCTCACTCACAGAACACATATTGTGACAGTTGCTGAATAGACCTGGACAAGTAAAACTGTCACCACTGGCATACCCCAGGGATCTGTGCTCATCCTTTTACTATTTTTACTCTATTTCTCGAATCATTGAGTCCACTTACAATGATAACATACTACAGGAGGGGCTAACACAGACAATGATTAGTGACAAAGCCACACGGTCTACAGATAAATCCAAAAATGTGTCTTTATTTTGTCATTATGCAAAGTGGAATTCTCTGCTAATTACAGCATTGACAACAGTCCCACTATGATGCAACCCAGCGAGGTAAGCACTGGGAACACATGTAGATAACCATCTGAACTCCGACCACTAAGTGTGCACACTGGTACTTAAAGCCTATGTTGTGAAGATCATAAATCATGCCATTGTATTCAGATCTGAGGATTATATTACAGCACTGTACTCAAACCTCATCAGAACACTAATAGAGTATAATACTGTCTTTTGCATGTACCTCATCAAACACATGCAGCAGCTGGAGAGACCAAAGGGGTTTCTTACCAAGAAAACACAGGGCCTGTAAACCATCCCTTGACATTTGTGAAGAGACTGAAAGTCATGTCACTGTAATCTGGATCATACAGGATGAACTGACTTCTGCCTAGCCTCCAGGCCAGTCTCTGACCCTGCCCTAGTGGGAGTAGTGCACATCTGCAAATCAGATATAGCTGATGACATCAGCAGTGTCTGGTGAGGAGATTATGGTAATAGCATTGTACCACATGCTAATGCAAAATGTCCTCTGTAATGTCAAGCAAGTGCACACACACACACACACACACACACACACACACACACACACACACACACACACACACACACACACATACACACACACACACACACACACACACACACACACACACACACACACACACACACACACACACACACACACACACACACACACAGGCCCTAGTGAACTGCAGTGAGAACAGAACCCCTACCTAAGTACACAGACTACAGAGCTCAGTACTTTATGAAAGTGCCATAGCATGAGTCTAACATTTAAAAGGTTGCAGGACAACTTCTAGTGGAGGAAATCAGCATTGCATGTAGGAGAGAAGATGTTGGGAGGCCTGCGTCAAATGAATGTGTAGGCATGTGCAAGTGTCAAAATACTATCAACTTATGGTATTGGAGTGGTAACTGTAGGATACACACTTATGATCTTTTTGCTAGACACATACAGAGCAGACATACGTATGCACACCTGCGCGCGTGCACACACACACACACACACACACACACACACACACACACACACACACACACACACACACACACACACACACACACACACATACACACACACAGTTGACTGCAGTGAGAACAGAAGCCCTACATATCTAAGTACATAGGCTACAGACTTCAGTACTTTATGTAAGCACCACAGCACCACTCTCACTTTTCCAAGGCTGTAGGGCAACTTCTAGTGGATGACATAAGCAGGGCATGTAGAAGAGAGATGTTGGGAGGCCTGCATGAAATGGATGTGTAGGCATGTGCAAGTGTCAAAATACTGTCATCTCATGGGATTAGAGTGGTAACTGTAGGATACACACTTATGCTCTGGCTAGACACACACACACACACACACACACACACACACACACACACACACACACACACACACACACACACAGTTGTCTACAGTGAGAACAGAACCCCTACCTATCTAAGTACACAGACTGCATAGCTTAGTACTTTACACAAGTGCCATGGCACAAATCTGACATTTATGCGGCCTTAGGGCAACTTATAGTGGATGACATCAGCACTGGATGTAGCAAAAAGATGTTGGAAGGCCTACATAAGTTTATAGCTTCATAGATTTGTAGGAGTTTACTAGGCTAATCACTCTAGGGTCTTTACAAGCTTAGCCATGTAAAAACCCAAGTACCCTTACTGAGCATAGTTAGATGTTCGTTGTTAGCAGAGTGATTTTGTGATCAGCACCGACTGCCCCTGTCTGTGAAAGATATAGCTGTCACTCCTGAGGTGAATTTACAATCACCCATCCAGTTGTCAAGGTTGCACTTGAATAGGGTCATTGAGTAACACTGCTTCACATGCAGTTGGAGCCTATTCCAGAGGAGTGGCATTTGCTGGGAGATATGTCTGTCTCTCTAGCATGCTCTGTTTATCTCATACACTGGGTTGTGATCCCTGGAGCAAGTTATTCTTGCTCGTTTGATTTGTGGATGGCCAGCATTTCTGGTAGGGCAGGGTCTGAGACTGCTATGTAGGACAGGCATAGCTCATCTCTCAGCAGCCTTTATGATACTGAGTACAGTGACAGGGCTCACTTTTTCCATGTATGTCATATTTTGGAGGCCCTGGAATCTTTGGGTCAGAAACCTCTGTTGTTTCTTCAGTTGTTGCAGGTGTCTTGGGAGGTACATACAAGAAGGAGCATTGCACTCAATTAGTGGTCTGATAAGGGTCAAGTACAGTGGAGCTATGACCTCCCTGATCTTGGATGTGATGGCTTTATTCATAAGGTGCGCAATGAAGAATGCGTGTCTTACCACTATGAACACATAGTGATTGAAGTTTAGATTGCTTTCAACCTATGTTCCCAAGTCTCACACCACTGACTTTGAGCTGAGAAGGGTGCTATGTATATCATAATTACAAAGGTTCTTCTTTACCAAAAGGGGACAATGAGGCATTTTTTTTTATTAAGTTTCAGTCTGTGAGTTTGGCACCAATCATTTGCCTGTGTCAGCCCTTTCTGTAATATGTTAGCATTGTTGGGGCACTCTATATGAATGTGCACAGTTGACAGTCATCTGCAAACATGGTAAGTCACAGGTCATCCACCTTCACCTGGACTTTACAGAAATAGTTTCCAAACAGTAGAGGGCCCAGCACAGCACTGGTAACTGGTTTACTGGTGGAGGTGGACTCCCCAACTTTGACAGTGTGCATTCTGTTGATGAGCCAGTTGGCTGCCCATCTAGTAATGTAGGGGTTAATCCCTAGATGGGAGATTTTCTCTATGATACCTGAATGGGGATTGTTTCAAAGGACTTGGCTAAGTATACATAAGCAGTATGTCTTATTTTCCCTCATCCAGGGCTTTGGGGACATTATCAAAGAAGTCTACTAGGTTTAATAAGCACAATCTACCCTTGACAAAACCAAAATGGTTTGGGTCAAGAATGTTGCAGGTCACCTATGTCCCTGTGGATAAGGTGCATGATTATTATTTCCATAGCCCTGCAGATAAAGCTGGTTTGGCTTATGGGTCGGTAGTTCCCATGGTCAGTTGATGGATGTGTAGGCATGTTCAACTATGAAGATAGTTCTAGTTATGCATGTTACCAGATTGTAGTGCATTGCATATCACACATTTGGTATTAATTTATGTAGTGTAGTTGACATATGGGTTAAAAAGTACTGAGACACCAGAGTCGCAGTGAATGGGTGGAGGCAACAAATAGCTGCACTGTAAATAAGTGACATTGTTAGTTAGGGCCTTCCGTTTGTTTTTTTCCACGTAGTTTCATGGCATAAAAAGTAAAAGGACAGTAAACAGTAGTAATACATGATAATAGTGACATTCCATAGCTCAGTGGTGAGCAGCAGATTGCATGACAGTTGGCAAAATATTTGTGCATGCGAGATACACATTTCCAATAGTTTCCCTGTTTAAGCAGTGCACAAATGCAAATCACATTGCTAAATGTCTGAGAGTTAGTACTGAGTCTATGAAAAACATCTGCTGCTTAGCTGAATCTGTGGCAGCAGGTATAACTGCCTTCATACATTTATATTTGAGCCCAGATGATACTGGGATTTAATCCAGGTATATCTAATACTTTTAAGTAAACCATGATAATGTAGTGACATGAATTCTTTATAGTACATGTGTTTTGTGTGTGTGTGTGTGTGTGTGTGTGTGTGTGTGTGTGTGTGTGTGTGTGTGTGTGTGTGTGTGTGTGTGTGTGTGTGTGTGTGTGTGTGTGTGTGTGTGTGTGTGTGTGTATGTGTCTGTGTGTGTTCGCATAGTGCAGTGGGTTTAAGCAGCATTGTGCGGTGGTAACCATAGCATTTTAGGCCCTCTCACCATCACTTGGCATTAGTATGCTATGCCAAACTCAGTGCAAACATAGATGTCAAAAAGTGAAGGGATCCATTGCTTATTCTGGTACTTATGTGTGTTGTGTGTGATTCTATTTTTTTGACCAGATTATAGGTGTTAAAATAGGGTAGATAGGAAAGTAGTGAAATGGGAAGCAAGCAAGGGAAGAACAAAGAGAAAGCAATACAGGAATGTGCAGGAGGGATATAGGAAATAACCACAGCTATCCATTTTTTCAACAGTAAAAACTGATATGTGCAGAATATTAGCTGAATTTGGACTGTCACCTCCACAGAGAGGGATGACAACAATGTAATCATATTGTATAGCCAACTGGACTGAACTGAGAGTGTGAAGATGGTGGGTCTACTGTAAACCAAATTTACATTTAACTGAATTTTAGTCTACCGAGACAACTACAATGAAATTTCACTAAACTGAAACTGATCTAAATATACCAACTTAAGGATTGCACAGCAGTGGGGAAAAGGGCATATTCCCCATGTTGCCCAAATGTCTCAATTCCCTATAAAAAATCAGTAATGTGCAGTTTTAGTTTAGTGAAATTTCATAGTTGTCATCTCTGTAAACTAAATATTGGTTCAGTGTAAATTAGGTCTACAGAAGTGGACCCAAGAAGACACGTGTAAAATGGAAAGCTATGTAGGGGACGACATTTTTTTTTTGTTGTTGGATAGGTGCCCATTTTTTGTTTCTTAATTCAGTAAGAGAGGATTGTTGGGTAAGAGACGTAGGTATTTGCTGGCCAGGGAAGTTGGACAGGTGCTGAAGTAAATATAAACAAACAAGACAAGAAACTGGGACAGTGAGGGACACAAAAGGTTTGGGGACACTATGATTGGGGTGAGGGTGGGGACAACATACACTCATGCCCATCAAACACAGAGACAGTGAGAATCGAGTCCTCACCCACTGGACTGTCATCACTGTCCCCTTATTCTGCTGGCAGCTGGAGTGCTTGATGTCTTCTTCTCCTATGTACCATGAGAGAGAGCAATCTCTCCATCTAGTGTACCCATACATCAGTGGTGTGGCGCACAACCCTGTGCACCAACCGTGGCATTATCCGGCTGATGATGAAATCCCACCTCCACCACTGTTCCCGGAGGGTACCACAGCACCAGCTGCCATGGCAATAATACCGGAGTATGAAGGTAGTGTAGGGGCAGCAGAGACAGTGCTGCCAGGTTGGGTTCCTGATGGTCTGGGCATCGATGCTGGATCAGGTAGAGCAGGGGCAGGCTGATCCATTGTGGCTGGCCTACCTCGCTGTGTAGCATTTACTGATTTGGTACACATGGATGACATAGACACATTTTGATGAAACATAATAGAAAATAAAAGAGAGAGAAGGGTTGCGGTGAGAGAAAAAAAGAGATAAAATTACTACCATCGTATGTGACATACAATGCATTAACACAGTTATGCAACTGTTTTATCCGAAATATTACATTTACGTATACATCCTAACAAATGCATACTATACCTGCAGATTGCTAAATGTAATCCTTGAAATGTGCATATATTGCACATATGCATGTTCCAGTTATATAGATTACAGATAAGAGCAGGGCATTTATGCCACTTGTATAGAGTTTAATTTAATGTGAATATTATTAAAGAAATGCAGTAGTGTATAGTTGTGATTCAAGGTATTTAAACCCAGAACCTCTGACTACAGTCTTATATTTGGCTCTTAAGTTGGCATGTGCTACAGACTAATGCAGGTTTAATTGCTTTTTTACTGAGGATATGGATGCCTGATTTGCTACAACTGTATATATAAAAAAAAAATCTATCTTTATCTTTTAAAGTTACAATAATACTTCCCTTGTTTACAGATATGCAGAAACACCATCAAGGCTGGTTTGGAAATGGCCTTGTATGCCAGACACAGGTCGCCTATGAATAGTCTGTATGAGACTGGGTACAGGGACATGGATTTCAGCCTATCTGTATAGGATAGGTGTTACAGACCCTGGATTTGCCTGGTCAGGAACGTCTGTCATCTCTGCAACTGCTGCATTTGCTTGGCAAGGTGCATGCCAAAGGAGTCATTGTCCTCAGTAATGCATCTGATAAGGGTGGAGTACAGGGATGTTGTGGAACCCTGGTTCCTGGATGACATACCCGTATTTGTGAGGTGGGCCGTGTAGACAGCCTTCCGTACAATGCTGCCCACATGGTGGGAAACTGTCAGGTTGCTACCAACCTTGGTGCACAAGTCATCTCACACCTGATTGCATGCTCAGTACATTGTTATTACTGTCATAATTAGTGTGGATGACATCTACCACAACAGGGAAAATGATGCATCTCCTGGCATTCAGTTTGAGGCAATGCTTCTTGCACCAGTCATTAATTTGAGTAAGGGCCTCTTGGAGGATGCTCACATCAGTAGGAGAATGTAAGACAGTGGCCAGCTTGAAATCATCTGTAAACCTGGTCAGCCACAGACCACTGGTTTTGCCTCGTACCTCAGAAATGTATATCTCAAACAGTAGAGGCCTTCAAACTGATCCTTAGGGTACACCACTCTGTAAGGGTTTACTACTAGAGGTGGCTTTCACTACTTTGACCGAGTGAGTTCTATCATTGAGTCAGTTAGCTGTCAATCTAGTAACATACAGGTTGATGCCTAGCTGTGTAGGCTTATGTATCATGGCCACCTGGGGATTGTTGTGAGAGATTTGGGCTAGGTGAAGGTAGGCAGTGTGCACCACCTTCCCCTCATCCTTGTGTTTGTTGACCACTTCAGAGATATTGACCAGATTTAACAGGCCAAATCTCCCTTTGACAATACCACACTTTGTGGGTTCAAGCATTTTGAGGTTGCCAATGTCCCTGTTTATAAGGTCCTTAATATTGGCTTCCATGCCCTTGCCGATCAGGCTAGTTAGGCTGATGTGCATTTGATTTGCTGGGTCAGTGGATTGCTCTGCCTTTGTGTATAGGGATGACAATGGCTATCGTCTGTGCAGATGCAATGACACTGGTACTCAGGCTTTGGTTGACTACAGTGTGTAATGGCGCTGAGACCTCATGCCTGAGTTTATGTAGGATGCAGCCAGGAATAGTTTCAGGCCTATGGAGACTTCTGTGTGTTGCCTTTGAGAGGACATTACAGACCTGCTTCCTGATGATGAGGGGAGGGGAGCAGGTGCTGTGCATGTCCATGTGTACCAATGGGGGACAGGGGGGTGATGCTTACACTTAACCTGTCTGCAGCAGGTTGGCTATATCTATGCCATATGTGTAAGCAGTGTTATTTACCACCACTACAGAGCAGATGTGGATGTTGCCTCTGGGATTTCAGACATATGTGTGGAAGGCCTACTGATTGGCCTTTGTGGATGTGTCCATTTTGCACTCAAAGATAGCCTTTGGGTAATTCACCTGTGACCTTATTTGCTTATTCAGACCAAGGTGACATTGCTTCCAATTAGGCACCTGCTCCTTCTTGGCCCTGTCCAGCAATTATTTCCACCTAATATGATATTTGTGTATTGCTGCTGTCCAACACAGAGGTTTACCCTACCTTGAGGAGGATGAAGTTGTCCTGTCACTATTGCTGAATCCATACAGCTATATAGGTGCTCACATAGTATTGTGGTGTGGGCTTGGACACTAGTGCTAGTTCCAACTAATGGGATAGTGGCTGTAAAGCTATTTCTATCTGCTCTGAGGAGATTTATAGTCATTTTTGGAAAGTTTATTTTGTTTGACCCTGATTGGGGGGGGGGGGCAGGGGAGATGGTGACCTCAACAGTGATGGCTATGTGGTCAGAACTTACCAAGGGGATGACACTGTAGGACTGCTACAGTGGCTACTCCTGTCAGGTAGGACCATGTCCAGGATATTTCCATCTGTTGTAGGAGTGTTGACCAACTGAACAGCCTCCTCTATACAAGACCTCCACATCATAACCCAAGATTCCTTTCTATCTGTGGAAACTTGGCTCACTAACTCCCAACTCATTCTAAATCCCAGTGAAACTATGCTCCTTCTCTTCTGTCCAACAAGATCCCCTGCCTTCCCTGTCCTTCAACATCCCATCTAAAATTAAAACTATTATCACCCCTATAACTCAGAGTAAACTGCTAGCCATAGAAATTGACAATAATTTGAAATTTGAAATTCACATAGCTACAACCATTAAGAAGGTCCACAAGAAACTAGGTCTTCTATACAGAAGCAAAAAATGTCTAACACGAAACACCAAAGCTACTATCACTTACATACATCTGTTGTCAACCTCCATATATGTCTCCCCAATACTAACCAACCTCCTTAAAACTGATATAAACAAACTGGAATCTTGTTACAATAAAATTACCAAGTTTGCCACTGAAGCCTCATACAGGTCACATCACTGTACATCTCTCAAATAACTAAATGGTTAGAACTTCCTCAGTTGCTACACTTTAATCAATACTAACAAAAGCAGGATACAAAACAAGGAGTGAAACAAGAGTAACACATCCTTGTTTGTGCCATAACAGTAAGTCACCTTTGCTCCTCCCAAAAGGAGCAGTCCATTTTTGTTTGGGCAATAACAGTAAGTCACCTTTGCTCACCCCCCAAAAGAGCAATCCATTCTTGTTTGTGCCATAACAGTAACTCATCTTTGGTTGCCCCCAATGCAAAAAAACAAGCAAATTACCTATTTTGCTAACAAAATCTCTTTGAAATCCTAAAAGTGCTATCAAAAGACCTGTCCCTGACACATTTGTACATATTTATCACACATCATTCCACTGTCATGTATTGTCAATCATATGTACCTCTGAAATGTCTTGACAAACAGGCCCATGATATCAGTATACTTCTAACTAATGCATATAGGTAAAAGTGTAAAAGCCGTTGCTTCACACTACTCTTAAATACATTCCAGCATATGCAGTCCATAGTTAACAAAATGGGAGCATACCTGCTAAAGTTCAGTACTCCTCTGTACAGATATATCCTGAAGAAAAGGCATTCTTGCACCCTTCCACACACATATATACAACTCTCCTTACCATCATTTTGGCTAGATAGACATTTTCCTTTTTTATAATGGTGTAGATTATTAATGCATTTCATCTGTCTTTTTGTTTCATAGATGCAAATAATAGTATAAGAAGCTGAATTGCATGCTAATCAACCAATTCAACACTGTGAAGCTCTTCAATGAGCTTTAAAGCATCTATGTAGCCTCCATTCTGTTTTTTCCTGAATACATCAATATCATTGGAATAGACAGAGGCAAATTTTAAAGGTACACTATGCTAGGGGCTGCTGCGTCTTTGCTCCATATATATGTTCTACAGGCTGAAGCCCGTTATGCTGGGGCTGGTGACAATAGGCTTAGGCCAAGAAGGAGAAGAGTGTTCTGGCCCAGGATAACTTTTCAGATGCTTTATGACATGGTGATTGTACATCTCGGTAGACAGGGACACATTACAAGAACTCTGTGAGGTCTGCAACCCTCATTTATGAGCCAGAGCCAACTGAGGGAGATCCTTCCCAGTGGAAACTAAGGTATATGTATCCCTTAGAATATTATCTATAGGTACCTTTCAAAGAACAACTGTGGGCATGATGGGTGTGTCATAGGCATCATCATCATCATCCAGGATCCTCCACCAGTTCCTGGATGCTGTGCTCATACATGCCAGTGAGCACATATGTTTTCCCCATAGTTCTTAGGAGAGGGTCAGCAATATGCAATGGATCTACTGGGTAGCAGACTATCCTGAATTACTGAGTGCCATAGATTGCACACATGTATGTACACATTAAGGCACCAATTTACATGAACCACAAGGGATACCACTCCATCAACTGCCAATTCATGTGTGATGCCCAGGGAATTATCTTGAATGTGTGAGCTAGCAACCCTGGCAGCTATCATGACTCCCATATCTGGCACACATCACAGCTGTACCAGGTGTTTGCTGGGGGGACATCCCCACAGGGCCATTTACTCAGGGATACTGGCTATGTACTGGAACCATGGCTGATGACACCCATCAGAAGTGCACACACACCCATGGAAGTACGTTATAATCAGGTACATGCACAAACAAGAAACATCATAGAACATGTGCTTAGGCTGCTGAAGTCACAGTTTTGGTGGCTAAATACATCTAGTGGAACCTTGCAGTATAATCCAGGCACATGTACACAAATATTCACACTATGTGCTATGCTCCACAATCTGATCCTATGGAAAGAGCTGCAGCAGGATCCTCAAGGGGAAAGGCCACACATCCCCCACCAATGCCGAGACCACCACAGCCACAGTTGGGCTTGGAGAGGGAACCACCAGCTGCTGTCACTGGAGGCAGATGTAAGCGTGCTCAGTAGGCCCTTGCTTTGGCTAAGAAACAGCACATAGCACATTCGCTGGCCAACTAGGGGCCTAATACCTTTCTTCTTCTCACATACATATAGGAAAATTGATGCCAGACAAATCACACAAATTTTACCTCCCCATGTAATGGCTGTGTACTGCTTGCATCAGACAGAATCAGCTTTAAACTAAAACTGTGTCAACTGCTGCATTTGTAAGGTAAGTCTTGAACCTACCATGTATTCTTTAATAATATAATGGTGTATCATTGTATTTCATCACTTGTTACAGTAAGCAATTAAAAGGTGAGAGATTTCTACAAAACTCACCATAACATGTGACAGCAAAGACTTATTTGACTTATATGTGTCCATTAGCAAGTAGTAGGCCTCAGGCATCAAAGGTTCACACAATCATACCTCTCAAAAGTACTGATGATTATTGCATACCCTCAGTTTAACAGCATACATTTGTACTGGAAAATCATTAAAAAGAAAAGTTAGAAAGTAATGATACACATTACAGTTTTAGACTATACAACTCTCACAAGATCAATTGACAGTCAGGATGCAAAACAAGGACAGTAACAAGAGCAACATATCCTTGTTTGTGTCATATCACACATTTTAAGGGTAGTGATATACCATGGATTATAGACTGCAGGTCTCAGAGTACTGGTCAGATAACTGATGAATCACCAGGAAACACAGAACTGTAAGAGCTATATATTTGCAAGCAATAATCATAACAGGTTGTGTGATCACTAAATGCACAACGTCCAAATATAATAATAATTAGGCTCATAGATTTTAGCCTAGTCAATTAGCCCATGTGAGAGTCTAACTGTGCATCTTGTGTCTGAAGGGCAAAGGTCTTAACCATTATGCCAAACTCACAATGGTGGTTTAAGATTTAATATCAGCGTACATTCTGTTGCAGTTAGTTATGTGATGAAAGACTTCAGTTCATCACTGCAAAGCTGTTTGTGTGGCAAAGAGGGATAAGTCACCCATCCTGTTTTCTGAATGTGCATTGGAATGAGAGTTGAAATCCAGACATATGTAGGCATATCACAGGTGTACTAACATTTTCTACATTGTATGTCATAGATTGCTTTTCCTCTTTTCAACTATTTTCTCCCTTTTTAATTTTTTGTTTTCTTTTCTTTTATACTGAATAATACTAAAAACATGACAGAGAAAACACAATTTGCAAACAAATGAAGAGGAGGTTGGTTGGATGTTAATGAAACAGAACCACTGAATTGTGCACTGCTTATTTGCATTTCCAACCTTGACACATCTACATATAACATTTTGCAAGTGTAACCTGACATACCCACCTGATGATGTAAGCAGTCATAGTTTCCATCCATAAACACAAACACTGAGGGAGTGCTTACACAATGTGAACATCCCTACACAGATCCAACATTTTGGGATTCAGCAATTGTAATGAGTTCAGATCTCATTTGCATTTTTGCCATGCTGATAGTCCTGTATAGGTTCATAGGTTCATAGCTGTGTAGTAGACTAATGACTCTGGGGCCTTTGCAAGCTTAGCCCATAGAAGGGCCCTGGCATTGTGCCACCCACCATTTGTTCCCAGTGCCTCGATCAAGTAGAGCCACTGGTGTGATCCCCGGGGTGAACTTTCTATTTCCCATCCACTCATCAAGATTTTGCATGAAGAGGGCTAGTGAGGTGCTCTGCTTGACATGTATAGGAAGTCTATTCCAGAGCATGGGTAGTCTCTGGGTTATGAATATGTCCCTCCAGCATGTTCTGTTGATTGTGGTAATGAGGTTGAGATCTCTGGAGTGTATGGTGTGGAGGGATTGGGATTTCTTTAGATGTACCATTTCTAACAGAGCTGGGTCAGACATGGCTTTGTAAGTCAAGCAGAGAGCTCATCTTACTACACAATATGAGACTGAGAATAGCTGGAGTCTTTTGAGTCTGTACATGAAGGACATGTGTTTAAGGCCTAGGATCCACTTTGTGAGGTACTTTTGTGGCCTCTCTAGCTGTTGCAGGTGTCTAGTGAGGTACATGCCAAATGGGGCATTATACTCTATGATGGGTCTAATGAGGGGATGAGTAGAGAGAAATGATGACCTCTTTCTTCCTGGATGCAAAACCTTTGGTAATGAGATGTGTCACATAGATGGACTTTCTGACCACAGTGGCAATGTGGTGATCGAAGGAGAGGTTGCTGTCAACCTGTGTCCCCAGATCTCTTATAATGCCTTCAGTGCTCAGGGGATGATGACTCATTTTTTGGCATTAAACTTAAGGCCATGGTTTTGACACCAGTCATTGGTCTCAGTGAGGCCTTTCTGTAGGATGTCTGTATCAATTGGAGAGTTAATAATGGCTCTCAGCTTGCAGTCATCTGTGAATTTAGTCAGCCAGAGTCCCTCCATATTGGGCTGGACTTCTAAGAAGTAAATGCCCAACAGGAGAGGACCCAGGACCGATCCCTGTGGGACCCCACTCATGACTAGTCAGCAGTCTGACTTGGAGTCCTCTATTTTCACACTGTGGGTTCTATCTGTGAGCCAATTTGCAACCCACCTAAGGATATAGGGGGTTATGCCTAGATTTGAGTTTATCAATAATTCCTGAGCGAGGAATGGTATCAAAGGCCTTGGCGAGATCGAGGTAGGTTGTATGAACTGCCTTACCTTCATCCACCACTCTGGTAACTGACTCAAAGAAGTCAACCAGGTTGAGCAGGCATGATCTACCTTTCACAAAACCAAATTGTGTGGGATCCAGAGATTCCCTATATCCTCGTTAATTTGATCCATGATGATGCACTCCATAGCCTTACATATCAGACTCATCTGGCTAATGGAGCAATAATTTCCAGGGTCTGTAGTAGCTTCTCCTCCTTTATGGAGAGTGATGACTGTAGCAGTGTGCCATTCAGTAGGGGAAAAAGCCTGAGGTGAGGCTGTGAGTGAACAGAGCACACAGATGTGGTGCAAGTCCACTTTGTAATTCATGTAGAACACAGCCAGGGATATTTTAGGGTCCCATGGAAGCCATATTCTTGGCCTTAGACAATGCAGCTTTAACCTGTGCTGCAGTAATGTTGGGTGTCTGGCATTCCTCCGATATTGAGATTGGTCCTTGGGGGGGGGGGGGTTGGCACTGAATCTGTAGGCTGGTATGTTGGCAATATCTGTTGGCTCAGCATAGGAGTTACCATTGTGCAGTAACTCAGAGCAAATATGGATATTGCCATGGAGATTTGTGATATAACTATAGAAGGTTTTGTGGTTGTTTTTAGCGACTGTTGCAATTCTGCCTTCATAGCTGGCTTTGGACATTTTGATGAGGGATCTCAACTTTTTGTTGAGGCTAATAAGGGAATTCTTCCAGTCTTGGGACTTCATCTTTTTCTGCAACTGCTTCTTCCTTCTGTTGTAGAGTTTATTAATGGCAGGGGACCACCAGACTGACTTCCTTTTTTTGGAAGAGAGCATCTTGCTTCTAATGGGTATGGCTAGTTCCTTACATTTATGTACTTATGTGTTCATACAGTGGATTGGTGTATGATTCGGCAGTCATGCATCTATTTTCCATTGGCATGGGTGCTGTGAAGTTAGCCACCTCTGTTTTTATAGGTTCATAGGCTCATAAGTAGGTACTAGACTATTGGACCAAGGGCCTAAGTAAGCTTAGCCAACAAGGTTCCCTGGCTTATGCCACCCAAGAAAGTTATTTTCCTGTGCCACTGTCAAGCAGAGCCACAGAAGGAGTCCAAGGTCAGATTTGGAGACGTTTTTCATGGTAGATACCCTTGCGGGAGGTGTGGATGAGATGTGGATTTCCATGGTGATTAATTTGTGGTCAGATCTAACCAGGGAGGAATTAACTATTGGTGTAGAGCAATGGTTGTCCATGTTAGTAATAACCAGTTCAAGGATGTTGCTTCCTCTAGTGGGGGTAAGAATGAGCTGGTCCAGAACATCTGCATAAAAAGGCAACAGTGTAGATGGGGAAACTGAAGGGGAGCCAAATGTTGAACACAGAATGGAGGGTATTACAGTTGTTCCTATTTAGAGCCTCTGCTCTAGCATGGGTCTATATCAGAACATCGAATGTTTAATAGTTTGAATCATTAAAGGTCGACCTTTATTGATCAAACTATTAAAACATCGAATGTTCATAAAAATAAATTAAAAAAAGAAAAAGAAAAGCTAAAGGGTGTAGGCAAGGGGGCAAGCTTCCATGCACCCCCACGTGGGGGGCTGTGCCCCCACACCCCCGCTACATAAATACACCAACTCCAAGACAGCACTACATTGAAGTAAACGGAAATCTCCCCTTACGGAGATTTCCATTTACACTTTCGATACTCTCAGTGTTCGCTATTGTCGGTCGACAATATCAGATTCGATATTGTTGGCTTTCGACAATGTAATATAGACCCCTCCAGCATACCTGTCAACTGTACAGATATTTGCAGAATGTCCAGTTTTTGCCTCATATTTTTGGTCTTTTCCTCATAAACTTTTATTTTTTTTATTTTTTATTTTTTTTGGGGAGAAAGATCACTGAGGATGATTTAAGGATTAAAGTCCCGAAATAATGACATGGCATTTGAGTTTCAGACTTCATAACCTTCAGAAAATGCATTCTAATACAGATCCTGTTATTCTAGCAACTTTCTAAGTTACTAACAGCAATATTTAAAATGTGTCCAGATTTCTTGTGCTAAGAGGCTGCGAGGTATCATGTAAGAGATCAAGCAGCATGTAAGCATGCTGCTGCTGGAAACCTCTTGTTCTATCAATTTTCTAAGCTTGTAAGGGCAATATTGAAAAAGTGTGCATTTCTGTACCTTTTTCTACCATTATTGATGGTTTTCCCCATATTTTACCCTCTAAGAGTTTGAAAGGTATGGTCTGCATGACTTACAATGTATACTGTTCATTTGGGGGTGGGGCAGCAAAGCTGCATTCTGCAAACCTGTTGTTCTATCCATTGTCTAAGTTTATAAGAACAATATTTAAAAAGTGTACCTATTTCTGGCCCTTTTTCTACACATTATTTATGGTTTTGTCCTGTTGTCTTTCCCTAAGAGGTTCAGAGGTATGGTCTGCATGATTTCTGATGTGTAATGTTCATTTGGGGCTGGGCAGCAAAGCTGAATTCTGCAAACCTGTTATTCTATCCATTTTCTAAGTTTGTAAGAGCAATATTTAAAGTGTCCCCACTTCTAGCCCATCCCCCCATTATTGATAGCTTTCTCCAGATTTATTCCTCTAAGAGGTTGAGCGGTATGCCATGTAAACTAGTTGCGTGTATACCTCTCAACTGTCCAGATTTTTGCAGAATGTCTCAATTTTTGCCTCATATTTTGGTCTGTTCCTCATAAAATTTGTGATTTTCTGGCAAATCACTGGGATGATCTGAAGACTGAAGTCTCTAAATAATGACATACGTTTGAGTTTCAGACTTCAAACTTTACGGAAAATGAATGTTAACACAAGTCCTGTTCTAGAACTTAAGTTTATGTGAACAATATTTAAAATGTGTCCTTGTTTTTGGCCCTCCCCATTTTGTCAGGGTTTGTCCAGATTTGTAGTGCTAAGAAGCTGAGAGGCATGGGTTCCGTGGCTGTATTCGAAAAGTTTTCGAATACAGACAGAACACCAGCACAGAGTCTAAGCAGTTCCTTCCTACTGTGTTGAATCACTCCAGCCCCTTTCCTTGGTTGACTGGGATGCTATTCATCTGATTAAGTGGCCAATCAGCATGTCATGACGTTTAACTGGTGTCCATGTGGGTGTGCACCTCTACATGGTGCTTACTGAATTCAAATTTTCTCACAGCCATGTGTGCATCATGCTGCAAGGCAGACATGGTGAAAAAACACCATGCACGCTTTATTAAATCCCCCCAAAAATTTTTTCAAAGTAAACAGGCAACTAAAAGTGCTAATTAGGTGGTCAAGCAAAGGCAAGTTTGAGGTTTAGATAGCCTCCCAGGTGAAAAATAACCATAAGGTCTTCTACAGCTATGTGAAAAACCTGCAGGGCACCATACAGCAATGTGCTGCACTGGTGGTTAATGGTTCCACATTCACTGAGCCTGGCGATATAGCAAACCTGTTAGCAGACAAATTCAGTTCCAACATTACCCCCCTCTCACCCCCAACTAACCCCTGAAAAAATACCAACAAACATAACCCCTCCAGCTATAACTAGAGAAAATGTACTAAATGCTCTCACTAAAGCCAAGAACACCGCCTCAGTAGGCTGCAATAACATCCCAGGATGCCTTCAGAGTAGTCTAAAATAAGACTTATCAGAACTCCTGCAGTCATTATTTAACTATAGTCTTAAAACAGGCTTTGTACCACATGAATGGAGGAATGCAACAGTCATCCTCCTTCATAAGGCTGTGTTCTTGGCTTTAGTTAGAGCAGTTAGTACATGTTCCGGTAAACTACAAACCCATTAGTCTGACTAGTCTTATTTCAAAGCCATGGAAAGAATTATCCTGAAAATTATTAACAAGAACATGAGAGACCTCCAGACACTGGATCCATCCCAGTTTGGCTTTGTCAGAGGAAGGTCAAGCTTACTGAATCTCATGGACTTCTTTGAAAAGGTCACTAAGGTAATGAAAGAGAAGAAAAAATGCATACTGCCTACCTAGATCTGGCAAAATGCATTTGACACAATACCCCACTCGGGCATTGTCAACAAACTTATGGAACTAGGTTTAAACCCCTTTATAACATGCTGGATAGCTAGCTGGCTTACTGATGGGACTCAGGAGGTTAGAATCAGTGAGTCCACCTCCACAAAGAGGCCAGTCATCAGTGGAGTCACCTAGGGATGTGTACTGGGCCCATTTCACTTGGGCATCTGCTTCTTGGATGTCAAAGCCAATGTCAAATGCCTTTGGTTGACCAAGTTAACAGATGATTGCAAACTGGGAGCAGTCAATGAATTTCCCCAAGATGAAAATACTCTTCAGGAAATTCTAATACAGACAAAGGTTTGGTGCGAAAGCCATAACGTAAAACTCAATACCAAGAAATGCATTATAGCACCTTTAGGGAAGTCTACTACCATGGGTAACTTCTTCATCAATAAAACACCCTTAAAAGTTGATTCACTAATCATGGATCTTGGAACTCATGTAAATAGTAACTTAGCCTTTGACCAGCATGTGTCTAAGGTAGTAATAAAATCCTTTTATGTTGCTCAACTTATAAGCAAGGGCATGGCATTTAAGTCCAGAGATGGCATCATACCACTGTACTCGGCCCTCATCAGACCCATCATAGACTATAATGCCTCATTTGGTATGTATCTGACCAGGCATATGAAGCAACTGGAATGTCCACACAAAAGTTCCTTACAAAAAGATTACAGGGAGTAAACCCAATGTCCTTTGCTGATCACCTGAAAGCCCTGTCTCTTTATTCAGTGTCATAAAGACTTATGAGAGGTGATCTTTATCTGGCATATAGGGACCCTGTTTTGGTGATGCTTTTGCACATCTGCAAAATAAACAGCATCAGAACTACTAGATTAAAAAACTTTTATTTTGCTTGCAACATAAGTAGGATATGTTAGAGAGATGGATATGTTCATCAGAGAATTCCCATTCTCTAGAACAAGCTCTCCATCCATGAGAAGCAGACTTCCTCCCTATCCCTTTTTAAGTGCAACTTGGACCAATGGATGGATAATTGGAAATTCACCCCTGGTCTGGCTCCTATGTCTCTGATGGACAGAGGCAGTCAGTAAAATCACTACTTATATAAATCAAATTTGTGGGTCACATTTGAGTTACATTTCTAAGCTTATAAGGGCCCTAGTGATTGTTAGCCTAGTATACACCTATGAACCTATGAACCTATAAGACAGTAGATGCAGGAAAGGTACAGTTTACTCCAGGACTGTATATGTATATGTATATGTATATGTATATGTATATGTATATGTATATGTATATGTATATATGTATATGTATATGTATATGTATATATGGGAGGAACATTTATAAGAGAAATAAGTAAGTGCATGGACTAGTCTAAGTTGGATGAATGCTTGTGAGATTACCTGATCTCTTTGCAAGTGGAGGGATTTCAGGGATCAATGGGATATGTCCCAGCAGAGTGTTGAGACACAAATTCTGCAATCCTTTTATAGCTCTGCTTTTCAGATAAGACTTGAGAGGATTGCAGGTTGGCCAATGTAGAGGGAAAATGCAGGAGCTATTCATCCAGGAAAGTTTTGACTGAGGTAATTCTAGTGAAGTCTCTCATTAAATTCTTGACTTTGTAAACAAGGTCAGGCTTTTGATTAGCTATCAGTAAACTGAATTAATGCATATGTCAGACATTAGCTGTTCATTGAAAATAACTGTGAATAGCCTAACAGAAAAGATGACTTTGGTAGCAGAATTGTCTTCCTGAAAGACAGTATACTTCAAAGCAATAGTCTCCAGATTGTGTTTTGTTGAAAACACCATAGCCTTTGAATTTGATGTAATTAGAACTAAGCTAAAGCAATCTATCAATTTTAAACCACTGGGAAAGCTTGAATTAAGACTGGATTTCATTTTCACCATACAATAGAGTATTCTTACTCTAAAGAAATAACCAACAAGAGAATAAGAACTAGAACAAACATATCAGGAAATAATTAAATAAGAAGGAATGCTGAAAATGTAAAGATTTAAAAATTCGGTACTTTTCCGTTATCAGGGCAACACTACAAATGTAGTAGCTGCTGCTTGGAATCCTCGCCATTAGCTTCTGCATGTTTGTTGCCAACCTTGTTAGCTTCCATATGTCTGTTGGCCAATCACTTCATACTTGCGATAGTTTTGTCAATGATTTTTTTGGTCCAAAATCGTTATCATTCCTGACTCCTTTATTTTACATGAGATAGACTGCCCACAGAAAAGTGATGTAGCTGCTCTCAAACCCTCTATAGTTAAGTGTTATCAGCAAACCACGACTCCCATCTGTTAAAAAGATAGTTTGCATACAAAACAAAAGTCTATTATTCAGTGACTGAAGAATGGTTGTTACTGCTGTCAAGCTAACAGTATCAATGCAGTGGCTGCCACTTCAAATAAAATGCTTCAGGGTTAACATATGTGGAAGATTTTCCCAAAGCAGCGACCACTACTAAAGCTTCCCATAGCTATTTTAAACTGCATTGGAATGAGGGAGTACTAGTTCCTATTAAAAAAAAAAGAAAGAAACAGAAAAGTGATGCAGCTTCATCGGGCAACACCATCCATGTGCTAGCTGGCGCTCGGAAGCCTCGCTGTTAGCAGAGCTTGTCAGGTAGCCTGTTGGCCAACCACTTTTCATAATTGCGATGTAATAAAAAAAAAAAAAGACACAGAAAAACTGATGCAGCTCCTGTCAACCCCCCCATACTAATAGACATATGGAAGATAACGGCTGTGCTAAAATTACAAGCGCTACTTACCGCATTTATAGTGTTGCCCTGATAACGGAAAAGTACCAAAAATTCTAAAGTGTTTAATTAGTATTTATGTATATTGTATTTAAAACAGTACTGTTGAAGATATAAAATATATACACATTGGAAGCCTGCATTGAAGTGTGTCCCTAGACAATAGAAGGGAGAAACCTAAATGGTAAGGCATAATTACAAAAAAAAAACATTATTCTTTGCTCATGGAGATCCATTCAAGTAAAGGCACTTAGGAAGGAATCTTGTGGTCTATAAGAAAGCAGAAGAAAAGACACGAGAGGAGGGATTAATGAAAAAATGAAAATTAGAATACAATCAGGAAATGATGTACAAGTTCAGCCACTTGTCCAAGGAAATGCATTTTAGTTTTCCTTCTAGACAATGAACATAGGAAAATATAGAAATAAACAGTTCAAAAAATAGGCAGAGGTCTGTGGGTGAGAAAGCTAACAGAGTTGAATAGTCAACAGGGGCATTGACCAAAGGTTAATGACTATTACCCTGCATGGAGTGAAAAGACTCTCAAAGACAGTAAGGATCTGATAAAAATAAGATATACAATAAGTGGAAAAGAGGTCTAAATAGGAGGACACAAACATACGTACCAGAATGACCACTGGCCATAAATAAGTAAAATAAAAGAAAGATGGAATATAGAAGTAGCCCCAAAAGCGACACTAGCAAAGATAAGTGACAGAGGACCATGAACTATAGAAAAAGTAAAATTAGTCTAAAAAATTAAGTACGTTATCACATGACTACAGCCATAAAGAGAAAAAAATCTGGAAAAAAGTCCTAAATGCAGATACAGGAGGAATAAGCAGTCAAACACAGATACAAAATTGATAAATAAATTGCAGAAAACCACAAAATGGATAATATGAAAGCAAAACATATCTCAGATGTACATGTATGTTTCTATGTTTGAGATCTGAAAATTTTGTTTTTGGCGAAACCCCAACACAATGGACTGTAAACAGAGTTATTTGAAGAAAGAATCTCCCAAAAGCAATCAATAGTGACTTTATAACAGATGACCCGTATATTCCTCCATAAATATATTGCTGTGCTACACGAAAAGTCATGTAAATGAGAGTCATTATCTCTTTTCATCAAAAATCAATGTGACTTGAAAAGCAACAATTGTGAATATTAGTTCCTATTGTTAACAGAGACTAGAAGGTGTATTTGTATATTAAAAATGTATCTACCACAGCAGCCATGCACAGAAAGTATCTGTGAATGAATTTTCTGCTTAATTACTTCTTATCTACTGCTGCACACATTTCTAATTAGCCACATTTGAAAAACATCTATTCCCAAAACTCCATCACAGGCCAAACCACAATCTGCACTTCACTAACTTTTATATTTTCCACTAAGTATACCCTGTCACTTTCTCCTGCTCTAGATAATCTATCATGATCCTGTATTCTTATTATATTAACAATTTCACAAAATTGTGTGTGTATTTCTGTTCATATCCTATTCAGAAAAACATGTGCATCCCAGAATTATATTAGTTTTTTTTCTTAGATAGAAATGGATATACTATTCTGCTGAGACATTTTTGATAATCTAACAGTGATTGTCACTATTTCACCTCACCCCCTGAGATGCTCTTCCAAATTAGTTTCTAATTCCAAATGAGAGTACTCCATGGCAAAGAAATTAAATACCATTTTTAATTAGCAGACTCAGAGAATATATTTGATGGGGTTCCAAAGGGGCAAGTTCTGATGCAAATGCTTGCTCTGCAAATCATATCAGTAAAGTGCGCCTTTGGTAATACAGGGGCCGCTGACAATTAACTCTGCAGCACAGAAAACCACCATGAATTATTCTTCCAAGAGAGTAAAAAACAATTAATGTGAAGGTAAGAATATTAAGTCACGTTTGCTCTTTTTCTAATGTCAGTATCAGTCCATTCCTAGATAAATTAAGACTCTAGTATTCAGTGGAACATTTGTTCTGTGATGGCTATTCACAATTAATGCAAACTACACATTTTAGTATAGTGCCTGCGGTACTTTGAACATCGATGGAAATAAGTGAAGATCGTAATGCCCATGTCATCATATATGATTTGCTTGCCATGAGCTGCATGTGTGTGTTTTTCTTAACATTTGACTGTATAGATTTCAACTAAAAAGTTAAACTAAACCTTAGTGCAGAGTATGTCTGTTACATTTCTGATGGCTTGCCATCTCAGAATTTTTTGGCATCTGTCATCCTAAGTCATACTTTGCAGTAAGATATTGAAAACCTACAAGCTATATGTGTAAATGTGTCTATCATCTGTCTCTTTCACTGTTTCCATATAGCCATATCATATATTTAGGTATATCTACATGCACAAGCACACACATGCACACAAGACATGCACATAGAAATAAATATGCATATGAGTGTATGTATATATATATATATATATATATATATATATATATATATATATATATATATGTGTGTGTGTGTGTGTGTGTGTGTGTATTATCAAAAATGTCTCAGCAGAATAGTATATCCATTTCCATCTAAAAAAAACCTAATATAATTATGGGATGCACATGTGTTCTGAATAGGATATGAACAGAAATAAACACACAATTTTGTGAAATTGTTAATATAATAAGAATACAGGATCATGATAAATTGTCTAAGATTAGGAAAAAGTGACAGGGTATACTTAATGGAAAATATAGAAGTTAATGAATTGTAGATTGTGGTTTGGCCTGTGACAGAGTTTTGGGAATAGATGTTTTTCAGACATACACACAACACCGAACAGTGCACAGGATTTCAAAACAGTCCAATTTAGTGGATGGAGAAAACTTAAGCACACCAACCTCCAGCTCTTGAAGACAGTAACAAAGTTTATTGAATGTGCAAAAGAGCAAAATACATTTATTAAATCAACAGCAAACCAGTTTCATTGGAAAATATGCATTTTCCTCAGTGGATTTTATTCCTGTCTTCATGTGCTTGAGTTTGGTGTAGTTTATACATGCAGGACTCATGGTAATGTCTCTTTCAGTTTTTCAAAGGAATGGGCCGCAATGTTAAAAGCTTGATTTTTGGAAGATCAATCAAGTCATTCTTTGACCATAGGTGACATTATTATGTATCAGTGTGTGAGTGTGTGTGCATGTGTATTTGTACATATGTGTATGTCTGTGTATGTGTGTGTACTTGTGAGTGTGTGTGTGTGGGCATGTGTGTGTGTGTGTGTGTGTGTGTGTGTGTGTGTGTGTGTGTGTGTGTGTGTGTGTGTGTGAGTGCGTGTGTGTGTGTATTTATATATTTATATACGGATTATATGGCCATGGTTTATTGATGTACATAAAAAAGTAGAAAGACCAGCATACAATGGTACCAAAAAATACTTTAATAAAAGTATTCTTAAATAAGAATTTGTCAGAGAAATATGCATTTATGTATATGTCTAATGCTTATTAGAAGCTAAAAGAATTAACACGTTTTCATTCTATTTTATATACAGCTTAATTCTGTGTGAAATTATAAGATGCTTTTTGAAACTGCAATATGCTTTCTGAAAACTTGCAAGATGCCCCCTGACCTAGTAATTGCTAGCACAGCAAAATTCATGTTTATGCCTTTTGGAAATGTACTGAGAATCTGGTGATTATCTGCTAGGTCAGGAAGTAATAAATGAAACAATACCATATTCTGTAATGTTATGATTTTGAACAATTAGCTCTGTTCGTGTTATGAGAACATGCACAGCTGTGGAAAAGAAGAGATACATAAGACAAAGGACTGCTTGAAGAATCTGTACTTGCTTTGTGCTCGAATTAGCCGTAGTACCTTGAACAGAAACATAACATAGTGGGAAACTGTATCTAACCGGTGGTCACCAAGGCCACGTTGTTTTTCTTAGGAAGTTTTTCATAAAATTGATAGTGCAAGCAGAAAATTATGGATAAACAGCTGCTATGTAATGATGATGTTAAAACTTGTGATTTGTTACGTCAGCTTGGTAGGCAATGTCTTGTTAGAAAGTGTATAAAGACGAACTTACTTCCTGATTATAGTTAGACAAACTCTGTATTAGCACGTTTTTGTCTCCTTGCTGCAAGATTAAAGTCCCTTAACCTGAACCTACCATGTATTGATCATTTTTAAAGTATATTTTTCCTTTGACAGATTGGTCCTTCAGACCGGAAACATCTCTCACTCTAGCTCAGGTCAGATGGGCCCGGTGGCATGAAACCCTACGGGGAAGAAGCCACATCGGTTCTTCTGCTTTGAAAAGACCTCCGACTGAATTGTCGTTCAAAAGAGGCCAGCCATTGTTTCTGATGTGCGATTGGAGGATGAGTCAACAGTTCCGGTGAAGCGATCAATCACGGAGGCTCAGGTATGGAGGAATTTACATTTTCTTTGTTTCAGATCAGGGACTTGTTACAGTATTTGTTTTTGTCAGGGATATTTTTTGTAAATCAGGGACAAAAAAGATTGCTGTCTTGCCATAGATCAGGGAAACAGGATAGGTAGGCAGTTATTCTAGATAAACTGTGAAGAAGTGTAAATCGTCATACCACATGATAAAAAAGGGTTACGTAAGAATTTCTAACTAAGTTAAGACAACATGGGAAATAAGTGCACAAAAAGTTCCTGAGATCCGCCTTTAACCGAAGACGCGAAATATATGCAATTACAGTGTGCCGACAATGTTAGGTACTATACAAAATGGGTTAATAAATACAAATTTGATGGTAATTTAGATAAATCTTCACTTATCAAACTTGTCAAACAACTTAAAACAGATGCAAAAGGTCAGATAAAAAAGCAACGTCAATTAGGAGTTCCTCAGGCACACAGGTGGCTTGAGGAAGCAAACCGCAGGGAACAAAAGAATAAAAATTCAAAGGCAATGTTTTTAGATAAAGAAGACAATAACTTGGTAATAGCAACAGCACCTCTGCCCCCTCCGCTTCCCTTGCCAGAATATGAAGCCAGTGGACAAGCTGATCCACCTCCGCTATATCCAGCTGTCCCTGCGAAACCAAAAACGTTTGTCAGAGATCCTATCGAGACTAGGTCTCGAACACGCAACTTAAGAGGGGATATTGAATTGTATGAAATAAATAAAAATTCACAAGCTATGAGTGAAGAAGAGATATGTCCACTCATAGAAGTACCAAATCCATAGGCAGGACAGGAACCAACTCTTCTAGTATATAGACCGTGGACACCGGAAGACATCTGGAAAGCCACAGAGGGAATTCCCCATCCGAAAGTTAATTTTAGAAAATTCTTAGAAGACTTACAGGGCATGAGGTTAAGTTACCATTTAAATGGAGAGGAAGTAGAAAAAGTAGTCAGACAGATTGTAGGTCCAGATTGGCACATGATCAGTGGCAACTGGAATCCCCGTGACGCAGAACATAGGCCACTCCCACATAGTAACGCAGAACTGGATAACAGAGTGAAAGCTCTGACAGACCGAATATCTGAGAAATGGAAGCCTAGGGCTGACTGGACTTGCATTAATCAATGCATACAACAAGAAGGTGAAACTGTTGATAGATATTATGCTAGATTATTAGAGTGTTTTAATAACCATTGTGGAATGCAGGTACCTGAAGACCAAACACATGATTCCCCATATGAGCAACAGCTAAAGAATGCATTTTTGAAAGGCAGTATTGCACCCATTAGCAGCTTTATTACAAAGCACATGGTAGATCATCGTACAAGTAGATTACAGTCATTACTTGAATATGCAAGACATACCGAAAGGCATTTTAATAGCAAAAAGAAAAAGAAAACTCAAGTATTTGCAGTAGAAGACGGATGAGAAGTCTTTGTAGTACAGACCAGGAAGAAGGGTAAGAAAAATGCCCAGGAAAACAAACAATCTGATAAATGATCAGAGGAGTTTGAAGAGAGAAAGAAAAGAGGTGAATGTTTTAAATGCGGGAAAAAGGGACATTTAGCAAGGGATTGCAGGCAAAATAAAAAGGTAACCACATAAGACAAGGAGGGTGAGGACTGACTATATGATAGTCAAGAATCACTAGAAAGGAATAATCAAGAAAAGACAAGTGCAAATGTGATAGAAGGAGTAGAGAATGTGATAGAAGAAACAGAGGATGTGCATGAAATCACAGATAATGAAGAAAATGAAATTTTAGACTTGGCATTATTGAGCCTAGAGCTCTGCTTAGCAGACACAAAACTGGGAGTTACACTTCTGGTAGAGGGGAGGGAAGTTAAATTCCTGTGTGACTCAGGGGCTTTACGGACCCTGATACATCCTTCCAAACTACCAGAAAATTCAGAATCACTTGACTACATATTAGTGAAAGCAGCTAATGGACAACTGTATCGGGTGCCACTCTCCCACAATATAGCAATAACTGACCCTGTTTCAGGGATGACCCAGAAAAGCAAAATTGTTGTTTCTGCAAAATGCCCAGTAAATCTTTTGGGCAGAGACCTAATGCAGATATTTGGCATAGCAGTAGTTCCAACTATGCAGGGTATAGAAGCACAGCGACAAATGGATACTTTTGTAGTGCGACCGGAGGGTGAAACATTTTATTGGTACAGCCAAGACTTGGTTACGACTAGTCCAGGGGCAGTAACCGAAGAACTGATGAACGTAGCCATCAGTAAATCCCCCTCTCTTGACACGGATAAACAACATTTGTTGCATTGCACTCTATATTACTGTAGCAAACCAGGACCTGATAAAGAATATGAGCAAGAACTGTTTAGAAACCATGCTTACAGATTAGTATTACAAAATCTGTACTGGGACACAGAAGGAAACAGTGTAGTAAGCTGTTCATTGCCCCAGGAATTCCTAGCACTTTACAAATCTAATCGATTACCACATGTGAGTTTGACTAAAGATAAAAATGTGAAGTGGGCAGACCTAGGAGAAAAAGTCACAAGGTGGGAAAAACAGACAGAATTAGAACTTTCAGAACAGGGAGTACAAAAGCAGAGGTTGAATTGGATAACACAGACACACCCAGCTGTACACTTGCAGGCAAGTGAGGACAGCTGAGTAGCACTCTTACTAGAAGAAGAGGAAAAAGCCTTACGAGACATACCAGAGACTCTCTGGTCAACAGGAAAATCAGATGTAGGACTTATTTGTACAGCAGGACCAGTCACTATCACGCCAATGTCAGCATTTAGACCTCAAAAGAGACAGTATCCCTTGAGAAAGGATGCAGAAGTAGGAATCAAACCTATAATAGCAGCCTTACTTAAGGAAGGAGTATTGATAGAATCTCCCGATTCACCATGTAATACACCCTTATTTCCTGTTAGGAAAGCAAATGGAGAATGGCGTATGGTCCAAGATTTACAAGCTGTAAATGACGCAGTTATACCTAGGGCACCTACGGTGCCAGATCCAACTTATTAAATGATTTGAAACCTCAACAAAAGTATTTTTCTGTGGTAGATGTTAGCAATGCGTTTTTCTCAATACCGATACACCCTGACAGCCAACATTGGTTTGCATTTACATTTCAGGGGAAAAGGTATACATATACGTGACTACCACAGGGATATTGTGAGAGTCCAACAATATTCGCACAGGAAATGGCAAGTAACCTGGCGGGATTTATCCCACTGAAAGGCAGCCAGGTTTTACATTATGTAGACGACATTCTGCTGGCAGCCCCCACCCAGCAAGAATGCAGAGAAGATACCATAGCATTACTACAATTTCTAGCTACTCAAGGACACAAGATAAACAAAAACAAACTGCAACTTTGGAAAAAAACAGGTCAAATACCTGGGATATGTAATATCCAAATTGGGCAGAATATTAGATGAAGACAGAAAAACAGCAATATTACAAGCACCCAAACCAACTACCAAGAAGGAAATGATGTCCTTCCTAGGTACTACTAATTTTTGTCGGAGTTGGATTCCAAACTATGCCTTGGAATCTGCTCCACTGACTAACTTGATATTCAAGAAGCCTATGGCAGCACAAGATTTATTACAGTGGACACCAGAAACAGAATCAGCTTTCTGCAAATTGAAACAACTGATAACATCCTCATTAGTTTTAGGATTACCGAACTATCATAAACGATTTTTCCAAACTGTAGATTGTAAGCAGGGTTATATGACATCAGGGTTAACACAGCAGCATGGGAACAAACAATGCCCCATAGCTTACTACTCATCACAGCTAGACCCAGTGGCGCAATCCCTGCCCCACTGTGTACAAGCAGTAGTCGCAGCTGCCTCATGCAGTCACGATTATTTTACTGCAAGAAAAAGTAGCATATCTTTCTCCTGCTAGACATCTTTCCTGTATGACTATACTGTTGAGCCAACCTCATATGACAATTGAATGATGCACAACCTTATATCCATCAACCTTTCTCCCAACCCCTGCAGATGGCAAACCACACTGCTGCCTGCAAGAGATTGAGCAAAAGACACTACCTAGAAAAGATCTCACGGATGGTCCCTTGGATGATGCAGAGGTGATATACTATGTGGACAGCTCATGTAGGAGGGGTCCTACAGGACAGAATCTAGTGGGGTATGCAGTAGTTTCTGATACTGAAATTTTAGAAGCAAAGTCTTTACCACACAACTTATCTGCACAAGCAGCAGAATTGATTGTTTTAACAAGGGCATGTACCTTGGCAAAGGGTAAACGAGTGAACAATTTTACTGACAGCCACTATGCTTTTTCCACTGTACATGTTTTGTACAGCAGTGGAAAAATAGAGGAATGATAACATCTATTGGTAAACCAATTAATCATGCGCAATTTATTCTAGACTTGTTAGACATTATTCAGTTACCTCAGAAAATAGCTATTTGTAAATGCGTAGCTCATACCAAACAACAGGATAGGATTTCAAAAGGTAATGTGAGAGCTGATACAGCTGCAAAGCAAGCAGCTTCAGCTTCAGAAGTATTTCTTTTGAAAGAGGAATTACAACCATCTGAGATTTTAGACTTAGAAATGTTAAAAACAATGCAGACACTTACTACAAATGTAGAAAAACAAAAATGGATAAAACGAGGAGCAATTCTTGAGAAAGGGCTGTACATCTCCAAAGAAAGGAAACTGATTTTACCATCTAACTTGTTTAGATATGCAGCTTTGTTGAGTCATGGGCAGTGCCATGTCTCAACAGGGGGGATGGTACAGTTAGTGAATCGAGTGTTTACAACGTATGGATTTACACAAAAAATTTTTGTGCAGCATGCCATGTTTGTAACAAGCATCATGCACAGGGGGCATTGAAGCCTAAGCAAAGGAGTTTCCCTACACCACCGTATCCGTTCCATACTATCTGTATGGATTTTATAGAGCTGAACAAATGTGAAAATAAAAAGTACTGCCTTGTCATTATAGATATGTTTTCCAAATGGGTGGAAGCTTTTCAGACTAAAAATCCAGATGCAGCTACTGTTGCAAAAGTCCTAGTTAAAGAAATTATTCCTAGATTTGGCATACCGGAAAAGATTTATAGTGACAATGGCACACACTTTGTAAATCAAACTATACAACAATTGAGCCGTTATTTTGGGATTTCTCCGAAAAACCATTGTGCATACCACCCCCAATCTGCAGGATTAGTGGAGAGGCATAATGGAGTTTTGAAAAACAAACTTAGGAAATTGATCAGTGAGACACAAAAGAACTGGGTGCACTGTCTGCCTCTGGCACTGTTGAGTATGAGAACTGTCCCAAATGTAAAAGGGTTAACTCCTTTTGAAATTTTGTTTTGGGGGGCATATTATACACCTCAGCGGAAACCTCTCATGCCTGCAGACCAGGAGGCTGACAGTTCACTTGCAGAGTATATGAGGCGATTTTTGAATAACAAACTTTTGCAGTTAAATTCTGTTTCAGATAAAGAACAAGCCAGACCATCGGAAACAGCAATAGTCCCAGGCACGTTGGTCTGGGTGAAAGTCGTGAAGAAAAAGAATTGGAGTTCTCCAAAGTGGGAAGGACCATACCAAGTGCTACTGTCAACACCCACTGCAGTCAAGATCACAGAGCGAGCGTCCTGGATTCATCTGACACACTGTAAATTAGTTAAGAACTTTGAACTGGACAAAACCCTTGTTACTGTTATACAACGAGAACAAAATGACCAGGTATAGAGTAAACAGGGATGCAGAACAACCTCAGAAAAATTGCATGATTATTCTGATAGCTATACTGATAACACGGATCTTTTTGCTGTGGCCTTTCCTTTTTCCAGCCACACGAGTTGAACTGAACAAACGTGATGCATTACTCATAGACTGGCATCCAAACTTTAACACTTACCAAGCAATTAAATATGTGTATGCTGAGACTTTTAATGTTTCGAATTGCTGGATTTGCACAGCTATACCAACAGCATACGGGGGATTATTGATTACTGCTGTCCCCCTAGGGGTCAATGAGACCTGGGAAAACTTGATTTTTGATACTACACCCGTGAAATCACAAGACAAAATAGCATTGTACCTACCTGCTACACAAAAAGGGATTGTACGTTTTTATAAAAATGACACTATTCAGGTGGGTTGGAGCAATTGCAATGTGACTGTTTCTTATAAATGTTATATTAAGGCTAATAAGGCAGAAACTATCTGTGATACAAATTATGACTCACATTTTGAAAAAATGAACTATTAGTGAAATACAGCATAATCCTGTTCTTTTGAAGCAACTTTCTATTATTGACAAAAAAATGTTTCATGCAGGGCGAGCATATATCAATACTAAAGTAGAGAATTGTTATTTTGTTTGTGGGAAAAAAGCATATAAATGGCTACCTGAGAATTGGTCCGGCAGTTGTTTTTTGGGTTACATGGTTCCGGCCATACGACACACTGCAGCTTTGCCTCAGGGGAAAATTCGAAACGTCAGAGAGGTTAGCAGTAAACCTAGAAGTCCAATCAAGAGACCCGAGAATCCAGTGGGACGAATCGAAGCAGGGTGGAGAAACCATAACTCCGTGAAAAACAAAGATAAACTGACACATATGGACTTGAGTGACACTATTATATCATGTGCAGGCATAGCCCCTGCATATGGCACAGTGAAATCGATTTGGGAGCTGAGAAAACTGTCCAAACTTCTCGAAGTTATGAGCAATGCAACTTTTTCTGCTCTCAAATTAGTGACTGATGAACTAAATGCTATGAGAACTGTGGTACTTCAAAACCGCATGGCTCTTGACTTCACCCTAGCGGCGAGAGATGGTACGTGCGCTTTAATCAAAGAAGAATGCTGTTCCTATATTCCTGACAACCAGCACGAGACAAACAACCATCTTGAGGTGATCCAGCAAGTGTCGACCATGACCAAACCAGGCCCAAACCCACTGACGGACTTTTTCCAGAATTTGTTTGGGGGGTGGGGTTCCATCCTAATGAACATCCTGATTGCCATTTGTGTGGGATTACTCCTATTAGGAGCATACATTTATTGTGGTATTCCCTGCAGGAAAAAGTTAATCAAAGATTTTATAGATATATCAGTTTCTGAGACTTTGTATCAAAGTACTAAAATTGAAGAGTTGTTGAAAACTGAAATGCTTTCATAAGTCTAAACTACATGACTCTCTTAACTGCAAATCCGGAATGGAAGAGGTTAGGAGAAGAAGTAAACTGTTTATGCTTTTGAAAATAGAATAAAAAGTATTAACAGGGGGGAAATGTCAGAGAAATATGCATTTATGTATATCTCTAATGCTTATTAGAAGCTAAAAGAATTAACACATTTTCATTCTATTTTATATACAGCTTAATTCTGTGTGAAATTATAAGAGGCTTTTTGAAACTGCAGTATGCTTTCTGAAAACTTGCAAGATGCCCCCTGACCTAGTAATTGCTAGCACAGCAAAATTCATGTTTATGCCTTTTGGAAATGTACTGAGAAGCAGGTGATTATCTGCTAGGTCAGGAAGTAATAAATGAAACAATACCATATTCTATAATGTTATGATTTTGAACAATTAGCTCTGTTCGTGTTATGAGAACATGCACAGCTGCGGAAAAGAAGAGATAGGTTCATAGGTTCATAGGTTCATACTAGGCTATCTGCCCTAGGGCATTTATAAGCCTAGCCAGAATGTGTTTGGCTTTCGCCACCCATTTTAAATTTATTTTGCTATGCCCTTTTTCGAGGTTAGTATACTATGCCTCTATCTAACAGTGACACAGAAGTGATACCCGGGGTAAACCTACGATCTCCCATCCACTCATCAAGATTCCTCTTGAAGAGAGTCAATGAGGGACTCTGCCTAACCTGGACTGGGATTTTATTCCAGAGTGAAGGGAGCCTCTGGGTTATAAATCTGTCCCTCCAGCATGTCCTATTTATTTCAGTGCTGAGGTTCAAGTCTCTCAAGCGCGTAGCTCGATGGGATTTGGATTTTCTCAGGTGCAGCATGTCCGTTAATTCCGGGTTGGACATGGCTTTATACGTCAGGCACAGATCTCCTCTGAACAGGCGGTATGCCACTCAGTAGAGCTGGAGTTTCTTTAACCGGGCAGCATATGGCATCTGTTTGAGCCCTTTGATCCTCTTGGTGAGGTACTTCTGGGGTCTTTCCAGTTGCTGCAGGTGTCTGGTAAGGTACATCCCAAAAGGGGCATTGTACTCAATTATGGGCCTGATGAGGGATGAGTAAAGAGGCACGATGACCTCCCCTGATCTAGATGTGAATCCCTTCATGATTAGGTGGGCTATATATAATGTTTTTCTAACCACTTTGGCCACGTGGTTGTCAAATGAGAGATTGCTATCAACTTGGGTCCCCAGGTCCCTAATTACTTCTTCTGTACTTAATGGATTTCCACCTATGTGGTAATTTGTGGGCACTTTGTTTTTGTCAAAGGGGATGACTATACACTTTTTGGCATTTAGCTTGAGGCCATGGCTCTGGCACCAGTTCTCTGTTTCTATGAGGCCCTTTTGGAGGATGCTTGTGTCGGCTGGAGAGTCGATTATGGCACCCAGTTTGCAGTCATCTGCGAACTTGGTCAGCCACAGTCCTTCCGTGTTGGCCTGTACCTCCGAGAAATATATACCGAACAAGAGAGGTCCCAGGACTGAGCCTTGTGGGACACCACTTGTAACTGGTTTGGAGTCTGACATGGCTCCAGCAATTCTAACCATGTGGGTTCTGTCCTTGAGCCAGTTTGCAATCCAGCTAGTGACATAGGGGTTTATATTTAAGCTGGTGAGCTTATCTATAATGCCAGTGGGGTATTGTATCGAAGGCTTTTGCGAGGTCCAGGTAGGCTGTGTGGACCACCTTCCCTCGTCAATGGCCTTGGTGACTGTTTCAAAGAAATCAACCAGGTTTAAGAGGCAGGATCTGCCCTTAACAAAGCCGAACTGGGTAGGATCCAGTGTTTGTAGGTCCCCAATATCTTTATTTATGAGGTCCATGATGATCCTTTCCATAGCTTTGCAGACCAAGCTAGTCAGGCTTATGGGGCGATAGTTTCCAGGATCTGTTGAGGCACCACCTTTATGGAGAGGGACCACTGTTGCTGTACGCCACTCTTTGGGCACATATCCTGTAGTAAGGCTGAGATTGAACAGTAGTTTTATGTTTGGGTTTAGCTCTTCTTTGAGTTCATGTAGGACACAGCCGGGACACCATCTGGTCCCATTGATGCTGTGTTTTTTGTTTTGGAGACTGGCGGCTCTTACCTGAGCATCTGAGATGTCAGGGGGCAGCACTCTGCTGGGATAGATATTTGCCCTTTTGGTGGGGAGGGGGGGGAGAAGTTTGCACTGAACCTGTCAGCTAGGATGTTGGCAATGTCTGTGGGTTCGGTGTATTTTTTGTCATTTTGGACTAATTCTGAGCATATCTGGGAATTACCACCCAGGTTCCTAACATAACTAAAGAAAGCCTTGTGATTATCCTTAGTGTCCTGTGCAATTTTCTCTCGAAGCTGGCCTTAGACAATTTTATGTGTGCCCGTAGTTTTTGCTAATACTGATCAGTGATGCCTTCCCTTTTGGGATTTTGCTTTATCATTTAGTAGCTTCCTCCTTCTATTGTATAGTTTGTTTATGGCTGGGGTCCACCAGACAGGACGTCTGCCTTTGGAGGATTGGGTCTTGGTTTTATTTGGGATCGCATGATCCATGCATTCCTGAAGGTGTTCATAGAATGCGTTTATAAAGGATTCTGCGGTCTGGGCTGTATTTTCCACAGGCCCGGGGGCTTTGAAGGATTCCACCTCAGTTTTGAGGAGTGTAAAATTTGCTTTAGAAGTTTTTCACTGTGGTTTTCTGGGCAGGGTTGGGGTCGGGATGTGAATATCCAGTGAGATTAGTTTATGGTCTGATCTTACCAGTGAGGGATACACTTCTGGTCAGGAGCATAGAGTCCCCATGTTGGTGAAGATCAGGTCCAGTATGTTTTCCCCTCTTGTGGGAGTGGTAACAAGTTGTTCCATAGCATTTGAGTTTATAAATTCTAGGAACCTTTGGGCTAGGGTGTTGGAGCTAGAGTAATGCTCCCAGTCTATGTTTGGGTAGTTGAAGTCGCCCAATATAATGGTGTTTGGAGAGACCTTCATATTTTCCAGTGTTCTCAGGAAGGCCGAGTGGGGTTCCTGGTTTTGGGAGGGTGGTCTGTAGCAGGCTATAAACTGGAAGGCAGTTTTACCCACTGTTAGTTGCACATGGATAGTCTCTGATGCTTCGTGCTTTGCCACCAACCTGGAGGTGTGGGTGTCTTTGATGAATATCGATACTCCCCCTCCTTTTGTGGTTCGGTCTAAGTTTTTGGGCCGAAAAGCATGGTATGAGGTATAACCTGGTAGTGCTGGGGTGCTTTCGGGAGCCCTGAACCAGGTTTCTGTTACTGCACAGATATCGATGTTCTCCATGCTAAGGAGAGTTTCGAGTGCGTGCATCTTGAGGTTTAGACTTCTGGCGTTGAGTAGCATTACTCTTAGTTTCTTATCCCTTGTGATACCTATGGAGGTGGGTTTGTCTTTTGAGCCTTGCCTAAAAAGGCACTATGGGGTAGCAAGAGCCTTTGCCAATATCAGAAAGCCCAGGGGTGACAGGTGCAAGCCGTCCCTAGCGAAGCATCGTGGCTTGTCGAGCATATCATCCCAAGCTGACAGGCATTGGATCCCCTTTGAATGACACCAGTACTTAAGCCAATTGTTGAAATTGATCATCTTGTCTTCATATTGTGGCATCATTCTTGGTGAGGGTAAGATGCTACTCAAGGTCAGGGTCATACCGGCCTGGGCTACATGCTCAGAGAGCTCCTTTATGTCTCTTTTCATGTAGTCCAGGGAGGTACGTCTCAGGTCATTCACACCAGCATGGACAATGACTGAGTCATATTTGTACTTGCCTTGGAGTGACCTGAGTGCTTGTGTTATGTGGCGGATCCTAGCACCCGACAGGCTGCTCACCGTGACCCTCTCCTTGTTCAGCCTGGTGAGCGGGACGTCAGTGTGCCTGACGATAGAGTCACCTATTACAAGTGTATCAGGTGTGTTGTTTAGTCTTAAGGGCTGTGACTGTTTGGCACACTGGCTTTGTGAGATATGTGTTGCACGTGTTTTGTTTTGGGGTAGCGGCTGCTTGGGTGTCTGCTTTGGAGGTCTCTGCTGCTTCAGCAGATCTTTATTTAGAGCCTCCAGTATGTTTTGTGTGGTTATGTGTTTGGTTTGCTGTTGTGGTAGGTCTATGTGAGACTGGAATTGTAGTGAGTATGGTTTCCTTCTCCTCCTGACTGGTTATGCCAGTACTGAGTTGAGAGAGCTTAGCCTCCAGTTTGGCTATATGGTTGCATCTCTCACATGTGTTGGAATTTGTTGGGAGGAGGAGAGGGTTGTCTGTGTACATGAGGCAGTTGTAACATTGCCTCAAGATTCCCAGATTCACCAGCTGGACCGGAGAGGAGATTGACAACTGACCTTTGGACATGCTAGAATAATATTGGGAATTCCTTAATAATTGAAAACCAGGGCCAGTGGGGAGTGAGGGTGTAGTGCTTTTAATTTTTAGTGCTGACTTATATAATTGCTTTAGTGAGCAAGTGCCAGGAAACTTAAGTGCAATGTGTTACAGGTAACTTAAATGCAAAAACGACAAACAGTAACTTTCTTTCAAGTGAAACAAGGAAATAAGTACAGTAAGCAATGCAGATATCACTAGTGAGCCACAGAAGCACTGAGAAGCTGCGTATTAGGTGGAATTAGCGTTCCAGGGAAATAACAAGCAAACAAACAACAAGCATATAAACAAAGCTATATTCAGCAGGCCTGGATCTAGTCTATGCTACAGCAAACAAGGTGTACCAATTTCAGTAAGATACAGTTCAAATATTCAGGCACTATAAACCTTTAACCAGAAATTCCCAGCTCAGAAGGGCAGAGTCCAGCCTCTTCTCCCACAAGAGTGCAGACCACAAACCTTCTTAATGTAAAATAACTGGCCTGAAGCCCAAGTGCCTAAACCAGAACTAATACACTTTAAGAATAACAGACACTGGGCTCTCAATCAGCAGTTCCCAACTTAGAAGGATGAAAGCTACCTGTCCTGCCACCACAGTGCATGCCACAAACCTTCCTAATGTAAAACAACTGGTCTGAAGCCCAAGTGCTTAATCCAAAAGACTTAGAATGACAGCTAAACTTTAATCAAGTTACTACCAAGCAGTAATAAATACAATTGAATACTTTAGAGAATGCCTGGATTAGTGCTCAAGTTACACAAACAAAGCTAGATCCAGCAGGCCCGAATCCAGTCTATGCCACAGCAAACAAGGCGCACCAACTTCAGTAAGAAGCAGTTCAGATATGCATGCACTATAAGCCTTCAATCAGAAATTCCCAGCTCAGAAGGGCAGAGTCCAGCCTCTCCTCCCACAAGAGTGCAGACCACGAACCCTCTTAATGTAAAATAACTGGCCTGAAAGCCTAAGTGCTTAAACCAGAATTAATACACGTTTAGAATAACAGACACTGAGCCCTCAATCAGCAGTTCCCAACCTAGAAGGATGTAAGCTACCTGTTCTGCCACTACAGTGCAGACCACAAACCCTCTCAGATACATAAGACAAAGGACTGCTTGAAGAATCTGTACTTGCTTTGTGCTCAAATTAGCTGTAGTATCTTGAATAGAAACATAACATAGTGGGAAACTGTATCTAACCGGTGGCCACCAAGGCCACGTTGTTTTTCTTAGGAAGTTTTTCATAAAATTGATAGTGCAAGCAGAAAATTATGGATAAACACCTGCTATGTAATGATGATGTTAAAACTTGTGATCTGTTACGTCAGCTTGGTAGGCAATGTCTTGTTAGAAAGTGTATAAAGATGAACTTGCTTCCTGATTTTAATTAGACAAACTCTGTATTAGCACGTTTTTGTCTCCTTGCTGAAAGATTAAAGTGCCTTAACCTGAACCTACCGTGTATTGATCATTTTTAAAGTATATTTTTCCTTTGACAGAATTTAAGAATACTTTCATTAAAGTATTTTTTGGTGCCATTGTATGCTAGTCGTTCTACTTTTTTGAAGTGCCTTTACCTATATTGAGACAGTGTAGCTGCCGTACTTGCAGAGTCTTCTGTAGTTTCAGTTTATTGATGTACATACCTAATAAATTCTAGTACATAGAGTGTTAATCATTGATTATTGTTTTATCAAAGTGCTGAAATGGGGGCACTGAAGAAATACTGAAACAGAACATGTGGATCTATTATATGTGTGTATAGATAGATAGAAAGATAGATAGATAGATAGATAGATAGATAGATAGATAGATAGATAGATAGATAGACAGGCAGACAGATATATATATACATATATATATATATATATATATATATATTTATATATATATATATATATATATATATATATATATATTTATATATATATATATATATATATATATATATATATATATATATATATACATATATATGGGGCAGCTGAATTTGGTTAACACAACAAATGTCAATAGTTGCTTGATTGACCACATTTGCCGACATATGCAGATAATCGACAGGTGTGCTAGATCGACAATCCCAGGGTGGGGGCGTATTCCCTTTTCCTGAATGTTCAATCTGACAGTTAGTGTATATAATTAGTAGGAGACATATGTGGGTGCAGTGGGCTTGACCCCAGCAAAAAAAAAAAAAAACAGTGCTATTTGTTTGTTTTGTTTGTTTGTTTGTCTGCATGTGACAAACACAAATGCACTCACACTTACAAATGTATTCATAAGAATGACAGTAAGTTTGAGTGAAAATGAGAAATGTGTGTGCACGAGCACATGCACATGTGTACACGTGTGTGTGTGTGTGTGTGTGTGTGTGTGTGTGTGTGTGTGTGTGTGTGTGTGTGTGTGTGTGTGTGTGTGTGTGTGTGTGTGTGTGTGTGTGTGTGTGTGTGTGTGTGTGTAATGCAAATGCATGTCAGTAATGGAAGTAGTCAGCTCAGGTAACTGTGGCACCTGAGCATGTAGTTGGTTAATGTACAGGAGCTCCCTTAATTTATTGAACTGATTGCTTATTGTAGCTTCTGTGCTGTGGTTGTATTATTTTTAAACTGTTGTATGTGTGAAATGGTACGCTATCTATGCATCATTTAAAACTACTGTTACTGTGACACCCATGCCCACGAAGGGTATTTGTATTATTTTCCAAGTGTTACTCTTTGCTTACTGGGCTTGGGACAAGCTATGCCTTTATCCTTTAATGCTTTTATCTGTACTGGAACTTTGTATTTTTAAATGGTTGTAGTGTCTTGCTTGCTTTGTGGCACAGTACCTGCATCACTGTATTTTCAAAGTTCTTTGCCACCCATGCTGGAGCTTTGTGTCACTTTCAAACTCTGTACCACACTTACTAATCTTGTGGAAAGCCTTTCCTGTATCCTTTTGTCATCCTTGCCTGTGCTGCAACCTTGTGTCACTTTCACATTTCTTGTTTGTGCTTGCTATCTGTGGCACCTTTTTGTATATCCAGCATTATTCTACTATATATACTGTGTTTATAGTAATTGCTGGTCTAACTCATTAGTTGTAACCATAAACAGACTCATTTGTGGCACCAGTGCACATCCGTTAGACTGTACCTCTATTTACACATTGATTCTGTGTACATAGAACCCAAACTAGTGTTCGGTATCTCAGTTGATCTAGTACCCTGAACTATTATTACTGAACTCCCTTCATCAGATTGGTTATCTTATTTAGTATAGTATTCTTAAACAGGTATTTCTGAACTCTTTCCACATCAAGTTTTATATTATTATCAGTTTTCTTAAGTACCATGAGGCCATGGAGGATATGAAGACCTGCATGACTAAGATCACTATATTTCTGGGGCTAGAAAGAAACTATTCTTGAGCAGTATTTGCCATCACCATAAATGATGCAATAATACAAGCAAACATGATTAGTTTCAACAGCTGTCTCAGTAACTGGTGTCATTAAAGAATGATCCATTGTGGAGCATTTTGGAGGGGACTGGTACACAGTTCTGCCTGCTTCACTATGGATGAGCTTTATCTTTACCCTAAGGGCCTCTGCATGTAGCTTAAAATATTCTACAATTCCAAAGTGCTTCTTTTAGTCTAAGTTGTCTACACATAGTGCCTAAAATAAACATCAGGCCCTCCCAAACATGGCAACACTCAGTGTTAAATTTTTAAACAAGAAAATGCCTACTGCTGACATTTTCCTGACCCTTGAAAGCATATACATATGTATAATTAAAAAACATCATTCCAGTACAGTGGCGACACTCCTTTAGTGCAGTAAAATATCTATCGCAGGTTTAAACCTCCTGAAAATGGTGGGTACAGTTCTGGTGGGAATATGTATGCACTAATTCAGTCTCATCATCTTGTAACTAGACCAGCAAGATTACATTCTAGAACTCCTCCATAACTAGTATCTATAAACAAGAACAACTATTATTATATTGTTGCTAACTACAGAACCCCTTCTACTTCTCCCATAGCCATGGTATCTACTTAAACAAACTAGAGTTCTTAACTGCTGAACCTAAACAAATTCGCCCAGGGATTCATTGACATCGTGTAAAAGTCATGCTGGAGCTAACATGGTCATCCATCTGTGTGTGACAAGCAGCATTGCTAGTCAAACATGCAAGAAGCAAAGGTACACAGCATGGTGAGTAGCCTCAGCTGAAGCCCGTAACCCAGGTTTGCAGCCACATCGAGGTAAGGCAGGGATCATGTACACAATGTAAACAAAGAAGTGAATGAATATGTGACCAAGAAGTGACTGCTTCACACCCAGGTCAATTAGGAATAATATTAGCAAGTGAAAGCCTACCAACAAGTGGACAGTGACGGTTTATACTGTTATACACTGCACTGAGTGCATTAATGGACATGTATAACATTACTGGCATTTCCATTCAGATTAAGAAAGACAAAACAGTCAGTAAATGATGAGAAAGAAAATGTGTTGCTTTGAAAAGATGTGCAAGTAACACACGTTTAAAAACTCCAATGGCTATATGCATCAAACTACAAATGCAGAAATACTGGAAAAGCACATACATAAATGTGTAGACAAACTAAAAGACATTAAAGAACACCTGGGCATACTATTCAGAAAAGTAATTGGGGGATACAATAACATTTGTGGCAATAACATGCATGTCTTGAAAGATAGGAAGTGAGACAGAAATACATCCAAATAATTTTACAGTGCTATCCACAAGGATATACCACAGTAACCAAAACAGAACTATTACATCAAACAGAAAATTAGTAATTATGTCTCAATACAAATTGTTACAAATTTGTAGAATGCAACAGATGAGGATGTATGTACACAGGATATGTGGGACATGTTAGGAAAATGTTATAAGATGGAAATATTGCAACCACAATTCCTGTGGAGGCAGTGCATTAACAACTGCTGTGTCATTGCATCTGTGTATGTGAGTGTATGACTATAGACACAATCAAAAGTGTGAGAGAAAGACCACTCACGAGAGTCACTTCCTAGGAGAAGTGACCACAACACAAGTGTGAATTATGTTGGTATTGTGTTGAAATAACTGCTACATACATTGTTTCAAAGTATTTTTGTTATTGGAGTAAAAAATATAAGTACCTATGTAAGGACTGTATTATGTGTATATGAATTTCTGCTGCCACATATACACAGTTACACTGCTGAATGAGTTTTAATAACAAGCTGGAAAATGTCTACTGAACTCAGCACTGGCACCAACCTTCAGTGCAATTTACACATCATTATACTTGGCATGCTCATATGAAAGTACAGAAAGTATTGGATGACCAACACTCACCCATGCAAAAACCATAACACAATACTTTGTGACCACTATGTAGCCTGTCATACATCCAGATCTGTTGACTAAGCCATTTTTGCCTATTAACACTATATTGTGAACAAAATATTAAAAGGTACACACTACTGGATTTGAACATATGCAATATGCATCAAGATATTCTTGATCTGTGCACTAACTGATGACACTATTCAAGAAATCACATCACAGTTGAAAACAACACATACTTAAAAGGATACCCTGAGCATTGTGTTTGAATGCATATGCCTTCCATTCCAGGGAATACAAAACTTGGTCTTTCTCTCTCTCCAACTGTAAATGCGTCCACTAACTAAAATTGCAAATGTCTGCTCTCCAGAAGAAACCAATCCTGCCTGTTAGCATTGTGTTGCACAGTCAGTAGTTATACCTTGCCAGTCTTGAACACTTATCTGTGTGAGTGTATAGTCCATATAAGTATGTTTTAACTGCTGACATCACAGAATACATCATATGAGATGTGTTGTAAAGCCCAGACTTGAAGTGATTACATCAGCATTGTATGTAAATAGTTCTGGCTCCCCTAAAATGTGGTTTGAGGGCTCAAAATCCTTTAGTCATGTGACTGTTCATAAAAGTGTGAGGCATCTATATCACGATCTGTTGATTAATTCAGTGCTTTCTGTCAATATTGCCTTACATACACACAATGCTTATACATTGTCAGACTAGAAGCCCTGCCATCTCACTCCACACTCTACATAAATGTGTATTAAACCACTTATGCCACGTCATCAGTAAATGTGTCAGATAGCAGACACTTGAAAGAATGACTTCATCAGTGTGTTTGAATAACTATGGCTCACCTAAAATGGTTTGGAAGAATAAAAATCCTGTAGGCATGTAAGAATTGCTGCTAGGTTGAATTATCCACTGAGACTGGGATGACAGCAGCTGCAGTACCCCTTTTACAAAAGTTTCCGTAACACTGATCCAGGGAAATATAGACTAATTAACCTTATTTGCACCATTTGTAAAATAATGAACCCTATCAATAGGATGCTGTTGTTGTTGTTGTTTGTCTTTTGGCTTTTCCCAGTTAGGGGTCGCTACAGCGGATGCTGATTAACAATATTTTTAACTTAAAAGCATTTAAGCCTAACTGAAATGGCTTTGTGAAAAGCAAGAGCTGCCTACTAAATTTGGTCTACTTTTTTGGGAAAGTCACTGGAGCACTGGATTATGGTAAACCAGTGCACACTGCCATCATGGCATTAGATAAGGCTTTTGAAACTGTTCTGCAATCTGGCATTATTGAGAAACATACCTAATTAAACATTAAGCTTTATGTATGTCAGTGAATAGCTAACTAGTTAAGAGACAGGACCCACACAATCAGATTGGTGTCACACTGTCCTCTTAAAGACATGCGAACAGTGATGCCCAAAAAGGTTCTGTTTAGCACCACTCATCTAAAAAATATACTTTGCTGATGTTCCAGTCAATGTCAGTTGTCTCAGGCTGTCATTCGTTCACCAGATGATATTCATATTCTCCAGAAGGGCCTAATCTCCATAAACTTCTGCAATCAGGATCTCAGCCTTAAGATCAGTGCCAAGAAATCTAATATTGTTCTATTTGGGAAGCAAGAACACCCTAAATCTACCCAATAAATAAAACTGTCCTCAAAAGTCAGTGCTATCATTGGAAACAAGTACATTCATAGACAAAAACTTTTTATTTAAGCACCATTTCTCAACTATGCTTATGAAATTCTTCAGCCTAGTGAAATTAATTACAAACTACACATTTTCTAGGTCCAAGATAAGTTATTGTCCTCTGTACTCCCTCCTCAGTAGGCCAGTCATGGAATATAACACTTCCTTTAGCATGTCCATAGCATATCCACTCATATTGCCCAACTCAAAAAGCTCTACACCAATAAACTCTTTGGTATAACCTCAGTAAGCTGAACAGAATATGCAGATGCTCTATCACTCCATCCTGCCTTTTGCTGACTTCTACATCATGACTACTGCACAGTTTGCAAGGCTACAAAAACCCTGTTCTTTTTCACCTTTTACATGTTTGTAAAATAAGTACCATTAGAAGTACCTGCTATATGATTCTAAATCAGCACCGTAATATCAACAAGAGGCTGTTGAGGTGATGTACTTCAGGGAACCTCTACCTATGGAATAAGCTCCCTCTCCATATCAACCAAAGTGACTCCATTTTTTTAAACAATCTTGATGAGTTGATATCAATAAATAATTTCACTTCTGGGCTAACTTGTCTCTCCTTTATCGAGGGAGTAAGTAGTGGGAACTGCATTGGATAAGCTTCTTATGGACTCCACAGCTGATGACCTAGTATATAGAAACAAACTTATGAATCTATGAACTCTTTTCACAGTTCTGTAACCTGCATCACCAGCAGGAATAATCATTCCCAATTTGGAACTGCTGATTTCCAAAGACTCATGGGTAAGAATAATTATTTAGGGATACAAGAGCATTCTGCATGTGATAAGGGACAGCAAAGAACCCCCCTCCACAAAGGAAATGTTGAGAAGTTACTTTTGTCTCCTCTTATGCAGCTAGTCATGGAAACTTGAGTTTTGTAATTCTACTGCATTGCTTGAACACAAATAGTATGTCTGCATTTTCAGTATCTAAGAAATATCCTGTTCTACTGTTAAAATAAATTCACTGGTCTCACTAGAAAAGTAATGTAGTCCTGGTTTTATATGCATAGATAATCTATTGCTCTAATTGTAATTATTTCAGAGTAAGAAAACAAAAAAAAACACAGTCCCACAACCAATCATTCTCTCAATAACAGAGTGCTGCAGTAAGCAGAATGCAGTTTTGAGCTCCACACTCAACTTCCTGATTAGTTATTCATGAGGGTTCCATTTGCAGGCCTATTTTCAAATATTTTTTCATTCAAATGTGCTTGGGTGCTGTGCATAAAGATATGTTAAGCTCCTACGTGCTATATCTGAAACTGGTTCTATGTGTTTATTTACCAGTGAATAATCTAAGCAAATTAACTTCAAATAAAGCTTTGCCTTGTTGATCAAACCTGGCTGTTCATGAGCAAATCCTACCATTCCTCATAACCAGTCATGGCATGACTGGCATATGGTTGCTTACATAACTTGTTCTCCAAACGTCACTCAAGAATGGATATTAATCAGAAAAAAATTGCCTTAAAAAGTGCATTTGTCACAGTCCTTGGGATGAGTTTTGTATTGTAGTGGTTATCTCATCTGTCTTCCTTGTAGAGGATCTTGGGTTCAGTCCTAGGTTAAACTAATAATGAGTCTTGTTGCACTAGGGGTTTGATTCTTCCACCTATGAAACTATTGTTCACATATACCCCTTAAATTAACCTCTAAGGCACATAAACTTGCAGAATACATTTGGGATGCTTGTCTAGGTTTATAAATGCTCCAGTAGTCGGTAGCCTAGCCTATACCTATGAACCTATTAACCTATACGAAGCCAGCAACTGAAGCCTGGAAGTAATTTCAACCTTTACTCATTTGTTTATTGATTATTTATTTACTGTGATCAGTAATTGGGGGAAACACAGTCATAGAGTAGTTAGTAATGCTGCCTTTCAGTGTTTACCTTTCTTGTAAAGTCTGCATACATTATTTGTGTTAGCATAGGTTTTTATCAGGTGCTTTTGTTTCCTCTCATAACCCAATGATATGTCATAAAATCCTTTAAACTGTCTGTAGCTGGACATGCTATGTGAGAGAGAGTGTGTGTGTGTGTGTGTGTGTGTGTGTGTGTGTGTGTGTGTGTGTGTGTGTGTGTGTGTGTGTGTGTGTGTGTTCAAGGTGAACTTCTCTGACTTGAACTACTGGCCACTTTGTGCAGGGATAGACTTCTGCTCATGCATAACGCTACACAGGATTAAGTGGGTAATTAAGTAATGAATGGATATCCAAGAACTAGTGAAGTCAAACTAAAAATAATTAATTTTCAGTGGAGACTCAGGGAGAAAAACTGCACACAAAAAATGCATTAACTCTGATAAAATAAATTACATTCAATGAATGTATAGATATCTGTAGTACAAGTATTATAAACTAGTAATGGTGGTAAAGTAAACACTCTCAATGAGCAAAATAATTTCAGTAAAACAAAAAAGAAAACAATAAAAGCAAAAACCTACATCCAAGGATTCAGAAATAAAAAAACTCCAATGATAGTGGTAAGAGCCACTCTTACATGACGAGGAGATTTGGGATTCAGAGACATGTAAGCTGCAATGAGGACATACTTTATTGTCATCTAATTCACATATCTCTCAATTGTCCTTAACTTCCAGTAGTACTGTAGTACTAATTAACACTTTACTGCAGTAGTTAACACTGGATGACCATGGATCGCCTTGGCACATGCATCCCCTCCCTTTCACTCTCCCAAACACATAAATAAACACACATTCAAATAAACACAAACACCAACATACTCCAACATGTCCTGAGTTGGCAAGTTATATCCAATATCTTTTTTATGGTTTTCCTGCCTTCATAAATCACAGATAATTACAGTCTGTAAGTAATGCCAGACATTGTTTCATACTTCTTATATTGCAGAAACTGCATCGTGATGCTAAACCTGTTATTTTATTAACTTTACATTCTACCTGGAGTCATCTAATGTTCTTCTTGATTTTGCCCTGAAGCAGCCCCAAACACAAACACATAGATACACCCCATCCCTCTCAATTTTCTCTGCTTTTACAAGATACTCCTGCTGTTGTCTTTTATAGGCACACACCCCAACAGTCCAGATTTTTTCCTAATGTCCAGATTTTAGCCTCACAGGTTCATAGGTTAGTACTAAGCTAACTGCCCTTGCGAGCCATTTTAAGCCTAGCCAATTATCCCTTGTGAGATTCAAATCCTGCACCTTGTGTTTGTAAGGCAAACACCTTAACCAATCGGCCATCCTCCCAGCCCCTAATATTTTTATACTGCTCCTCATAACATTTGTAGTTTACTGGCAAATCACGGAAGGCTTCAGTTTGGAAATAATGGCAGGTGTTTGGGTTTAAGACTTCATAACCTTCTGTAAGTGCATGCTAATGCAAACACTTTTATTCTAGCAACTATCTAAGTCTATAAGAGAAATAATTAAAATACTTCCCTGACAGTTAGTCTTTGTCCCCCATTATTCTTAGCTTTGTCAAAATTTCTTGGGCTACAAGGTTGAGAGGTAAGCATATAGATGCCCTATCCCTGCCTCTTGTAACTCAAGAACTATTGCAACTCATGAATAATGCCAAAGGTCATCTTATTATATAAAAAATGTGACCCTACCTTATGAGCTAGTGCAGTCAGTTAATGGTGTCTATTTTACCTTATAAGTTACAGTACTGGGTTAATAGTGCTCTCTGTATATGTATATGTGTTACAGTAGTGGGTTAATAATAGCATTTCTTGTATCAAAGGTGCAGAGTTCAAATCCACATCTTCTTACTTATTTTTTTCCTTAGTGTTAACCAATATTTTACATAATCCCTGACATCTAGAGCTAACAAAAATACTAATATCTACAAGGGAAAGGTGCAGTGTTTGAATATTTTTGTAAGGCATGCTATATAGAGTATCCATGGTATCTTATGGTGCCCCTGGCACAGATCGCCTTGTTTTATTTATTTATTTATTTATTTATTTATTTATTTATTTATTGGTTAAACATGCCTTTAAGACATGCTATGTAGAGCATTCCTGATGTCTAGTGTTTCCCTGACCTACATTGTCTTTACTTTTATTTATTTATTTTAATAAGTCCTTTGATGGCACACTATGAAAATATTCCTGCTATCTAGTGGTCCCCACTGTGACAGTCCCTACTCCTGGCCAGTAAACAAGGATCCTCAATCCTCACCACTGACAGCAGGGGGGGTGGTCACTAGGAGCAAAAATGGATACACAAAGCATTTGCAGATGCAGCTATCTGCACCAAGCAAAATTTCCCTTAAGAACACACAGGCAGCACACTCCAGACCTGGAGCTGGACTTTCTCACTCCAGGCCCCAAACAAGACTCCAAACTCACCACTTTGGAGCACTGTGTCCCTGTTCCAAGTAGCTCACACACACATTTGGATATTTGATTTTCACACACACACACACACACACACACACACACACACACACACACACACACACACGCACACACACACACACACACACACACACACACACACACACACACACACACACACAGACACACACACCTGGGAAAGGTTGGCACAGATTTACCAGCTGTGCCTCTCTGCCCAGACTATACAGTAATTATGCTACCACTAGTCAGCTACTCTAGGGGTCTTAAAAGGGTACCCAATTATACTCAGTAAAACTAATACTAATACAAATGGTAGAGTTTGACCAATGCAGCAAGATGTTTAGGAGTGGGCTCAGTGTCACTAAAATAAGCACAAGTACTCTTAAGATATTAAAAGTACTCTTTAAATGACCAGCCACAATGAAAGGTATAGAAATATTTAATAATAAATAATAAAATAAAAAACATAAAAATACTGAATATCTAGTTACAATAAACACCAGAGTTTCAATCACAGGATATATAAAAAATAACACAGTTGGATAGATTCACACAGATGTAGAAAAACAAAACATAACTAATCTCACTATATTTTCCTGACTGACTAAAGAATTACTGTCCCCTAGTTAAGTTACTTACTACAGCAAGGCAAGATGATGAGTGTTGAATTGCTTACTACAGCAAACAAGATGAGGTGTGTGGTTGTATGAGATATCTGTGTGAGATCTTTCCTGTCAGGTTCCAATTACTTACTACAGCAAGGCAAGATGATGAGTGTTGAATTGCTTACTACAGCAAACAAGATGAGGTGTGTGGTTGTATGAGATATCTGTGTGAGATCTTTCCTGTCAGGTTCCAAAAAATGAAGTGCTGCTGTGAGAGTTCTGTCATATCTCTCACTTATACATAAAGATTCATTTCAGTCCTGGGTATAGAATGACATCACATCTGGTCACCTGACTCTGTAACAATACACCCCCAGAGCTTTGTTAGGATATGTTGCAGCATCTGAAAGCTATAAAACAATTTCAAAAATGTCCACCCTTCCAGGGTAGCAATTACTTTAACCCTAAGGACGATACTGTAAGATTCCTAGTCCTGGATTCCCAGACATTTTTTCTCTGGTTACAATCAGACCTGCAGGATAAAATCTGTATTACCTAAACCAACCAATTTAATTTTCAGCCTATTTTTCAAAATTAGCTAGGCTGAGATTAACCTATTCCTTTCCAGAATTCTCCATTAAAACATATGCATTTAATCAGTTATAATAATACTGTCTGACATGCATGTATATCTCTTTTCTGTCCAGCAGGACCCACTGTTGATGCATGTTTAACACAAATAACTTCACAAATACATTTTTAATACAAGCATCTGTACAAATCAGTGTGGTAGTCACATTATATTAAATTCTTTATAAAACTCCAGCTAGCTGTGCTGGCATATGTTACACATGCACTGCCCTACTCTCCTGGTACAGATGGCACTAACTCATATCACCACATCTCTCTCTCCTTAGAAGACTCAATCTAATTTTTCAAGTGTCCCTGGAAAAATGTTGCTTGAGAGACATGGGTCTGTCTAGGAACACATTAACTCATACCCTGTCTTGATAGCCTATCTGCATTGGCATTGCTGACCTCACTACGGTGCTGTACTGTCATGTCATATGTTTGCAACCCTAGGCTCCACCTTAATAACTTGGCATTTTGCTGGCTGGCATGATGAAGCCATGTTAAGAGATTGTGGTCTATAACCACAGTGAATTTACATCCATACTGAATAAGGTTGACGTTTTTGCAGTTCCCATGCTATGACTAGACATTCTTTTTCTACAGTTGCATAACATTCTTCCATGGGTTGGATTCTATGACTGAGATATACAACTGGGTGCTCTTTTTCTTAGAAAACCTGGCTGAGTACAGCCCCCACCTCATGGCTTGAAACATCCGCCTGCACAACAAATTATTTGCTGTAATCTGGATTGCTAACACATGGAGTGTTAAAAGGTGCTAAAGTCCCTTTAAGATTTTTGAATGCCTGCTCACCGGCTGAGGTCCACACTACCTTATCTGGCCTCTTTTTCCTCATCAGGTCTGTGAGCGGAGCAGCAATTGTACTGTACTTGAGAACAAACTTTCTATAGTCCCTGTCACTTTTGTGTTAGGATACATATAAATGAGTCTTCGTGGGCTCTGCTCAAGCAGCTTTATTTCATACAAACACATTACTATTGTTGACTATTGACTGTAACTTAAATAACTTACATACAATTAATAACTATGATCATGCATGCTCACTCCCTAGCTGCTCCTTCAAAATGGCACTAAGGTTGTGCACATGTGCCGGTTATATATGTGCACGTACAGCCTCGTATGCTTCTTAAAGATATAAGCACACACACTTTACACTCTGATCTATATCCTTCCTCTTTGAGAAATAGACCATGCAATTGTTATGAGACTGTCTGGCATGCAGAATTCACAGGTTATCCATAGACATGCATTATACAATACTGAACATATATTTTTGCAGTGACCCTAATGATAATGGACATCAACTGAGTATAACAGCCCTGTGTTTCTAACGCTTAGTCAAACACTCTGCTTATGCTGTGCTGATGAGGTCATAACAAGGCCGAAATATGCATATTCACAGCTAGTGAGGTTTGGCTTTATTGGCCTGAAATTGTCCATTAAAAGGATGAAACAAGTCATGGACATTCAGAATCGCCAATTACCTGAAACACCTGATGTTCATAAGGATCATTTGCATATATCCCATGTGCCTGTGATACAAGAGGTTTGGGAGGTCACTCAGTGGAAGTTCTAGCTTTGCTGGAGTTTTCATCTTGATTTTACTGGTTGTTTTTTCAGTGACCTTCTCACTCATTGTTTTAGTTTGTTGTTTGGGATATTTTTGCAGTGACCCTAATGATAATGGACATCAGCTGGGTATAACAGCCCTGTGTTTCTAATGCTAGTCAAATACTTTGCTTGTGTTGTGCTGATGAGGTCATAACAAGGCTGAAATATGCATATCCACAGGTAGTGCGGTCTGGCTTTATTGGCCTTAAATTGTCCATTAAAATGATGAAACAAATCATGGTCATTCAGAATCGCCAGTTAGCTGAAACACCTGATGTTCATAAGGATCATTTGCATATATCCCATGTGCCTCTGATACAAGAGGTTTGGGAGGTCACTCGGTGGAAGTTCTAGCTTTGCTGGAGTTTTCCTTTTGTTTTTACTGATTGTTTTTTCAGTGACCTTCTCACTCATTGTTTTAGTTTGCTGTTTAGGATATTTTTGCAGTGACCCTAATGATAATGGACATCAGCTGGGTATAATAGCCCTGTGTTTCTAATGCTTAGTCAAGCACTCTGCTTGTGCTGTGCTGATGAGGTCATAACAAGGCTGAAATATGCATATCCACAGCTAGTGGGGTTTGCCTTTATTAGCCTGAAATTGACCAGTAAAATGATGAAATAAGTTATGGGCATTTAGAATCGTCAGTTAGCTGAAACACCTGATATTCATAAGGATCATTTGCGTATATCCCATGTGCCTCTGATACAAGAGGTTTTGGAGGTCACTCAGTGGAAGTCCTAGCTTTGCTGGAGTTTCATTTTGTTTTTACTGATTGGTTTTTCAGTGACCTTCTCACTCATTGTTTTAGAATATTAAACATATAGGTATGTACAATCAAGTCTATGTTGGTGCGGATTTCATGCTTGGTTTAGACAGTCGTTCATATCATGTGACATAAAATTGACTATTAGATTTAGCAACTGGGACAGTTTCTGTGAAATGGTTGACCTGCAGAATGTTCAAATCACTTTCTGGAACAGAATCAGACTTTTAAACACATTCTGGTCTGGAAACAGTGTCTGACTCATTCTTCAGTTTAGAGTCCGCATCGCAGATACGATGTTGTGATTGCAATGATGATGATGATTCTGGTACAGGAAGAAGATGTTTGTGATTCCTCCTATATTCCACACCTTCAAAATGTACCAAGTAAGATCTTGGCTTGGCACAGATGCCTGTAATCTGTCCTATTTGATCAAAACCTTTTGTTGTCTGGATTCGTACCATCTCTCCTTCCCTTAACAGACAATGTCATCTGCTCAATCTGCCATAGCTAGATTTGTGGATATTACACTTCTTAAACAATTGAGCCTTTATGGTGTTATTGTTCTTAGATTTAGGCTGAAGCAAACTTGAAGAAATAGATAGCATAGTTCTAGTTGGCCCTGGGAAATGGTCTTTGAGCAGGTGAGCCAAGAATATCATCACAGGGTGTGTTTCTGAGATTAAGCAAATTCAAGAATACATCACTGCTGTTATGCTTTGACCTTTCAAGTAATTGCTTTGCCCTCTGCTAGACCATTGGACTGAGGATATTCAGGACTACTAGTGACATGTACAAAGTCCCATTCTTTTCAAATTTTCTGAAACAACTGGCTAGTGAGTTGAGTACCATTGTCAGAAAAAAAGTTTGTGTGGACTACTATGAATTGAGAAATGATGTTTCAGCTTAGTAATAACAGTAGTTGTGGTTAAGTTTGGTAGTAGATCATTCTCAAACCAATTCAAATAAGAGTCTACCAAAACTAAGTAGTGTTGATTGTTCCAGTCCAAGATTATCATTTGCTACAGTAGACCAAGGTAGTTCAGCAGATGTACTTAGTTGAAGTGGTTCTCTTTGCAAATGCGGTCTAGTACTATTGCATACTGAGCAAGAAGAAATAACTCTATCAATGTATTTTGATAATGAAGGCCAAAATACTAATTTTCTTGCTCTTCCCTTAGTGGATGGGGATTCTGGGTGACCACGATGCAAAATCTGAATGTTTTCTTGTTGTACGGAAGCAGGAACAACAATTTTAGAACCTTTGAAAATAATTCCATCTTCCATCAACAATTCATCTCTGTAAAGAAAATACACTTGCACCTCAGGTGATACACTAAATTGCTTTGGCAGCCATTTGACATTAATACAAAGATTGAGCTTCTGTGAAATTGGATCAGTCTGAGTGTGATCTCATCAAGTCTAGTGGTGGAAAAATTACATCACATCAAAGTCAAAAGTCTTTGCATCAAGCTGTTCTGTTGTAATTCTAGGAGATCTGGATGAAGTATCAGCCAGATAGAGCAATTTGCCTTTAGCATAGACCAATTTGAAATTGTACTTTTGCAATTTTTGCATTATTCTTTGTATTCTCACTGCAGTGGAATGCATAGGCTTCTTTAGAATAGTGACTAAAGGTCGATGATCACTTTCAATCTGAATAGCTCGACTATAAATATAATCATGAAACTTGAAGCATGCAAATACTATTGCCAAAAGCTCTTTTTCAATTTGAGCATACTACATCTCAGTTTGGGTTAGTGTTCTAGATGCATAAGCTACTGGTCTACCCTCTTGAAGTATAACTGCACCTAAACCAAATTCTGAAGCATCACAGGAAAGAATAACTGGTTTATTCACATCATCGTATCTTAATAGTAATTTTCTGCTTCAGGTCTTCAAATGTCTTCTGATGATGTTCCAACCATGACCACACAACATTTTTGCATGTTAGCTATCTTAAAGATGCTGTCAACTAACTGATGTCTGGTATTAATTTGCCTAAATAGCTGACCATGCCCAGAAAATGCTGTAAACCTTGTACATTGTCTAGAGCTGACATTTCTAGAATAGCTGCTTGCTTGGTTGGGTCAAGTCTCAAGCATGTACTTGTAAACAAATGACCTACGTACATAATGTCTGGAAGTCTAGATTTGCACTTCAGAGGATTGAATTTCAAATTCATTTCACGTGCTCTGTCTAGAATTTTCCTGAGGTTTCTTTCTTGCTCTGCTTCACCATTGCCTCCAATCAATAGTTTGTCTACTATTATGGCATAAGGATAAACTGAAAACATTTGTTTTCTTGCATGCTGAAAAACTTCACTTGCAGAATTTATTCCAAATGCCATCCTTAAGAATCTGTATCTGCCAAACAGAGTGCCAAAAGTAGTTATAAATGAAGATTTGTGATCAAGCAACACTTGCCAAAATGAACTCTTTGCATCCAAAACAGAAAATACAGTGCCATTCGGTATTAGAGTTGCAACTTCTTCAGCTGTGCGTATTGGGTAATATGGTCTCTTTAATGCTTTGTTCAAATCTCTTGGGTCAATGCATATTCTGATTTCATCTGAGCCTTTCTTGTGAGTGGCTACCATGGATGACACCCATTCAGTTGGTTATGTGACTGGACAAATCGGGTCTATATCAGAACATTGAAGTTTTAAAACTTCGAATGTTCTAATATCGACCCGTTTTGAGTGAATGCTAAAAATAGCAAAGTTGCAGAACACCGAATTCTTTCCTAGGGAAAAAATTCAGTTGGCCGGTTCTGTGGCTTCACTATTTTCAGCACTGTGGTGGAAATTTACGGGTCGGGTTCAGGTAAGTGTGCGATTGTGTGATTGTTAGGATTAGGGCATGAGTTAGGTGAGTTAGGGTTAGGGAGCAGATTAGGTAAGTTAGGGTTAGGGTACAGGTTAGGTGAATTAGGGTTAGGAGCGGGTTAAGTGAGTTAGGGTTAGGGCCCGGTTTAGGTGAGTGTACAATAGTGACGGACCTCAGGGTTAGGGTCCGGGTTAAGGTAAGTGGATAGATAGTAGTGTATGTATAGTTTAGTGTAGGGTAAGTTGTAGGATTCTAAGTGTATGTGAGTGGATTGATGTTTTTTAGGTGTGCTTATGTTGTGTGTATGTGTTTCGGAATAGCAAATTTTTTCCCAGGGAAAAAAATTCACTGTTCTGAATGTTCGATATTATGTGGTTTAGATATTTTAGGTTAGATGAAATAGCATTCGCTATTTTCATCTTTCGATAACGTGATATAAATGTGACAAATCACACCTTGCTGCACCATTTTATCCAAATGAGCTTTAACTTTATCTTGCATAGCTATCAGAGCTCTTCTTGCTGGTCTGACTACTGGAGTGACCTCTGGGTCTAACTTCATGGAATACACAACTGGAAGTTTGCCTAATTTGTCATCAAAAACATCAGCATACTCTGAGAAAATGGCTTCAGAGAAATTGGAACTCGTAACTTCACTCACATAGGTTCATAGGGTCATAGGTAGGTACTAGGCTATCGGCCCAAGGGCCTATGTAAGCCTAGTCAGCAAGATACCATAGCTTACGCCACCCAACAAAGTTATTTTCCTGTGCCACTGTCCAGCAGAGAAACAGATGTGATCCCCGGGGTGTATTTCCTATTTCCCATCCACGTATCAAGATTTTTCTTGAAGAGTGCTAATGAAGAACTTTGCTTGACATAGATGGGTAGCTTGTTCCAGAGTATAGGAAGTCTCTGGGACAGGAATCTATCCCTCCTGCATGTCCTGTTTATTGTGGTGACAAGGTTTAGGTCCCTAGAGCCTGTAGCTTGGAGGGATTGGGATTTCTTTAGGTGTAGCATATCCAACAGCTCTGGGTTTGACATAGCTTTATATGTTAGTCAGAGATCACCTCGGAGTAGGCGATATGCTACGGAGTAAATCTGGAGTTTTTTGAGGAGGTCAGTGTAGGGCATTTGTTTGAGGCCAGTAATCCTCTTTGTGAGGTACTTCTGTGGCCTTTCCAGCTGCTGCAGATGTCTTGTGAGGTACATTCCAAAAGGGGTGTTGTATTCTATAATGGGTCTAATGAGTGACGAGTAGAGGGGAACAATGACCTCTTTTTTCCTGGATGAGAACCCTTTTATGATGAGGTGTGCCATGTAGAAGGACTTCCTGACTACTGTGGTGATGTGACTATCAAAGGAGAGACTACTGTCTACCTGGGTCCCAAGGTCTCTTATCATGCATTTGATTTTAAGTAGATTGCTGCCTATGTGGTAGTTCATGGTTACAGAGTTTTTACCAAAGGGGATGACACTGCACTTTTTGGCATTGAGCTTGAGGCCATGGCTCTGACACCAGGCATCTGTCTCAGTGAGGCCCTTCTGTAGGATGTCCACATCATTTGGGGACTTGACTATGGCTCCTAGTTTGCAGTCATCTGCGAACTTTATCAGCCAGAGGCCTTCTGTGTTAGCCTGTACTTCAGAGAAGTAGATACCAAACAGGAGAGGTCCCAGGATGGAACCCTGTGGCACTCCACTTGTCACTGCCTTGAGGTCAGATTTGGAGTCTGCAACTTTTACAGTGTGGGTTCTGTCAGTGAGCCAGTTGGCAACCCATCTTGTGACATATGGATTTATACCTAGTTTAGTGAGTTTAGCTATAATTCCAGAATGGGGGATGGTGTCAAAAGCCTTGGCGAGGTCAAGATAGGCTGTGTGAACCACCTTACCCTCATCCACGGCTTTGGTGACTGCCTCAAAGAAATCGTTCAGGTTCAGGAGGCATGATCTGCCTTTCACAAACCCGAACTGGGTGGGATCCAGAGTTTGGAGGTTACTAATGTTTTTGTTTATGAGTTCCATGATGATGCGTTCCATGGCCTTGCAGACCAGGCTCATCAGGCTAATAGGTCAATAGTTCCCGGGATCAGTGGTGGCTCCCCTTTGTGGTGTGGGATAACTGTTGCTGTGTGCCATTCAGTGGGCACAAAGCCGATGCGAGGCTATTATTGAACATGGTGCTTAAGTGGGGAGCCAGTTCATTCTGAAGTTCATGTAAAACGCAGCCTGGGATGTTGTCCGGTCCCATGGATGCTGTGTTTTAGAGAGTGCAGCTTTTACCTGCGTAGTTGTGATTACAGGGGCTCTGCATTCTTCTTGTATAGATATGGGCCCTTTAGGGGGTGAGTGGGGGGTAAAGTTAGCACTGAACCGATCTGCCAGGATGTTGGCAATATCAGTTGGTTCTGTAATTTTCATGCCTTTGTGCTGTAACTCAGAGCAGATCTGGGTGTTGCCATCTAGATTCTTGACATAGCTATAGAATGCTTTGTGGTTGTCCTTGGATTTAGTGGCAATTTTGTTTTCGTAGCTAGCTTTGGAGGATCTTATATGATGAACTTCTTTAGCAAAAGAAAGCAGATTCATTCTTAAACTATCTTTGAGACCCAATAAAGATTGCACTGGTCTTTGGACTACATAGAATAACAAGTTGTAACAGTTCTTGGCCAGATAACATGAAAGTATCACTGAACCTTCGGTCTGAATTTCTTCACCTTCATAAGCAACAAGTCTTGCACTGCTAGTTACATTCAGTTGTTTGTTAGTACTCACTATTGAAAATGTGTCTGTTGATATAGCAGTACACTTTGACCCAGTGTCTACTTTGAGCTCTGTGGATTTTCCATTGATCTGGACAGTACAAAACACTTCACTTCTTGTTAATAAGTTTACTGCATCAGCTCTTTCACCAAGCACTGATATACCATCTACATAAAAGCTGACTGTTTCGGCTCTACTTTAGCAACTTGCTTTTTTCTGTGCCTTTTCTTTACAACTGTGTGAGGCTTACTTGATTTAAAAAACTTTTAGAAATGGTTCCATTTTTGCACTTGTGACATTGCTGACCAAATGCTAAGCACTTCTCTCTTTTAGACTTATGATTTGCACCACAGTTGGGAGAGTTAACAATAAAGCATGATTTGGGTTTTGCTGATTCATGCTTGTACTGCACTGAGCTAGCACTGAAGCTTGCATCTTTCCTGGAACTTTCTAGAAAACCTTGTGGCTTCTTTGGAAATCCTGAAGCTGACACATGATTTGGCCTGTTCTTGTTTGCCATGTGTTTCATACTATTTACATGTGCTCTGTAGCTAACTGAAACCATGCTCTTGTCACTTGCAAGTATACCTGTATGTTTTTCTGTCACCTCATGGATCTAACACATCTCTGTTGCTTTGCTCAATGTTAAATCACTGTCACAAAGTAAAATCTTTCTCACAGCAGCACTGTTAATTCCACATACAAGCCTGTCCTTTATCAGCTCATCTTTTAGATCACCAAACTGACACATCTTAGCTCTATTTCTCAAATCAGTTATATAAGCTGCAAATGTTTCCTGTCATTTCTGATCTCTTGTGTAAAACAAATGCCTCCCTAATGTAATATTCATCTAGTGGTTGCACATCTCTCTGAACCTGCACTTCAAACACTCAGGTTCTTCCCTTGATTTAGCTTGTACAACAATATGGCAGTCTGCACCATCTCCTTCATACACTGCTGGTGCATCCAGAAATGAATGCTCTCTTTCTATGGCCTCAGAGCCTGCTAGCTTTAGCAAAATGAGTGCCCTGGTGCGTGCATCTCTATCTGCGTAAGCTGCTTGTATGAAAATATCACATTTTTGCTCATATATTCTCCAGTTCTCTGCAATATTCTGACCAAACACAAGTGGTAGGGGTTTTCAAAATCCATCTGCCATATTAATACATACCAGCAAAGGGTTTGCAAATAAGCATAAACATACACACATGTACATATACAGAAGTTTTTGGCATAAACAGTACTTGACCAATGCCTTCATGCTCTGAACTTATACTTTCTTTGGGCTTATCAGAATTATGCTAATGAACAAACTCGTAGTACTTTCGAATAACTGGACTTTGCGAAATAAACTTCTCGGGCTTTTTGATACTTTGCTGGACTTACAAAATAACTTCTCAGTCTTTTCACTGCTTTTGGAATATTATTGGTAAAGGCAGAAATGCTAAAGTAATATACCATCACTTGCTATATTTTTGGAATTTTATTGGTAAAGGCAGAAATGCTTCTGGGTTTTGGTTATTACCTTCCCCATTACTTCCATCACCCCAATGAAGAGTCAGCATCTACTTCTCATGTTGACACTGTTTCTCCTTTTCTTCACCTCCAAACACTGCAAACTCTGCTGATTCTAATTCCAAATGTTTGGACTCCAGTTCAAGTCCCTTTAACTCCAGGAGGGTTTTTAAGTCCTTTGAGAAAAAGGTGAACTGTCCTGTTTCTGAAGGCTGCAGATCCCCATCATTTGACTGGTTGTCTTCTTTCTGGTCTGTGCTGCAGCTACAATTAAGACTGAAATCATTTCCTCTTTAGTCAGGTTTGCATGCACCAGTCCTTTGGCTTTGCACACCTTGGCCAGCTGGTTCTTTGTCAGTTTGACTTAATCCACTGCTGAGATCTTTGCCTGCTTTCCCTGACTAAACTAAACTAACAAAAATACATAAAACTGTTTTGAAAATAAAACTCTTTGTGTTTAACTTGTGGCTGCTGAGAGTACACACACATTCAGTGACAACTGTCCAAAGGCTACTGAAGTTCAATTACTATCCCATCCAGCTGCCACCAATATGTGATGGTTCCTTCTTCAGGCCAATAATCAAGGATCCTCAATTCTCACCACTGACACCAGGGAGGGATGGTCACTAAGAACAAAAATTGATACACACAGTATTTTCAGATGCATCTCTTTGCACCAAGCACAACTTTCCTTGAGAGAAAACATGGAGCACACTCCAGGCTTAGGGCTGGACTCTCTCTCCGGGTCCCAAGCGAGACTCTACATGGACCACTTTGGAGCACTGTGTCCCTATTCCAAGTAGCTGACACACACACTTGGATATCACACACATACACACACACACACACACACACACACACACACACACACACACACATGGGAAAGTCTGGCACAGATTTACCAGCTGTGCCCCCTCTGCCCAGATTATAAGGTAATTATGCTGCCACTAGCTATCTCCTCTAGGGGCCTTACAAGGGTACTCAATTATACTGATTAAAATTAATACTAATACAAATGGTAGAGTTTGACCAATACATCAAGGCTGTCAGGAGCAACCACAGTGTCACTAAAATAAGCATAAGTACTCTTAATATGTTAAAAGTATTGTCTAAAAGACCAACCACAATAAAAGATATAGAAATATTTAATAAATAATAAAACAGAAAACATGAGAATACTGAATATCTAATTACAATAAACATCAGAGTTTCAATCACAGGACATACAAAGAGGACAGTCACATGTTGAGTCCCTTAGGGATCAGTCCTTGTACTGCTCCTTTTTGGCATTTACTTCTCAGAAGTCAAGGCCACTGTCAGTGGTCTCTGGATGACTAAATTTGTGGATGATTGCAACTTAGAAGCTGTCATTGAGTGTCACACTCACACAAATGTTCTCCAGGAGGGGTTGACACAGACAAGCAACTGGTGTTAGAGTCATGAACTAAAACTAAATGTAAAAAAATGCATAATAGTATCCTTTGGGAAGTCATTCATCCCTGGTAACTAGCATATTGACAACAGACCCCTTAGAGTTGACCCAGTAGTCTGGGACTTAGGAACACACATAGATAGTAATCTAGCCTTTGACCATAATGTGTCTACAGTGGTGAGGAAATCATTCTATGTTGCGCAACTTATAAACAAAGGTATGGCATCTAAGTCCAAGGAAGTCATTGTTCCAATGTATTTGGCATTCATCAGATATATCATTGAGTACAAAGCCCACTTTGGTATGTACCTAACCAGGCATATTCAGCAATTGGAATGTCCACAGAGGTTCCTCAGTAAAATAATACAGGGAGTAAGTAAAATGTGCTATGCAGACTGCCACAAGGTCCTATCCCATATTCTGTCTCCTACAGGCTTTTGAGGGGAGATCTATGCCTGGCCTACAGGGCATTGTCAAACCCCACTCTGATGGACCTCCTGCATATGCACAAAACAAACAGCACAAGAATTACCCATTCTAAAGACTTAAACCTTGCCTGTGATAGAATAGGACCTGCTGAAGAGATAGGTATGTATCCCAGAGACTACCCTGTCTATGGAACAGGCTCCCCATCCATGTGAAGCAAACTTCCTCCCTAACCCAATTCGAGTGCAACTTAGACAATTGAATGGGAAACCAGAAATTCATCCCTGGTTTGGTAACTATGTCTTTAATCAACACAGGTAACCTGTAAATGGTGTATCTCCCAGGTCCATGCTTACACTTATCGAGGGTATCTGAACTTGTCAGATATTTGGGATGCAAGGCTAGGCTTAAAAAGGCTCTTGTGGTTGATAGCCTAGTAAACACCTATGAACCTATATCAAATAACACAGTTGGATAGATTCACACAGATGCAGAAAAACAATACTTAACTAATCTCACTATATTTTCCTGGCTGACTAAAGAATTATGGTTCCCTAGTTAAGTTACTTACTACAGCAAGGCAAGAGGATGAGTGTTGAGTTGCTTATTACAACAATCCAAGATGAGGTGTGTGGTTGTGCGAGATATCTATGTGAGATCTTTCCTCTCAGTTTTTGAAAAACAAAATGCTGCTGCAAGAGTTGTGTTATACCTCTCACTAATATCTAATGAATCATTTCAGTTCTGGTTATAGAATGACATCACATCTGGTCACCTGATTCTGGAACAAGCCCAGAGCTTTGCTAAGATCTGTTGCAGCATCTGAAAGCTAAAAAATAATTTCAAAAAAATGTCCACTCATCGAAAGTAGCAATTAGTTCAACCTTAAGAACAATGCAGTAAGACTCATAGTCCTGGTTTTCCCAGACTTTTTTGTCTCTGGCTGCAATCAGACCTGTAAGATAAAATATTTACGGCCTAAACCAACCCATTCAATTTTCAATCTATTTTTGAAAATTATCTGGAATGACATTAACCTCTTCCCTTCCAGAATTCTCTGTTAAAGCATGTGCATTTAATCAGTTATAATAATAATGTCTGACATACATGTATATTTCTTTTCTGTCCAGCAGGACCCACTGTTGATGCATTTTTAACTTAAGCAACTTTACACACCCATTTTTAACACAAACATCTGTACAAATGAGTGTGATAGTCAAATAATATAACATTATTTGCAAAACTTCATCTAGCTACGCTAGCATATGTTACACATGCACTTCCCTACTCTCCCTGGCACAGATGGCACTACCTCATATCATTTCACCCATCTCACAAACATTGCAGGATTTGCTTGATAACCTAGGGGAATGTGAAAGTGTGATAGCCCCGCACATGCACGCATACACTCAAACACACACATACGTTAATACATTTATATACACACACACACACACACACACACACACACACACACACACACACACACACGCACACACAAAATACAGTCTCCCATCCCATTTGGGGGCTCAATCACCAGCTCACATGTGTGCATACACACAGACATACACACACACACACACACACACACACACACACACACACACACGCACAAAAAAAAACACATCCACAACACGCCCACAACACCCACACACACACACACACACACACACACACACACACACACATACAAACACACAGGCACACATGCAGTCCCCAGTACTTACATCTACTGCAATGTTTGAACATGAGCAAACATCTGTGAATGGTCTAGTTAATTTATGGAGCTGAGCAAATCCCTCACTACAGGGATTCCTCCTGGAGAGCACATGACTAATTAGCATATGCCCCACCAGAATGATTCATTAGCCTTTAGCATGGCCACAGAGACAGCCCATATTGGTGTTGCACATCTTTATTCTAAAGCACTTTGATAGAGTTCTATCTGAATACAAAATGGTTACTGTCACTTGTCTAGTCAGGATGAAGCAGACGAACATTGTGGGTTCTTGTTCAAGCAGCTTTATTATATAGAAACACATAAAAATGAGTCTAAGTAACATTAACTTATTTGCAAACTAGCTAACATACATATACATGTTCTCAAAATGGCACTGAAGCTAGCACATGTTTGCTATTTATATGCACGTTCAATCATTGGAAATGTTTCTTAAAGGTACAGCGCACGTTATTCTACAGTTACCATGAGGTGCACACCTTGTGGACACCTTTTTTTAACCTTTGTAAATTGGTCTGACAGTGATATAGAAATGTTGAGTAACAAAAAGTACAAATTGCTATGAAGACAGAAAAAGAAAAGGAGACACTGTATATAATCAACTAAGCTGCAAAAATAATTTTTGAATGGACAGGAAAAAAGAAGGATGTGAACTGGTAAGATGGCAATGGGCATAGAATTGGAAGGAAGTGAAGATGGTTGAAAAATCTGAAGTACTGACATGGGGCAGAAGGAAAAAGAGGTGAAGGAGGAAAGCAAATGTAACAGTTTGAAGAGTACAGAGAGGAAAAGAGCAGCAAAGCAGTAGTGCAGATACTAGAGACTCAGTGGCCTTGGAATATTTACGAATCAATAAATAATAGCAGAACTAAAAGAACTGCGGATAGAGTGGTTGCAAAGGAGAAAACTAGCAGACTTCAGAAAAAAAAGATGCAAACTGGAGTCAGCAACTAACAGAGAAGTAGACAAAGTCATGATCATAGGATGAGGAAGAAAAAAGAGTTTCAGATTATACCATAAGTACAGGATCAAGGTGATAAGAGCTAATCCCTGAGACACGTTCTGCAGACGGATATCAAGACAAGCTTTGCAAACAATGGAGACTGTTTATTCCATAGGTTTAATGTATAGTTTATTCCATACATTCAGTGTGAAGGAGGGGGATTCTGAATCACCATGATTACTGTTTGGTTTAAAGTTATTAATGTTAACTGCACTGAAATATCTCATAACACAGAGGATTGTACCAGTTAACATTATATGCAAGTGATAATGGTTATGGAGAAAGTCTTTATGCAACTTTTAAATGGGTAATTTAGGTCTGGAATTTAAGCCAGTGCAAAAAAAATGGAAAACTAGAAAGTAATGAAATTGATACAGAGAAATGGAGTGAGTTGTTGGCAAAAAGAAGAACAGAAAATGATGAAAACAGTATGGAAGATGCAGTGAATTGATGGCAAATTAATAATTTTATCATGTCACCTCTTGTCTGAAAAGAGAAATGGATAGGATATTGGGAAATATCTGTGCGGAATATAACAGTGAATAACCTCAACAGTATTGCATTTAAATTCAGAGGGCATACAGGAAGAAGCCCTATGAAATATATCCAGTTGTTGACTTGTTTGTCACTTACGGCTCTGACATGGGAGTCAGATTTTAGCAAACAGAGGAAATTCAGGAAGTTTTGTAGTATCAGCCAAGTTAATGTAAGAGCTGTTGGAGGTATAAAAAGAAATGGACTTATCCAAAGTGAAAGATTCAGAGGCCAATATTATATACAATTATTTATTTCTATTAAGATATATGTCTAATGTGCTAACCAAATTTAATACCACACTGAAACATTTACAAAGAAGGCTGATACATGAGTCTGGGAGGCAGCAGCAGTATGCTATACAAGAAGGAGTAATCTGTGCATTGTATAAGATTAAGGGAGTCACAGTTTTGACATATCTCATATATAAAAACAGAAGCAGTCCAGTAATGAAGACTTGTGAAGTGCCCCATGGCATTGGAATTACAGCAGATAAGGGTCCTTTCACCTGAAAGACTAATATTTCTCTTGTAAGTAATAGATGATGTAAGACCAGAGAGGGTTATTAGATATTTATTACTTTATTTAAGTTTTGCTGACCCTAGTAGGATAATCTTAGCCTATAAAGATACATTTGATGGTCCACTCTGTCCAGATTCCTATGCCATGAATAACAAATCTCTACAGACAAGAGATGAAATAACATTTTATTGCACAAACATCCAGTAGGCCAAAGTAATTCCCATGCATCTAATGATCTAATCCTATACTGAGAATTGAATAGGATGTGTTCTGAAAATGGAAACTGTGTGTGCATGTGTGTGTGTGT
>NC_056735.1:203885027-203905027 GCF_019279795.1 Protopterus annectens
GACGTATACGAGCTGCAATGAAGTATAAATTAGTCAGCTAATCATGGTAACGCTGTGCTATGCACCACATTGTCGTTAGAGTACTAAACATGGAAGCCCCTGGAGTTGTAGGTAGCGCGTATAAAACTATTACTTCCCAGAAAGGGAAAGAGTTACTGGTAGTGGATAATTACATTTATTACCTGGAAAGATGTAGGGAGAACAGAAGGTACTGGGGATGTAGGTATAAAATAAGTCAAAGTTGCAGAGGTAGGGCTACAACAGTATTAATGCCTACTGGTGATATTTTACAAAAGTCTGTACGTTGCAATCATACAGCTGAACCAGGTGAAGTAGAGAGATACAAAGTGTGTCATGAGGTTAAAACGTGAGCAATGTATACTCGTGATACTCCGTGTTTAATTCTTGAAGATGCTGTGGCCTCCACGCCTCTAGAATCAATTTGTCATGTAACTCATAGGAAAGATTTGTTACAACAAGTTGGGTGTGTTCGCCGTAAGCAGACTTCCTATCATGGAGGTGAGGAACTGACTCCAGACAATACTGACTTCTCAAAGTTCCCATTAAAAGATGATGCATTTGTCAGTAGGACAATGTTTGATAGTAGCTCTGACACTAAAGTCATAGTATTTAGTACAGTAAATAATTTACAGGATTTGAGCTGTGCCACTATCTGGATGATGGATGGCACGTTTTTTGGTAAGGGTGTGAATATTAGGCAGCTGTACTCTATTCATGGATTTGTTAAGTATGGGAGCCATAGTCAGGCTATTCCTTTACTGTATGCTTTCTTATCTAAGAAGTCCTTAAAATGTTACAATTATTTGTGGCATTGTGTGTTTCATTTATTGTCAGACCATAACTTTGATGTAACTGTCAGATTCGTGTTGTGTGATTTTGAAGTTACAGCCCTTAAAAGCATCAGATTAAATGTTCCTAATGCCAAATCTAAGTGCTGCCTCTTCCATTTCTCTCAGAATGTCTGGTGAAAGATTCAAGGGTTGGGCTTAACTCGGCACTACAACACATCACAGACATTTCAACTTGCAGTTAAGAGCCTAGTAGCTCTGTCATTTTTAAATGAAAATGAGGTGGAGTCGACATTTGAATCACTGAAAGATGGCTTTCCACAGCAGGGACAAGAAGTAATAAAGTACTTTTCTGATTGGTGCATTCATGGTAGAGCAAGGAAGTTTCGTACAAGGAGTACCTCCAGACTTCGATTCCCCCCCATTATTTCCTATACCATTTTGGAATATTAGTGAGCTTAACGAACTGTGTTTACCACGCATGCAGAACACAGTTGAAGCGTGGCATAGGAGACTGAAGTGTGTCATCGTGGGCAGAGGTACAAACTTGTATTTAATCCTTTCCTGTCTTGTTCGCGAACAAAACAGGGTGGATGAGCTACGGGTTAGGTTTTCTATGGGTTATGTGCCTTCTCCTATAAAGAGAAAGCTTATAGAAAGGCACAATAAGTTTTAGACTGTTATTTCTAACAGAAGCGATTATATGGCTGTTGAATTTCTGAAAGCCGTTGCTAAACTACTGAAAGTGTAAAGTAGAGTATGTTGCTTTCAGAGTCACATGTAATGTTGAGACGTAAATCCCTACACTTGGTACATGAGGACATAGTTTACTGTGCTAGATATACATATTTACTCAAAGCAGCTGCTAGTATTGCATGTATATTATGTTTCAGGTTGTCGTTGTTATGAGGTATTGTTCATATGTAGTTTTGTTCAATAGAGTTGTCGTTCTTGTGGTCTCATTGAAATAGCTGTCGATCTTATGAACTGTCGAAATTCTAAAGTAGATCCAAATATATATATATATATATATATATATATATATATATATATATATATATATATGTGTGTGTGTGTGTGTGTGTGTGTGTGTGTGTGTATGTGTGTTTTATGACAATATGGTAATCTATACATTTACACAATTTCCACATTGATGGTGGGGGTATCATAATGGTTAAGGTTTTTACTTTACAGTCAAAAGATACAGTGTTTCCATCTTCCTTTTGAGGAAAATTAGCTAAGCTCAAAAAGGTCCACAAGGACAGCTAGACTAGTACCCAAATATAAGCATATACAAAGATAAACATGTATGATTAATATACACCCTTCTACAATAATATTAACAGTAGTCAGGCACATACCTCCAGTATCTGTCTGCATGCCTAAATACACCTGGTTAGAAGGGCAAGTAAATCCATTAATGCAGGTCACTCAGCACATTGCTAGATTCCACAGATTCTGAAGTAAATCCTGTGACACCCCAGCACTGGCCCAGGAATCAAGGAGCCTCAATCCTCACCACAAGCACCAGTTGGGGATGTACCTTGGGAGAATGGCAGGTACATACACAATAAAGTGCAATTCCCTTTAAGAGCACACAGAGACTGCAGTCAGTCTGGGGCTGGTTTATCCCTCCAACTCCAGATTCCCAATAAGACTCCCCACTGGCACAGCTATAGATTTGAGATCTCAGCTGAGTGGCCAAGCCAAGACCTCCAGAACCCTCTCTGTCCAAACAGTGCTTCATGTGCCTGCCAAAGTAGCTGACACATACACTCTTTGAGATTTGATCTATATACAAACACACACATGAGAAAGGCTGGCACAGGTTCACTATCTATGCCCCCTTTTGCCCAGACTACAGGGTAGTTATTTCTACCACCAGCCACGTCCTTATCAGCTACTTTAATGCCCTTAACAAAGGGTGTCCAATTTTATTGTGTAATGCTACTATTAATCCAAATGGTAGTTTGACCAAGAGCAAGGCTATTAGGAGTGGCCCACAGTGTCACAAAATAATTATGCAAGTGCTCTCAGAAATTAAATATGTCCCATAAATATCAGCCACAATGGAAGGTTTCAATATATTTAATTATAACTAATAAAAGGACAAGAAAATACTCAGTATACAATCAGAGTTTACATTAGAGTTCAAAACTACAGGAAATATTTAAAACAACATTGCAGGACAGTCTCAAATAAATACAGAAAACATGTAAGTTATACTTCAATATATTCCTGACTGAATCTAGGGGAAATATACTGTACCCTAGACTTACTTACAGAGCAAGCAGGCAGATGTGAGTGGATGTTCTTGTCACGTCAAAGACAAAATACAAAATGCCCAGTCTTGCTCTCAGAGAGTTCTTTAATTAATATCCCAAATATTACTGCTGGGATAGCTTGCAGAATGACATAATTTCTTGTCATCTGACTATCCCAGGTGAAAACCTCCACGGATGCAGCTGGTAGCATTTAGCATCTATCTGTGAAAGCACATAAACAAGGGCCCTTCTTTGATCTAAGTAGAACCTGGAAGTTATAAAACAATAAGCACTTCCAAGACAATAAAAAGACTTCTAGTTCTAGACATTGTGTCTGTTGCTACACTTCAACTGAGAGATAACATCTTTTGTTTATAGCCCAGCCATAAAGTAACTTAATTTCAACTATTCTTCTGAGGTTTTGCAAGTTAATCTCATGTGCTTCAGTCTCTACTGCTAAAATATATACATTTAAACAGTTACAATAGTACATATACATTTCTGCTCAGTACATTACAAAATATCTCTTCAGCACATATCTGTACAAACCATCTTATATGACATACAGTTCTAGTACATTTGTAGCACAAGCATATGAATCATGTTATATTCGCAAATGAAATACTTATTTACAGAATTGCAGATAGCTAGGCTGGCAGTATTTCCTTCTGTCACACTTCTATATAAATCATATCAATATTCACAAATGGCATATAATTATTTACAAAATTCCAGATAGCTGGACTGGCAGTATCTCCTTTTATTACACCCCCCCCCCCGAAGAATCAAGCTAGTTTTTCAAGTGACCTTTGAGAAATGCTGCTTGAGAGGGTTGAGTCTATCTGGGACTACCTTACCCCATTCCCTGTCTTGAGATTTCAGCTGCTTTTGCATTGCTGACCCAGGTACAGTGTTGTGCTGTCCTATCATATGCCTGCAACACTAGGCTCCACAATAGTAATTTGGGATTTGGCTGGCTGGCTCCCTGTAGCCATAGATCCTCCTCAGACTCCTACTGCCTTGTATTGCATATACATAGCACCAGGGCCTCACTATCATGTTAAGGTTTCATCATGTTAACATGGTACAATTTGTGCCCCTGCCTCCTGCCTAGCAGCTTCACCATGTAGTCAACATCACTGGCCTTCCTTATCACCTTGAAGGGTCTCTCCAAAGCTGCTTACAGCTTGTTGGGTCTGACAGGAATAAGAACCATAACCTACTGCCCTACAGCATCTTCTCTAGCTTGACCATTCCTGTCATACCAGACCTTTTTCTGCTGCTGCACTTTGGCCAGGTTCCCACTCATCATGAATCATATCTAGAGGTTGCCTCACCCTATGCCCATACAGCAACTTGTGGATTCCTGTGGCACCTCCCTGTAAGCAAACAACAGATGGGTCAAATATTTGTCCCACTCCCTCTTAAACTGGTTTATAAATGCCTGTAGCATGGTCTTTAGTGTAGAGTTTAACCTCTCAACAAGACTATTACTCTGGGGATGGTGGGGGGTGGTCTTTAGAGGCTTCAACCCACAGTGCTTCCACAGACAAGCCAGCAGGTCTATCATGAAACTGGCACCTCTTTCAGACAGTATTTCCTTTGGAAAACCTACCCTGCTGAAAATCTCTAACGAAGCATTTGCTACCTTTTCTGCCTCAATGGAGGAAATGGTCACCACCTCAGGGTATCTGGTAGCATAATCCACTACCACTAGGATATACTTCTTCCCTGTAAAACTTGGGGTACTTAGAGGCCCCACAATATCCATAGCTTCCCTCTGAAATGGCTCCTCAATCACAGGCAAAAGCATCAAAGGAGCTTACACCTTGTCTCCTGCCTTGCCTACTTTTTGGAACTGCTCACAGGTCCTGCAGTACCTTATTACATCCCTGGAAATCCCAAGCCAATAAAAGTTCTGCATAATACATCTCTTGATATGCCCAGGAAATATTTAAAACAACATTGCAGGACAGTCTCAAATAAATGCAGAAAACATCTAAGCTATACTTCATTATATTCCTGACTGAATCTAAGAGGATTATAATGTCCCTAGGCTTACTTACAGAGCAAGCAGGCAGATGTGGTGAGTGTATGTTCTTTTCAGGTTAAAGGCAAACTACAAAATGCGCAGTCTCGCGCTCTCTCAATCTTTATGTGGGAGGTTGGCATAATGGTTAAGGTGTTTACCTTATAAACATAAGGTGTAGGGTTTGATTCTCACATGGGGTGACTGGCTAGGCTTAAGTAGTCCACAAGGACAGTTAGCCTAGTACTAATCTATGAACCTATAATTCAGTACAAAGAACTTTTATATTAATATCCCAAATATAATACATTGTACCATATCATGTTGATATTCACAAATGACATAATTATTCACACAATTCCAGATAGCTAGTCTGGCTTTATATCCTTCTGTCACACTTCTGTATAAATCATATTGATAGTCACAAATGACATATAATTGTTTACAAAATTCCAGATAGCTGGGCTGGCAGTATCTCCTTTTGTTACAACTCCTCTAAGTGCTATTTTTGTAATAAACTTCCACATGGAATAAGGTTGATATAAATCAAGAGTAGGAAGAATTTATACAAATATTTATTATACAGACATTGGAAGGTGAATCACTATATATGTAACTAAATGCATTCACTACGCATACTCAAAAACTGACTAGCAAAAGTAAGGCAAAACACTTGAAAAGTCATGATTACAATTCAAGTAACACTAATAATAGTGATGATGCTATAAGCTATTATTGCATCACTTCCAGAATTTCAGGGTTTGAGTTCCTAAAGACTCCATTTAATTACTGCATGACTCTTAACTCAATTAACCAGAAGACACTCCCAATTTGCCACTGAAAACAAATAGTTGAGTCTAGTGAGCTTACATAGTTAACAAATAAATAAAAGTAAAATAAAGAAATAAGTCTAACAGCTCAGATAATTGTGGCAATGCTTGACTGCTTCCTGAAGTCTGGGTTTTGATTCCAACAGCCTCTGTTTACCTTCTGTGTGACTCCAAGCAAATCACTTAACCCGATAGGGTTCCTGGATAATTGGAAACTTGATCTCCTGGAACACATGTCTTGTGAATACCTATGAACCTATGAAAACAATTTATGTACAAGGACAGTTTAAATAGATTATACTTCATAGTACTGAAAGAAAAAAGATAATATTTACTCGCTACCAAATTTGAAAACGACCGAATGAAAATAATCAGAATAGGCTGCATCTCTTATTTTATACTTGTATACATATCCATAACATAAATTTCATCTTTATACAGAAATAGACATCCATCCAAAGTTAATGATCTTGTTATATGCTGATTTAATTAGTTACTAAAAAATACTAGCAATTAGAAGACCAGGAATGTAATTATAGGCTGCAAATAAATGCTATTAAAAATCATCTTCTCAAAGAATCCATCTGCAAATGTTGTCATGGCAATGGTTAAGACTCTAGAAATTCAGGTGTCAACTATTATCAACTGCTGATCTTTTAGTATTATAAATATGCTATTGTGTGTTCATTTGAAAATGTAGACCTACTTGCCCAACTTTCTATATATCCAATGTATATTAACCAGTGATTATTCTTTGTACTAAATGCTTGTCTATATACTCTGAACTGAACTTTGTATTTATAAAGTCACACATGTGAACAAACAACTGTTTCCCTGCCCTCTGAGCTCAGGTTGTGACTGAAAAGGGTCAGATGACCAGCACACTTGCCTGGTTATCAAATATCAAGTAAAAAATAAATGCATTTAGCTGTGCAGACATCATGAAAATAGCTGTGTGTGACTTTTAGCTAATTAATCTCCAACACTTTTGCGAAAGTTAATATATCACAGATGTGTACACATACATATCCAAATCTTCATCTGTAAATCACTACTTAACAAATGCAAAGTATGATGTCCAGTTCTAAGAAAGTGAAAAGTATAAACAGGCTGTGTTTCTGCAAGGTGGCAGAGGGGCTTAGTGCAGGGACAGTACCCCCACATCTCATGATAAATTATTGTCATATTTTGAGTCGTGTTATGATGATAGTGTGAAGTCAGGTTTGGGCAATTACAAAGCCTGAATCATATTTCATGTGGCATTATACAGCTCTAAAGCTGTAAGACTTGTCACTCACATGTACTTATTTTTTTCTGATATTCATATGCAAGCTAGAATGACTGTGTGTTCTCATTTTTACAAAGGGATGGATATGATCTTGTAGCCCATTTATCTCCTTTCTGTTTGGATTATCTTCTCTAGAAGAAAAATAAAAAGAAAGACAGAGGAATGTCTGTCAGTGCTAAGGAGTAAAGTGATGTCCTCCATAAAATGTTTTGAATTCAGTGCAGATTGAGCTATAACACCTTAACTTGCAACTGAGAAATATGAGAAGGACCCTCACTTTTCCTTCCCCTTTACCTCCCTGCCCCCCCACAGACAATTTTTGATATACTGGAAAAATAATTTTAAATCTTTTGATATTATATGTAGTGCTTACTTTAATATCTTTTTTTCATTTAGTACATGTAGTGCATATCTTAATGTTATATATCTGTACTCCAAATGCTTGAATGTTCTACTTATGATATTGTTATAATTTTGTCTCTACATTTGCCTGCATTTTTGAGGCAGAAGCTGAAATTGGTATAGTGTGATAGGGGCTCTATCCTGGTCGACAAATTCAAAGAAATAAATGGTCAAACAAAAGTTGCAGGAGCTTGGAGGGCAACTTGTGGACAAATAATTTGTTTGCACTGTCTGATAAAAGGAAGGATGGATATCCATGCTGTTTGTGCAGAAGCTGTTGAAGAAGCTATCTGGAACACAGAAAGGTCTATCAGTTCATTAAATTCAAGCCTGCACCTGCTCCTCCACCCCTCCATTTGTTCATGGATTGCACAAGTGATGAATAACCTGGATTGACATGATATTATATGTAACATTCACCTTTAGCAGTGAGCAGCACACTGTGGGACTTCCAGGCTATCACTCTACCTCCTGTGTCAGCACACATCCTAACTTCTGTGTAAGACAAGCAAGTAACTTGCTAGGAACTATGTGCCAATTAAGTGTTTTCTAATACTAAGTGTCACATGAAGTCACCTACTGTTCTGCAAGTACTGATCTTGAAGAACTAAAATCATTTCATTATCTGCAAAGGCAACATACAAGCTCAGAGTAACTGTGCCAGACTTGCTTAAACGATTTTGTTTGAGATGGTTATTGTCTCATCCTGTTATTGTTTTGACTATAAATTCTCTTTTATGTTTCTGATAGTTCTGAATGGTTCATGGTGGGTAGGCTGGGTGCACTGTACTAACTGAAGGTGTATTCTTATGTGTTTCTCAGATTTGATCTACCTATGTAGCATAAGCAGCATGATGAGCAGAAGCACCCAGGGAGTGTACAGAACTGGTGCATATTCATAGTTCTATCATAGTTTTGTTTAGGACTATGAGGAGTTAGCAGTAGTTCCTATCCAATGGAACCAAAGTGCATTCTTATGTAACCCCAGACTTATGCTTCTATTACTGGCAGCTAATTGCAGTGGCGGCTGGTGACTTCAAATCAAAGGGGGGCTGTAGGAGACAGCTGAATGGGTGGGGGCCAATGGGAAAGGGGTGTGGCCAACTAGAAATGGGCAGAGTTATTCTCAAAACCACAACAACTGGAACTTTAATTAAATATATTGCCCTGGGTGCCAAACCATCATTACGAGAGTCCAATCAAGACAAATTGAAGTGTAGAAGAAAAAAATATTTTAATGCATTGGCTATATGACAGCTTACTTAATATCTAGATGGAAACAAAAAGGTTGTGAGTCAAGAAAAAATAAATTACTTTTTAAATACATTACTGGAATGCCAGTTAAAATCAAGTATAAAAAAAACAAGCAGCACTTAACTCAAACAACTTCTCCTTGCACTGTAGTTCTAATTATAATGTATATTCAGCTTTATAAAAGTACCAAGTAACGTGCTGAAAGTAGCAATCTCTGTGATATCCCCGCTTGTAAAAATGTTTCTTATCCAAAAAAGACCTACTGCCTGACAACAACTATCTACTTGTTTCATGGGGAAAACATGATCAAAGTATAAAAATGAATAGCAAGCAAGAAACAAGCTTAAGATAAATTGCTTAAAAGATTACTGCACAGGTTATGGACCACATGTGATAGATTGTCATTCTGTTTACTTTACGGGTAAAGCCTGCAAAGATGACTGCAAGTCTCCAACAAATGTAATGAGCTTCTGAAAATACTGTAATCCTGTACTTTATTACAAATACTGTCATATGCATTTCAATACCTAAGGTTTATATGTTATCTAGTTATGTAAATTTTCTTTGCATGGCAACAACAAAAAGGCTTTTTCAATGTTGGCAATTCTTTAACAGTATGCTTGCTAAAGCCTACATGCATCTTAAAAACTCAGACAAGCTTAGCTGATGGTCATTAAAGCATTGGTACTTAAACACAGAGCAACAGGGCACTGCGACATCATGCATTTTCTGAATAATAAGAAGCATAAATCAACAGTATAAAAATATGACAGAAAACCAGAACATTTTGCAAAGTCAAGGACAGATGAAAAGCCACTGTAATACTTGTGCCTGCCTTGAATGGGAGAATACTCTGCACACATACACTGCATAACTGCTCCTTGCCTTGCTTGGACACATCCAGAGTCACTACATAGGGGAGTGGGGTGCAACAAGTATGTCACAATTTGAAATGTTTCTGGCTGACGGTGACACATTTGTCATACCTCTCAACCTCAGAGCAAGAAATCTAGACAAAGCCATACAAGGAAGTGGGATAAAGGCCCAAAAATAATGACATTTTTTTAAATATTGCATATATAAACTTAGAAAGACAATAGAATAGTAGTAGGTCTTGCATTAGTATGAATTTTCTGAAGGGTATGAAATCTGAAACTCAAATATCCGTCATTATTGTCTAACTTCAATCTTTAGTGATTTGCCACTAATCTGCCAGAAAACCACAATTTTATGAAAAACGGCCCAAAAATGTGATGCAAAAAATATCAAATTGCCACACAATACAGCTGGGAACCTGTCAAAGGGACACTTTTTTTAATATTAGTACTGTTAACTTGAACAGCTGACAAAATAAGAGAATCTACATGCATTTCTGAAATAAAAGTAATCTATAACTTTGATCACTACAGTTATTTATAATTGCAAACCCTCCACATTTTGTTCCAAAATTGCTATTTTGCAGAGAGATTATTTGGGGGAGAGCAACAATTTGCGCCAAAATTGGGGACAGTTGAGAGGATTGGATATTCCTAATTCTATAAAGTGACTTATTTGTACATACCTCTCAACCTCTTAATGCAGAAAATTTGGACAAGGCCAAACATATTGGGGGAACATACAAACAGTACTAAAAATTTCTCTTGTATAAACTTAGTTTATAGAAAAAACGGTCTTGCTTTAGCATGCATTTTTCTGAAGGTTATGAAGTCTGCAACTCAATTTCTGTCATTATTTAGTGACTTAATTCCTAAATGATTTGACAGAAAACCACAAATTTTATGAGGAACAAACAAAGAGAAGAAGCAAAATTCTATTCATTCTGCAAAAAATCTAGACAGTTGAGCGGTATAGTTTAGCCGGGCTGTTTTTGAGTTTGTCACCCATCCCCCACTCACAAAATCATGGTCGAATGGAGCCTCCCCCCTGCAGCCATTCTAATGTCCCATTACTTGGCTATTTCATCCCATTTACCATAAACTCTGTAATGCACATACTGCTTTACTTCTGTAATGATTTAGATTTAATTTGAAAGTTTTATTTTGCATATTACAGCACAAACACTAATAGACCTGCTAAACAAAGCGATACAGTTTCACAATGAAAATAGACTTAGCATTAAAACTTCTCTGCCCTTGAAACTCACATTCATTGAAACAGCATTGAAACCCACATTCAAAGAAAATATATTTTGCCAGTGGCAGATAAAGATTAACTTTGGGCTGTTTTCAAATCATAGGCCTCTTGCACACGAAACATACACGTGTTCTTTGATACACCTTCCTGATTGTATTAAATAATATTTCTTGTATAATATGGTACAGTTGTTAGAGGGTGTTTTAAATTTATTGTTTTGAGCACATTTGCATCATAAAAGTCTACTCACACATCAATAATCCACCAGTATCAGTAAATATGCACAATCGCTAAAGAAGTGATCATCATCTAAATAATTCTACATTAAAGAGATCTGAAACTAATGAAGAGGCTGCTGCTAGCAAACAACTTTATATTTCATTGTTTCATCTAGGAATAAAGTGCCTGTTGCCCTTGAGGAATGAATTGCTTATGTTACATTAAAAATGATAAGCTAGTAATATTGCAATAGGGAATGCATGGCAAACTGATAACAGCTTCATAGTTACTAGGTATCTTCACCAAAAAGGACTGCAGCATCCACCCCCTTTACATCACAGTATCGGCAATGCATCTACATATTGTGGGAGTAGAACCCACAGCCTTCTGCATCAAAAGCAAGTACACTACCTGGTATGCTATTAACATTGCTTGCAGACTTAGCATAAGCAGCACTAAACTTCTCTTCCCCTGCAGCTCTCAGTTGTAAAATCTACTAGACACTCAGCTGTATCTCTCAACTTTGCAGTACAAGAAATCTAGAAAAATGCCAAAATTTATTGGGGGGGGACAAAAGCCCAGAAACGAGGGTCATATTTTAAACATTACTTGTATAATCTTGGAAAGTTGCTAGAATAAAATGCTGTGTTACTACCATACATTTCACTGTCAAGACTTGAACCCAGAACCCTGTGCAAAACAGTCAGAGCAACACACCACTAAGCCCAATCAGCTGTTTTGCAAAAGAGAGTAAGACTTAACCTTAAATGGCTACCATTTACTGAATTCAGTTCTCACCATAGCTGTCAACCTCTTAGCATAAACCACCTGGACAAAGCCAATAATGGGGGAATACAGCCTCCAAACATATTCAATGAATTCAGTTCTCACCATAGCTGTCAACCTCTTAGCACAAAACACCTGGACAAAGCCAGTAATGGGGGAATTCAGCCCCCAAACATACTGAGTGAATTCAGTTCTCACCATAGCTCTCAACGTTAGCACAGAAAAATCCTGGATGAAGCCAATAACGGTGGAATAGAGTCCCAAAAATAAAGACACATTTCAAATATTCATCTTATAAACTTAGAAAATAGCTAGAATAAAAGGTTTTGTGTTATCATGTACTTTCTGAAGAATATGAAGTCTGAAATTCAAATGCCTGTCATTTTTATTTATTTAACATTGTTAACCAGGAAAGTCTGACTTGGAACAAAAGCCAATTTTCAGCAGAGGCCCATGGAGAAACACTCCAGACACATGTCTTTGTAACATGGGAGGACACCAGAGCACCCATAGGAAACTGACACAAATACAAGGAGGACATGGAGACTCCACAGAGAAGGCACCCCAGCCAAGAATCAAACCAGAGAACCTCTAGCTGTGAGGCAACAATGATAGCACTGTGCACGAGCATGCGCACACACACACACACACACACACACACACACACACACACACACACACACACACACACACAGACACACACACACACACACACACACACACACACACACACACACACACACACACACACATACACCCACACACACACACACACACACACAGTCTTGCAGTCTTGCAGTCCTATAGCATGAGCCGCCCATGGCTAATTGCATTGTGTTAACATATATCAGTATTGTAAATGATGTAAATAAGATGTGTTTATGTCAAAGTGTCTTGCTCTGTTACTACATTTCATTATTTTTCATTATTTGTAACTGTGATTCTGGCTAGGGCTTAAGGCTTAGCTACATTTAAAGGATGATGAGCAATGAGAGGCTATACAAAACAGTGGTCAATGGCTGCTGTGCCCTCTTCTCTTAAATGTTTAGCTATCAGATAATAGATCTAAAATGTTTTATTCTCTGTGTAAATGTGCTGTTTGATAAAATTAAAGTGGATTTGAATCAGATGTGTTGTATCTTTAAAATGTGCTTCTTACAGGAACTCTTCTTGTAAGGGGAAGACATTAAGCATCTGATACTTCCTGAATTATCTTTTATATACTTTTTGCTCATGCCTTTTTCTCAGGTTGCTGTAGACATTCTGAGTTTGTATAGCTCAGGATGGATTTGTCAATAACAACATGGGGAAGGATATGCAGTGGTTGTTTGTGAAACTCTGACAGTGGTCTTGCTCATGTTAAGGTCTACATAAAATTGTACTGACTTCCATGTCTGAGCAGGCAACATATATACTCAAATAAGTTGTGACAAACTTGTTTAAATGCATAAAAATTGTCTGTTTGCTGTAAGTTTGGGTCCTGTGCTGTACTTGTCTATTTAAATACATTTTCAGTTGGCGCTGTTATTTTTTCCATTTTACTGTTTAATCTCTGAATTTAAATATGTACCTATTAATTGAATTGGTTTCCATTTTAATAACTTGTCAAATAGCTTCTATTCTGCTAATTGGATTAACTAGTGCTGCTGCATTTATTTGCTCTGTTTTTAGTCATTTTTCAAACTTATAGCAAGCAAACAGTTTTTGGCCCGAGTGTGAGTCTTCTAGAACATGTGGTGATTAACTCACTCAAGTTTATAACACCATTTTTGTATACTTCCAGTTCACACTCACAGCTCCTTATGTCATCCATACCTTTTTTGTGGCCTGCATTCTTTAAAAAAGTGACTTATCAGCTAATAATAGTATTAGAAAGTACAAACAGTTATTAACAAAATGACACTAAGATTCTTTATCTAGGATGTCCTGCAGTAGAGAAATTAAGCAATTAATTTTCAGTCATCCATATTTTCATATTTATGTTCATAGTTGAGACCCATACATGTTATTAAGAGTTATGTGTGAACCGCCATGATAGCAGACAAGAAAATTCAGTCACCGTTCATTTATATTGCATTGTACTTGGGATATTGCTAGCTGTTTGAAAACAATATTTACATATGCATTTCATATTTCAAAAAACAAGAGACTTACAAACTGCTTTGAGATCAGTTGAAATCTTAGATGTTCTTGAAGAAAACTGCCTTTGATATTTGCACTGTAAGTTGCACATCTTTCGAGATATTCAGTGTTATTTATATTGTTGATGCAATTAAGCATATGTTTATGTTTATGTTATATTAATAAACTGTTACAATTTGAGAGGCAATTTGTATGGTTTGGCTGATTCCAACTTAATCCACTATTTGGACTACCTGAATTTATCTTGCTGTTCGGCCTATTTCGACTTTTACCTGCTGGTACTGGAGCGTTATCCTTTTGTTTTTTCATCAGTATTTTTTTGGTTTTCTGAATATTCACATATGCACTTCATATTTCAAAAAACAAGAGACTTACAAACTGCTTTGAGATCAGTTGAAATCTTAGATGTTCTTGAAGAAAACTGTCTTTGGTATTTGCACTGTAAGTTGCACATCTTTCGAGATATTCAGTGTTATTTATATTGTTAATGATGCAATTAAGCATATGTTTTCACATTTCTGTAAATATCTCAATAAACATGCACTCATTGAGGAATTTCTTGCTGTCATGTTAAACCTTATATATGGTTAACAAAAAATGTTCTGACAATATAGCTGTAGGTAGTAGAGTTTCCAGGATATGACAATTCATTTGTGAAACTTTAACAAAAATATAAGTTGGGGTTTCTGTGCATTATAATATATTCTAGTAATTATGGAAAGACTATGAATGCAGAGCCAAGAAATGAACACAACTGCTGTGGGACAAACAGCAAACACTTCTTGGTTTGTGTTTCTACTGTGAGGATTCTAGAATGTTAAGACTACGAATGTGCTTACTGTTATCATTGTAGCTAATATCTCATACTAATACAATTCTATTTGTATATTTTTAATACTTTTTATTGTTTACAAATGTTTACAAATGTTTATCTTATGCTTTTTAAGTTTATTTTTCAGAAAATGATATGCAATACAATACATGTGTAGGTTGCTAGAGGTATGGTATTCCACATTAGACAGGTGTTAATGAGAATGCGTTAATGTTGAGAGCTGTGGTGAACTTTAGTTGTTTTTCATTGGGTGTTTCAGTTATTTGTCCTGTTAATTTTTATTGCATGAACAGTCAGCCATTGTTGTCTTATTGTAACATTCATGGAAACTGAAGCTCACATGCACAAGTTGGAAAGAAAAAAGTGACATATTGACTCCATTTTCATAAAGTTAATAGGAAAGTGCATTCATTCTACTGCACTTCTGAGATGTTGCTGTCACATTTTCTTTATTTTACTGTGTTTTCTCTGAATCTGAAGTTTAAGGTTGTTAACTGAAGGTGTTCTACTGTGTGTACACATTTTTACAGGGTTCTGTGCTGCGCGTACCTATTTAAATCAGTTTTGAATGGGTTCATCCATTTTTCTGTATATTACTGTTTTTACTGTGAATCTGAAGTTACAGCTATTAATTGAATTGAGTTTAGAGTTTACACTGCATTCTATATAGTTTCAGTGTTATATGGATTTATCAGTGTAGCTGAGTTTATTTGCTGTGTTTTAGTCACTTTTCAAACTTACAGCAGCCACACAGTTTTTTCTGGTGCGTAAATCATTTAGAGCTTATTGTGGTTAAACTTGGTGAGAATGGGAATGATTGCCACGGTCCTGAAAAGATAAACACTTTTTATTAAAACATTCACTGCTTTTCATTGGCTCTTTCATTTTCTAGTTTAATTTATATTGCAAAGAACTGCTCTTAGCATAGTGGGCCTGCAACATGCATTCCTTAGATGCAGAAATGTTCACTTGTAACTGTACCTTATATAACACTGACTGATAACTAGACTCCATTTCTATACATGTACATCAATCTACACACAGTTGCATAACAAGCAGAGCTGTGCAACTAGCACCTTTAAAATAGTTTGTAGCAGTCGATAGTGGTGCTACTTTAGTGTCCTAACATTTAAGACAGTTTGTAAACAAGGGTAGGCAATGCTTTTGAATATATGTTTTACAGACTGTGAATTAACTTTGGATCATGAATTCTGAGCTTGCAGAATATGGCTTTGAATGAAGCATAGCCCAAACTGACAATTTGAAAATGTTATCAACAATGGTCTTATTTTTGAGAATGTGGAAAGATGGGCCAAACAAGCCCAACCCTTGTTGGTTGGCTTAAATGACTGAAAATAAACCGTCTGCTCTTGAAAAATGTGATGAAAAAACAACTCATAGAAGTAGATATTCTATATAGCAAATAAAATCACCCCTTATTACTTTGGTTAGTACAGGTTTCTCCCCTGAGGAGATGTGGGTGCTAGGACAACGGTTGTATTTGGAATAAAATATATATCCTTTGTTTGTTGTTATTCATTTACATTTTTTTTACATATAAGCATTTATGTAAATTGTCACCTTGCTTTTAGAATCTGAGGTTGTATTTATGGAATTGAAAATGTGTTGAAGCCAGAGTGTATATGCTTTTTCTCTTTCATTAACTGACCAAAGGGAGTAATTTATAAGCAGCATGCTGGAATGAGTGCAAAGGGCAAAAAAAAGTCAAGCCTTTTGTTTTTTTAGTTTTCATTCTGTCTTTACAACGCAATTCAACCACTGGCTGATATCATATGCTGTGCAGTGTGACGTTGGGGAGTAAAATTACTTAAGAAATCATGTGCATGCATCTAAAGTCCCAAATGCTGTGTTGATTTTATCTTCCTTTATATTGCATTACTCAAAATACAGAGGTGGAATCAGCATGAAATGACAATATGTTGGGTAGTGCGTCCTGGGTTTCTTTTGGTAAAATTAGATTTGTTTCCTTAGAGACAAGTGTGGATTGCTTTCTTTCCTGCAAAGATGAGTAGTGCACTCATCTCTTAGGTCGGACGACATTTGAATAAGAATATACCAATGGGTGGGAGTACAGGCTACCAAATGAAGGATGCAGTAGGTAGGATAGTGCTTCCCTTCCTACAAAAGTGTTATTTTAGATTTCTTTATGTGATTGCTGACAATTGTGCATACTACATATGGTCATGTAATTTGGATTTCAATGTTTCATTCGGTTTAACTTTCAGTTTTTTTACAAAGTTAGCCATTGTTGTTTGCCTTATATGATTCAGTTAAGTTTAATTTTGTTTACTGAGGCTGAATTATAAAAACATGATAATAAAATAGAAAATATTGTAAACAACTACCAAAATACTTCTGAAATCTGCATAAACGCAAGCTGTATTTAGTGTTAAGACATTCTCATACTATCACTGAAATAAGAGAACTATGGTTTGCAGGTATAAGTATGATGGGACGCATGAAGAGATAAATTACAAAAGTAAAGCACAGTTATGTAATACTTTGTGACACTTATGCATTTTTTCTGATAATATGCAAATATGCTTTTTTGTTATCAGATGGTGTATGATGTATTTTCCTTTTCTTATAGAGTGCTTTTTTATTATACACTCTGCTCCTCTGGAACCTAAGTTGTAGATGAAAAAAATTAATTAACCAGTCCACTTCATTCGCTATCAAATTTCAAATAAAATAAATAAACGTGAATTGGAAACAACAGGTAACCCTTACCTCCAAGAAGATATCTATCTCAATCATCCAGTTCAAGACAGAGAAAGACACAACGCATCATAAACGCTACAGAGAAGTTATCCCACTTAATATGGATTAACAAATCTGCATTTATATGATAGCTTATAGAACCTCATCATGTTAAATTTCATATAGCCTGAGCAGTCATTTTATTTCAAACAGGCAATTGCAAGACTTTGGGCTCATTTGTAAAAGATATGCACTCACTGTAAGTGACCACTTACACTGAGAACAAGTCTTTTAGAATCTGGTCCCATGTAAAAAAAAACATATTTACCTTCATGGAATTATGACAAGATAAACTATCAAAGGCAGTACTAAATCTAGTTATTGAAAATAATTTTATGATTTCATAGGACATGTTTACTGTTTTACAAAAATCTGGATTCTTCAGATCATTTAGTAAGACTTTAAAATCTGTATGTATATACATGCATACACAAGCCCTCATTTTTATTTTAAAACAGAAATATATATATATATATATATATATATATATATATATATATATGCATACACAAGCCCTTATTTGGTACAAGCATAGGCAATGTGTCCTCTCCTTTCATTTGGTGTTTGCATTTATCACAGTGTTCCATTTTAGGCCACTAACTACAGTACCAAGCTTATGAGATACCCAGAGACAGCTGCATAAGATAGCAGTCTTCAAAAATAATTATATTGTTTTCTTCCCCACAAAATGATTTTGTTAAATAACATAGATGCTTGAAGTAATCTTCATTACAGAGATTCCCATTAACAAATTTAGATCATTGCTATTAGTTGTTAATTTTAGTCTCTTACATGATTTCTTTGCCAGCCATTTCTTTTCCTGAATAAATTAAAGTTTTTCTTCATCTTGAGATGACAACAACCATGACAATGCTACCAAATACATACCAGCCAGCACTTCTGAGATAATTAGTTTGCAGATGAAACACTTAATAAAGTGTTGTACCATCCTATCTGTACCTGTGGATCAGAGTTTTGTATTATACAGTGTTTGTTGAAAACTCATGTACTTACATTTTTACAGTTGTTCTGATATTTTTGTGAAGCTACTGTAAGAGTATACGTTTGAGTTTTTCCTTTTCCCTGTAGTGTGAGCATGAAGACTGTATATTTAAGTAATGACTGGATGGTGAGGGCAGACAAGGCAGATTGCAATCTACAAATGGTTCTTTTTTATTTCCTTTTTTTAATTTTACAAGTTATATTTTAAATGAATAATTGGTGAAATGGAACTCACAGTAAAGCCCCATCACTGGGGCATAAGGGGATGAAGACTTGAATATGAGTCAGAGACAGATATTCAATACAAGTGGCAACTTGAAAGTTGGCAGGGAGCTTGGAATTGAAAAGCTTACCTCAGCTCACACACTCTGGTGAAGGGGATGTGGTCCTATTTGATCATTTTGTTCCAATGTAAATGGAGGTTTTAATGGTGTTAAAGCCCAGCAAGCTAGGGAACAGTTCTACCTCCCTCAACTCAGACTCAGAGCCAACAGAGGGAAACCCATCCCAATGGAAACTAAGGTATGCTTAGCCCTTAGGATACTAGCTACAGGTACTTTCCAAAGACCAAAGACCAACTGGGGACATGATGGAGGTCTCACAGGTATCTGCACCCAGGATACTCCACCAGTTCCTGGATGCCATGCTACTGCATGCCAGTGGGCGCATATTTTTTCACCTCACTGCTGAGGTGAGGGCCAGCAATATGCAACACTTCTACCGTGTAGCACATTACCCTGAAGTACTGGGTGCCATACATTGCACTCATGTACACATCAAGGTACCACCCAGTGAAGTGAAGTGAGGATAGAATCTACATCAACCACAAGGGGTACCACTCCATCAACTGCCAGGTTGTGTGCAATGACAAGGGGATTATCCTGAATGTGTGTGCTGGCAGCCCTGGCAATTATCATGACTCCCATATCTGGCATGCATTACAGCTGTACCAGATGTTTGCTAGGGGGAACATCCCACACAGTTATTTACAGGGGGATGCTGGCTATGCCCTGGAACCATGGATGATGACTCCCATCAGAAATGCACACACACCCATGGATGAATGCCATTATGAGGAACACGCACAAACTATCAACATCATAATGCATGTGTTTGGACTTCTGAAGTCACAGTTCCGGAGCCTCAATATATCTGGTGGAGCCCTGCAGTACTCTCCAGCCACATGTGTACATATGTGCTATGATACGCAATATGATCCTGCGAAAACA
>NC_056735.1:203910027-204002527 GCF_019279795.1 Protopterus annectens
TTTGGCACAATACCTCACTCAGGCATTGTTGATAAACTCAAGAGGATAGGTACAAACTCATATGTCACCCAGTGGATAGCCAACTGGCTCACAGACAAGACCCAGGAAGTAAGAATACAGAGAGGCCAGTCACAAGTGAGTCTCTCAGGGATCAGTCGTTGGACCACTCCTTTTTGGCATTTACTTTTCTGAAGTAAAGGTCAATGTCAATGGTCTCTGGCTGACTAAATTTGCAGATGATTGCAAATTAGGAGCTGCCATTGAATCTCACATTCACACAAATGTTCTCCAGGAGGGGCTGACACAAACAAACAACTTGTGTCAGAGGCATGGACTAAAACTAAATGCTAAGAAATGCATAATAGTATCCTTTGGGAAGTCATCCATCCCTGGTAACTATCATATTGACAGCACACCCCTTAGAGTTGACCCAGCAGTTAGGGACTTAGGGACACACATAGATAGTAATCTAGCCATCATGTGTCTACAGTGGTGAGGAAATCATTCAATATTGCACTATTTATATACAAAGGTATGGCATCTAAATCCTAGAAAGTCATTGTTCTTCTGTATTCAGCATTCCTCAGATCTATCATGGAGTGCAATGCCCCCTTTGGTATGTACCTAACCAAGCATATTCAACAATTGGAATGTCCACAGAGGTTCCTCACTAAAAGAATACAGGGTGTAAGTAAAATGTTCTATGCAGACCACCACAAGACCCTATCCCCGTATTCTGTCTCCTACAGGCTTTTGAGGGGAGATCTATGCCTGGCATATAGGGCATTGTCAGACCCCACTCTGATGGACCTCCTGCATATCCACCAAACAAAAAGCACCAAAATTACCTGTTCTAAAGACTTAAACCTTGCCTGTGATACAAATAGGTCCTGCTGGAGAGAAAGGTATGTATCTCAGAGACTACCTCATCGATGGAACAGGCTCCCCATCCATGTGAAGCAGAGTTCCTCTCTAACCCAATTCAAGTGTAACTTGGACAATTGGTTGGGAAACTTGAAATCTATCCCTGGTTTAGCACTTGTGTCTCTAATGGACACAGGTAACCTTTAAATTGTTCATCTCCCAAACCCCTGCTTACACTTAACAAGGGTATCAGAACTTGTCAGAGATTTGAGATGCATGGCTAGGCTTAAAAAGGCCCTTGTGGTCATTAGCCTAGTAAACACCTATGAACCTATGAACCTAAAAGAGGTAGGGTTTGCAGTATTTTGTTGTAGCAGTTGATGTGGGCCTCCAAATGCCTCACCACATCTAGGCCTGCTGATGTCATCAAGCATGAGATGTCCTAAAGTGATAGTAATAGCATACTTGTAGTGCATGCATGACATATTATGATCTGTAGTGTATATCATTAGATAGGTACATGTTATAATCTACATGCAGCCAATTTGCAGTGTGTGTGTGTGTGTGTGTGTGTGTGTGTGTGTGTGTGTGTGTGCATGTGTGTGTGTGCGTGTGTGTGCGTGTGTGTGTGTGTGTGTGTGTGTGTGTGTGTGTGTGTGTGTGTGTGTGTGTGTGTGTGTGTGTGTGTGTGTGTGTGTGTGTGTGTGTGTGTGTGTGTGTGTGTGTGTGTGTGTGTGTGTGTGTGTGTTTGCTGTGGAGTATCCTTCAAATAGTAAGTGGAAGTGGTGCTATCCTCAGTATAGCCATGTTTGTGTGTGTGGCTGTTACAGCATTTTTGATCAGCTATTGGAATCATAGGATCTTTTAACTTTAGTAGCATAATGGCCCTACAGCCCTCACAATCCTAGCCAAGCTTATACCCTTATGTACATGATCAGCATATATTGCTCCTTTCTACAAGGAACACAGGCAGAACCTTTGTAGTGAAATGACGGTCACCCAGCCAATCATACAGATGGCATCTGATGTAGTCCACTGAGGTGCTCTGTTTGCCATTAGTCAGGATTCTGTTTTAAAGGTGTGTTAAAGTCTGCTAGACAGATCTCTCCCACCAGCATGTATTACTAATGTCACATACCAGATTAATGTCCTTAGAGTGAGTAATCCATGTACCATGCCATCTACAGATATACAGCATATCCAATCAAGCAGGGTCGCACATTGCCCTGTATGCAAGGCAAAGATCACCATTGAATAATCTTTATGCCACAGGCTACAATGACCACTGATGTCAGATAAAGCCCATTGGGACAGATGCTGAAGATGTGAAGTTCCTTTGTGAGGGACCATTGTGTTGTGTGCAATTGCCAGCAGTGCTTGGAAAGGTAAAGTACCAAATAGCTATTGCACTCATATATTGTTATGCTGAGGGAAGAGTACATGGAGGTTATGAGTATGTCAGTTTCACGTCACTGTGCCCTCAGTTATGACATATGATTCCCGTCTTAAAACTGGGTAGACATGGTGATCTCAGGTACATTAGGTGTAAACCTGTGTAGGCAGGCCTGTGTGCCCAGGTCTATCACCCTAGAGTATGTAAATCACATATTGCAACTGATATGCTACTTACCAGAAGCATAGATGTTACCAAAGTAAATGATACTACATATATATTTGCATGGAGTTTATGGCCAGTAGTATTTCAACAGGTATTTGTTCATCAATACCCTCTTGTAGGATAATGACATATCTCACAGAGTCTATGACTGCTCACAGTTTGCAAGCATCAGCTAACATCATCAGCCACAGACAGTCAGTACTTGCTTGTATCATAGTGTGATGGATCTTAAGCAGTACAGGACCCTGGACGGAGTGCTGTTGAACACTGCTGCTTACAGATCAGCTATTGCAGGCTGATTTCCCTATGTTGAGTATGTGTGCCATCAATGAGCCACTTAGTGACCCCTATAAAGATATTACCATGAATGCTATGTGGGTGCTTTCATCAATGATGCCTGAGTGGGGGATAGAGTCAGGTACCAATCGCTGTGGTAGATGCAATTTTTGTGATTACATCAATGACAGCGTGATGTTTATACATCCAGTCACGAAGCATGAGTTCAAATTTAGTGTTAGTGCAGATTGTTTGACAGAACATGTTGTCTATTTGGCAAGCTGTATAATGTGCTCTACATACTATGTTGGGAAGACTGACAGAAAGTTAAGGGACAGGATAAGAGAACATGTCTATCAGATTAGTATAGTCTCAGATACCAATGCACTTTCTAAACATGTTCAACAGTGTGGCCACCAGCATAGTTTTAAGTTTATGGTAATCCAGACTATTAGTCCCAGTAGTCGAGGAGGGGACCTTAGAAACTTCACGGAAAGATGTGAGCTTAAGTGGATTATTAGACTTAGGGCCAACAAAACCCCTGGCCTGAATGATAAGGTTCCCCTGAAACCCTTATTGAAAGCACGTAGGCTTATAGCCAAGTAATTGATAGAGTAATGCCTCTGTGCCAACACATACATATCATTTTTCAGCATGAGAACCAATGTGTGTAGTCTGTGTGGATGCATTATATATTCATCATTATGGAACAAGTTTTATGAGCATTTTAGTGTTACTTTATGTTGTGATGACACATGTATATCATTTTTCAGTATGAGAATTGATGTGTGTAGTTTGTTTGCATGCATTATATATTCCTCATTATAGAACATATCTTTATGAGCATTTTCTGTGTTACTCTATGTCTTGAAAGAGCACAGTTCCATTGTATGTTTGGGTTTTAGTTATGTTCTACAAATTTATCATGAATAATTATTTTTAAACTATTTAGTTAATGTATTTTATGTTTTTAAATTATCATATATTTGTAAGTAGTAGGCTATATTTTCAGTCTTTTAGTGTGAGATTCTTTTAGTAAAAATACCACTTTAATGAAATTTAATGAATTAGCTACAGGTTGGATTAATCAGCTGCTTAATTGGTATACTATGGAAATATAAAATTAGAATTGCTCTTGCCTTCTAAGCTTTAATAGTGTGAGGAAGCCCGAAGGGGAGAAAGTGCTTACCAGTGCACAAATAAACTGAGTTTTATTCCAGTTTGGACTGTTCCTGTCTTTGATACTTGTATGGAAGGAATTTATATGCTGTTGAGTATTTGCAGCCTTTGTTTGCTCCTTTACCACCTTTATTTTACTTAAAAATTTTGCTGCTGTTTTTTTGGTAAGGAGCATTTACTCCCTGGTATCATCATTTTTTGTTTGATTCAGTTGTTACAGTATGATTGCAAGGAGTTCCCAATGGTGTTAGTAATCCTTGGTGGACACCCCATAGAGAAGACAGTTATGATCAGCTCTGTTGATATGGAAGGTATTGGACAGGTTGTAGGAATGTCATGTGGCACGTGGTGGGGGCAGGGGAGTGAGGTTGATGCAGTACCTGTGGGAAAACAGGTTAGCTACGCTACAGACTCATTACATGTGGTATCATTATGTACAAGTTCACCAACAATCTGGGCCCATCCTCTGAGGTTACACATGTAACTACACTATGCTTTGTAGTGCTGCTTTGTGTGGGAGGCTGATTTTGTTACATACTGTTTCTACACAATGTCACACAAACACCATGTGCTTGTTTTAGCTGAGGAGGTTGTGCCTCCATTTTAGCATGTATACTCACCTCAACTGTCACACAGCAATGTCCATCTCTTATTGTACAGCCTCCTAATGGCTGTTCTCCACCACACAGGTTTGTTGTGCCATGAGGAGCTCATGTTCCTCCTATCAAGTACAGCCGAGTCTATGCAGTTGTACTGCTGCTTACATAATGCATGAGTATAGAGCTCTGCATACTTGTCCATCCCATCTGAGGGGGGAGGTGCAGTCACACTATGTAAACCATCCCATAGGGGGTAATACATTGCTTCGATGAAGTACATTTCTGTATTGTCTGCAAGGGGGGATAGGTCAGATAGTTTTAATAATACTGATCTGTGGTCAGATCTCGCCAGGAAGGGCATAACAGTGGTGGGCTGCAGTGGTCATCCATATTGGGATGTACATGAAGCACTATGTTGCATCCCCTTGTGAGGATGTCATGCCAATGGCATTATAGTTAAGGATGTGGAGTAACTGTTGGGCAAGTGAGCTTCAGCACAATTAACCAACACAGTTGGTAGTTACTTAATGTCACCCCAAACCATGGTGTACTGATATATCTTGATAGACACACATACATACAAATAAGCACAATGGGTCTCTGGATTCATGAAGCTGCTCCTGTAGCTAGCAATGGCTTGATTACATGCCTTTCCAGCAGTGAATAACAGCTGCAGTGTCTCTGGGAAAGCATAGTGCTTCACTAAATCTGGATGTGTATCTGTCCTTAATGAATATGCATACACTACCTGTATTACCTTGCACACTGTCAGTCTGAGGTCTGAGCATGTGGAAGGACATGTAGTCTGCTATGGCTGTGGTACTGTTCACAGCCAGGAACCAGGTGTCTTTAACTGCACAAATGTCTGCATATTCCAGGGTGGGGACACCTTCCACAGAGTGGTGTTTAGTGTTGCCATTCCCATCATATAGCAGCATAACATTAATGTTGCATGATGATAGTTTTCTCATTGGAAAGTTTTCACTCTAGATCGTGCCTATAGGGTGCACTGTGGGAGTGTCAGCAGCCTTGGCCAGTACAGAAATTCCCAGAGGTGAGAGAAGAAGACCATCTCTGGAAATACATTGACATCTGTTGAGCAAGTCATTCCAGGCAGATTCACAGAGTGTGTAAGCTCAGTCATGTGTCTGCATACAGTCTGCTTATGTATGTCCCTAGTCATACACACCTGCAGGAAATATGATGAAATCATTATGTCACCTGATATTCCTTGAGTTGTGGCAATGTGTGGTATGACGTATCATGTCAACCCACACACAACTAACTGTAATGTTTCCCATATGTAACCTGGTGACATGGATATCAATGTGTCTCAAGATATACTCACCTATGAATAATAGGTTTGCTTTTGTGTTGTGCCTTAGGTGTGTGACTGGTGAGACAGTAGTGCATGCACTATTATGTGTACTGTGCTCTCCAGATGTAGTGTATTCTGAGGTGTTTGTTGTTTGGGAATGTATCTGGTAAGGAGCTGCACACATGCAGGTGTGTTTTTGAGGATGTGGGCGGTGCATGAGGTGAGCTGTGTGCTTATTGCCATATGTACTAACTGTTGTGTGAGACATCAAGGACTCAAGGTTTGAAATACAATTACATCTGTCACAAGTTGTGTTTGTGTAGCATGGAAGTTGAGGGGTGAGTACACTTTCCACATGTCATCAGCATTCATTGATAGTGCGATTAGCAATATAGCCATGCTTGTGTACATCACAGCATGCCATCTTTAGCAGTGTCATGACACATGGTGAAATGTAACATGACAACTGCATGTAGGTCCCCGAAGGTAATACAGCATCTGACAGTGTGCCATACAATGCTTTATCAGCCATGCTGACCTTGGATTGACCATAATCTTGTCAGTAGGCATGGTCGCAATACCATACCTACATATGTGACACTGCAAGTCCTGCAAAGTTAGGGTCAAGCTGGCACACTCTTGGGACTGACAGTCTGCAACACGGTGTTTGTAGGCACACCTTGCAGTGAAGATGTGGATGCCTGTGCATGCATAGAGGACTTGTTCAACTTTGCTGACATTACATTTCCCTTGCAAGCATTCAATGCCTGTCAAGCAACCACACAGCAAAGTGGTTGTTGCGTGACATGATGTGGGAACACAGATGTGTTCTGGTACATGACTGTACAATATGACATACCTAATACATGTGGCAGGAGGACACTTTGGGCAAAGGTGGCCAGTCCTCTGTAGTAGACCACACAACCATGCCATGTAGATATCCACCATTACTCTGTGGAAGGGCAGGATACATGAAGTGCTGTAAAAGTGTCACCTAAGATGATCACCACTGCAGTGCTGCTTGTGTCAGCAAGCCTGGACATCTATATCACTGGACATTGCACATTATATTGTGACGCTGCATCTTTGCTCCTAATTACCATCTGATCCATTCCCTAGTGATGTACCACCAACCCTGGTATAGAAAGCATACTACATGCAAAAGCCAACTGATTGCTCAGGCTGCTAATCAAGTCATCTATCTGGAGGAGGGTATGTGAAGCCTACAGAGCCTTTCATGATGTGGGTCAACCATGTGGATGAACAAACAGGTTGTATCCTGCTGCTTATCATGAGCTCTGTAGTAACATTTTGTGTGTGATAACAGAAAAAGTATTGGAGCATGGTATCCCATGACAGAGTGGTTGTGGTGAGACCAGCAGTAGTAGTATACAGGCACCAACAATTCAGGAGACTCCCCTGCTTTCCGCATTCTTCACAAGGTAATTGTGTCCTTACAGTACACACCACTTGAGTAGTGTCCATCTGCATTATTCGCTAGTTTGCACTCTTTTTTATCCTTACTAGTGTTTTTGGGAGTGCTTTCTGAAATTTTTATCCATCTGCAAAATACGCATGTAAAACCTCCCACATTATCTTCCCAGGGTATAAATATTATGCTTCCCTCCATTGTGTGTGCTCTGTACAGACATCTTGGATGACTCTTTTCTTGGCACATGATGGAAGTAACTGCAATACTTAGTTGCACAGAGGACAACTGTCATGCAGTGCCAAGCAGTGTCCCCAGATCTCTCAGTCATCTGATATGTAAAGCCATGAAAGGCGATAGCACAGATACAATCAACAATGTCATACACCTACTGGCACTAGACCAAACACAGCTTGTTTTACTTAAGGGCAGATCATGCCTACCTACCCTAACTGGTGGACTTCATTGAGTTTTACTATGTGCAATGGATGATGGGAATATGACTCACTCCACCTACCATGACCTGACAAGGTGTTTGACAACATTAGGTCAGCAGGACTTGCTGAAACTGCATAGATTATTTACAGAGTGCTATGCCAGCTGGTGGATAGCCAAGTGTCAGATAGTCATAATCTGGGAAAATAGCATTGGGTAGACCTATGCAACAATGATGCCAGTCAACAGTGGACTTCCTTTAGACATCATTAATAGAGTACCCCTTGCAGCCATTCCATTTACTGCAGTCACAACCACTGTCAGTGGCCTCTGACTGACTACATTAACAGGTGATTGCAAATTAGGAGCTGTCACTGAATCCCACACAGAGCCAACAGTTATTCAGGATGGCCTGAGACATGCATTCAGTTATTGTCAGAGCCACTGACAAATAGTAAATGCCAAGGACTGTGCAAGTTATCCACCCCTAGAAAATATAGTAGTGTTTGCACACTGCACACAGTTGAACTAATCCCCATGCACTTATGGATACAGAGAGTAATGTAGCCTTTGACTTTCAGTGGTCAGTAAGATGTTAGGATCCATTCAATTTTGTACAACTATACAGAATGTTATGGCATGTAAATCCCAGACTGCCATTGTCATACTGTATTTGGTAGTCACTTTGAGTGCAATGGCACCTTTACTATGTCAGTTCATAGGCACATCTTACGGGTCTATATTATATCATTGAACGCTTAAAAAAGCAAATGCTGATTGATCCACCTAATTTAAGCGAAAGCTTACAATCTCGAACTGTCAGATCAGTGATTTTTTTCCCAAAAATCGCTGATCCAAAACACATACACACAACACAAGCACACCAAACAAAGCAAAATCCACAGACATACACCTAAAATCTGATACCTAACCCTACACTAAACTATGCACACACCACTAACTACCCACTTACCTTAACCCAAACCCTAACCCTAAGGTCCGTCACTATCGCACACTCTCCTCACCCGCTCCCTAACCCTAACTCACTTAAATCCACCCTAACCCTCATGTCCACTCAATCGCACACACACCTAACCCGAGCCCTAACCCTAACTCACCTAAATCACCCTAACACTCACATCCACACAATCACACACTTACCTGAATCCGACCGGTAACTTTCCACCATAACACTGAAAATACTGAAGCAACAGAAACGGGCAACCAAATTCTTTCCCTAGGAAAAAAATTGAGTTTCTGCTGCTTTGATATTTTGCAGTTTCTTGAAAATAAGTTAGATCAATCAGCGTTCGCTTTTTTAAGCGTTCGAGGATATAATATAGACCCAATCTTACAACTGTAGCAGTCACAGAGGTCCCATGGTAAACTAATACACATTGCAGATAACATGTCAAATGCAGTCCATGTCAAGAGCATACATGTATAGTTTCCTACATGCTTTGGAGGGGATGTGTATGGCTCCCATACACGGAGGTGTCAGATCCTGATCTGTACCTCCTGCTCATTCAAGACAGAACTAACACATGTATTACCTGTTCCACACACCTAAACTATCACTGTTGTATAAATAGTAGATGCTGGAGACACTAAGCCATAAATGTAATAGGCTCCCCATGCATGTGAAGCAAGTTACACAATGGGATGCAAAACAAGACAATCAAAACTGGTGTAAGACAAATGTCTGTAATGGACACAGGAAATTTGTAGATGCTTCATCTCCTTTACCACAGCTTGCAGATATGTTAGGTCCAGAAACCATGGTGACAATTATCAAGGGTATCAGATCATGTCATAGATGAGGAATGCATGAGTAGGCTGCATGACGCCAATGACCTTGTTAGCCTGTTATACACATATGACCCTATGGAGCCATGCATCTATATGGCTGTACCTTGCTGGAGATATATGTCTTCTGTGCTGATGTTTCATCCTGTGCTGTGACATCTATGGGTTTATTGCCATTGTGTATCCATTGGTACCCCCTACAGTTTCCTGCAACTGAACCATAAACAGGTACATGACACACTTTCATTGTGTAAGTATACAGCCATTGCAACATCATACAACATAAGGTACACACAATTATGTAGCTTTCTCATTATAAATGTCAGCATACAGTAACTGTCAGTGACCAGTACAAGTGGCATGGCAAAGTAACACTACATTGCACAATTACATATTAATTTATATAGTCACCCTGTGCCTCAGGCACATAGCTTCATTTCCCTGCATCGATGACAAGGATGACAGAAATGTGGCACAGGTATCATCATTTCCACAGGGTATTGTGTGGGGGTGCAGGAAACCTAGGCTGACCCAATAGGTTGAAAGCATGTGTGTGAGTCAGGAAGGGAAGCTGGCAAAATGGACCATGGAAATGTGATGTGTGTGTCTGTAGGTGACCTGATTTTGACAGTGATGTGTGAGTGTATGCATGAACACAGTCAAGCTCAGTGCTAGCCCTACATGTGTGTATGTTGAACAGCTGTGAACCATGCATGGTAGAGCTGACAGTTCGCCATCTCTGCCCCTGAACACAGGAACTGGCTCTGCCAGGAGTTGCACTGGCACCTCCATGGCCAAGGGCAGAAGCAGTGCTAGTACGTTTTGGTGACTGCTGTCTGGTGAGACCATGTCCTCCACGGAATGCCCAGGACCCAGATTCCATGGCTTGTTACATCTTGGTGTGGACAGCACACTCCCCTCTGGAGCGTTGGATGTACTGCCACTACAGGAGTGTGAATGAGCATGGCCACGTGGACTCTCAGCAGATGTAGTTGCTGACCTACGTCCACAAGTCCAATGCTGGACTCCAACCAGATGTTCCATCACAGACAATGTGCGTTCCAAGACAGATATTGTACGATCTATATCAGACCACCTTCTTTCCACTGCATCAGTGAACCAATCCAGGGTATCACCAATGCAATGGAGGCAGTCATGGATGCCAAACTGTGCTGCATCCACAACCCTGAGCATTCACCTGGAGTTCCTTTTGAAATGTACCTGTGCCTCCATGATGGCCCAAAACATACACCGAGTGACCCATGATGAGACACCTGCAACAGGAGGTCGAAGTACAGCAGTCCTCCTGTGAGCACCCCACTCAATCTGCCTGTATGGAACATTGCCACCTCTCTGGCTATGGCCAGATTCTATACTCACTGGAGCCATAGTTACCACACTTTTCTGTTCAATGTCCCCGCCCTCTGACTGTCCAATATCTGTGGCCTTCGGGGACTGGGTATGTGCAGGCATACTGACTGTGTGCTTTAATAATGAGGGCAGAAGAGGGATGTAGACCTCAGGGACATATTCAGCCCCTGAAACCCCTACCTGTGCCTCAATTTGACCACCATCATCATCAGAGTCTGAACAGACAGTGACATCAGGTTGTGTATGGGACAGTGATCAACCCCCTGGTTAACTGTGTTAAGAAAGGGAAAAGCAGTTCATTAATACCTGCACTATTATGCTCTGCTGTACTATGTTGCAATATATGTAAAGCTATATAGGCTGTTCTCACTATTACAGACCTGTTTCACCCCAACCTCATATAGTAGGACATGAGGAAATTACTTTTCCCACAAACATCTGTAGTTCCTTGTAAATAAAAGCTCTTTACACTGCAATCTTATCAGCAGCAATGAGGTACACTGTTGATATTTCTGAAGACTCTGCACAGTTGATACATATGGCAATCTGTAATGTCCTGAAAATACTGTCACATCTATCATTGTGGTCACAACTATAAGGCATAGGTATGACTCAAGTGTGTACAGTAAGAAAATATCTGGGCAGTTTGCAATCATACTGACAATATAGCAATCTGGTCATCAGGCCTGGGATGATATTTTAGGGGATACATTGCAGTAAATCTATATCTATAACAAAACAGTGTTGTGCTTACTAGGAGCAGGACCACAGCCTTGTCTAATTCCTGAGGTACCTGTGAAATGTTGAGGGAGATGTAATGTAAACTCTACCACATGTTGCACAATAACAGGGTAATGCATCGATATAGCTGACATTTACAGTAGTTACTTTGTTAATTGATATGCTGGTCACAATCTGAGCATGACATTCAAACTGCATTTAAACTCCTCCCCCCAAAGAGCAAACACCAGACACCCATGTAAATGTATCTACGCCCTGACACACTGAATGCTACAATATTCCAATGCTGATCAAACAAAGCCTAACTGGATGCTTCTCTGCTGTGGAAACTCTGGCACCCACATCAACAATATACAGTGTGATGGATTCCTGGGATCTCTCATGTATTCCTAGGTTTGCCAGGAATTCCTCTGTGGCTGAGAGTGGTTGTTCTGCTGTAGGCCATCCACAGGTGGCAGCACACTCCCTGACCACATCTGCTGCTCTTCTGCATGCAGCATTAATCATATCAGTGGCCCGGTGTTGAACCTGCTCTTATGTCCTGTTCTGGTGACCTATGGCTTTCATGTCACAGGCAAGGACAGCCCACAATGCTGCCTGCTGTTCCCTATTGTGCCTCACCCTACATAGCAGGTGTTCATGATGTTGATGGAGATCTTCCAGGATGACATCATTCTCAGCATCAATAAAAGGGGCACATCGTCTGGAATATATGTTTCCTGAAAGACAACAAAATGGGAACACATGTCAGAATCACATAAATGGAAGTACACTATGTAGAGATATAACAAGAACAGAATGCCTGGCATTATGCATTGCTTGATCACTCCTGTCATATTCCACAGTGTGCAAACATACTAACTCTGTGGATACAACTCAATTACTAGCAATAGTGAGCTATTCCTGTGTGTGCCATAACAGAAAATACTGTATGATCACAAACCGAACACAGGAGTCCATTGGCAACCACCCTGATAATATGTCAGAACAACAATGCCAAACATATAGCAGTGTGGTATTACAACCACTATACAGGGACATTCCCACAAGTCCACTGTGCCACATTGGCAAAAAAATTCCACCCTTGATGTACTGTACATCCTCTATATGTGTAACAAACCTGGAGATCAAGGACATGTCATCATTACAGTTCTAAGAAAGGCTTAATTCTGTAATCCCCCATTCTCCCTATGTATATTGACATATATGAATCATTTTGTAAACCAAAAAGTTACATACCTGATAGAGTACAATACTCATCTGTTGATATGTGCAGATATATAAAGTGTTTGACAATGCGGTTACTGTCTGAAGAAAGTCTTATACAGAATGGTTCCCCTTGCCAAATGTTTGGTTCTCATTACCAGGTGATTGGCTCTTAACCATTCTGAACTTCTAATTGCAGCCAACACAGCTGATTTGCAGTATAATCAGCCAATGACATGCAACCACTGAACAAGATATAAGGCCTTCATGTAGATTAAAAGCCCTTTCTGATATGTTATGCTGGACATTCCTGGGGTCAAGATATTATGTCATCACAGAGGGTATGTCTGTAACATCTACTTTTACATACAGATGTGTGTGCTATAGGCTACAGCTGATGCTGCAGGCAATAGGCATAGGCAGAGAGAGTGAGCACTTTAGAGGACAAAAAGCTGTAAGACTAACTGTGAGACCTGTGTCCACCTTGTTGTATTGGCAGGGCCAGAGTGAGGGTACCCATTCCACTGCAAGTAAGGCTTGTGTTTAAGGTACATATGCTAGGTGACATATCACTAACGGAGTATGACACAAAATTTATTGCATCCTTGAGCAACATAGGGGGTAATTATACCATTATGTCAAGCCATGTGTTACATTATGGTAGTCATGGGGAATGTGTGTGCTTGCAGTCTTTTTTACAAGCAGGACCTCCATATGAGTATGTTACTTGTGCAGCTGTTTTAATCTATAATATCATTATGAAATAACTGTGTGGTGTACCTCTGATGTTAGTAGGCCTCATTTGCACTACCTAAGTTAAAATCCTCTGTGAATGCATATTAATGCATGACTTGACACTTTATGCATTTATAGTGTTGCTATAGGGCTATGTCAAGTGTGTTCCTATCTGCAGGTCTGTGACTTCCTTCAGTGATAAGCAGACATTTCATTTAAAATGCAATGCATGCATAAAGAGTGCATGACTCAGTCATTCATTGCTGGCTTCACAATAATGCAATTTAAATTCCACACACCACTGGATTTGAACCCAGGAAAATTTGTAGCAGAAGTTACTGTTTGCAAAGCATTTAACAGACTGAGCTACTGTTACTGCATGTGGATTAGTGATGATATAAGTGCACACTTATAGTCTGTGACATACCTCCATTATATCCATTATTAGCCTGGCTTTATAGGGATGTACTTCTCCACCAGAGTCCCAGTTGAACTTGTATTTTGCCATTAATGTTGTAGCAGATGTACTTGCCATTAAAAGTGCCCATTTATCTGTTATTAGAGACCTCAGTTACATCCATTAGTGTTTGCTTGGCTTTCTAGTGGTGTACTTCTGTACCAGACTGGAAATTACACTCCCAGTTTTTCCATTGCTTTTTCAGCAAGTTTGTGCAAAGCTGCATAATGCAACACTCTACTTAGACATACTTAATTATGGTAACTTGCAATTACTATGTTTTGCTTAAACCACCTCTTTTAATTAATAACTGTGTGGCATGGTAGGTTAATGCAATGGTCTGCAGGTGCGATGGTCTTGGGTTTAAAATAGGGGACAGGTCTTTAGTTTGTATGATTTATTATAATTTAAAACACACATATCGATATAGCTCCATTTAGCTGAGCTTACTGATGTAGCACGATGTGATGCATCATGCAGTGTCATGCAAAATATCTTTAAAGAAAAGAAAAAAGGGGAGATAAGACAGTGGTGAAATGAGGTGCAAGCAGGAGGAAAAACATAGTAAAAGGCAGGTAGGCATGTGCAAGAAGGGTGTAGGGAAGAACCATAGCTATATATTTCTTGTACAGCAACAACTTTGCCAGTTTGACAGAATTTGTAGATGAATTTGGACTGTCACCCAAGAGAGAGAGTGAGGACAACATAACTGCATTGTCAAGTCAGTTGGACCAGATTACATGTTTCCAGTGGACATATGTGTGAAAGGAAGAGCTAAGTATGGGACGATATTTTTTGGGGGGGGGTAGAGGCCCATTTTTTTAAGGTGAGAGTGGAATGTTGGAGAAGGGACATCGGTACATGTGGGGAGGGTAAGTTGGGAAGATGAAGCTTTTGCAAATGGGCAAGATAGACAAGATTGCAGACAGGGGTGGTGTGTAACACAAGTGGGGGGTGAATACCTTGGATGGAGAGGGTGTTGTGGAATCCCAGTCTCAAGTACCTCCACAAGGTAGTAATGTGACTGAAGTCCCCACCCATGGGAATGTTGGCACTGATCCTTCACTATCCTGGGGATGGTAGTGCTGGATGCTGAGCTCTTGGTTGAGCCTGCCCCACTAGGGTGGCCAGCATTCTCTCCATCTGGCACAAGCAGCATCCAAAACCACAGTACACAATCCTGTGCACCAAACCTGGCAGTTCATTATTAGCTGGAGACAACACCCCATCCACCACTGCTCCAAGACGGGAATTGAGCCTCATCCTGAGGGGTGGAACTACCTGACACCACAGGTAGTGCAGAGGCAGCAGAGAGGTACCACCAGGCTGTGTCCCAGATGTGCTGTGCCCAGGTGCCATGGCCAAAGGAGTCAAGTTAGGTTGTTTACCTGGAACCGGCCTACTTTGTCACGCTTTAGTAAATTAAAGGTAAGTTAAGGTTAGTAATTACCAAACCAATGTTAGTATTAACATAATGGAACATAATATTGATTAATCCGAATACAATTAAAGGTATATTATGTGGAATACAGCATTTAATAACATAACAATAAGTATGTTAACAGCAAACCAGAATGAAATACAACATAGCAGCAACAAAACATTTTAACAGAATATATTAATATTAAGTTATAATAATAAATAACATTAATAAATTAAAGAAAATAACGGGTGGGGGAGAGAGAAAAACATGCCATTAGTGAAGTTGCAGATGATATTAATACACAGACTGTTATTACATACTTCTACAGGCGTGCAGTGTCAGTTGGACTACAGTGACTCAAATTGTCCTAAAGGTGATGTAGCTAGCATGTACATACCTCTCAAGCTGATAGCATGGGGCAGTATAGGCCATGCAGTAGCTAATGCAGGTACACAACTACACAGAACTGTTTCACATAATGTGCACGTACATAGCTACGAAGGTGTTCTGTAAATGCATTCCAGGTAATCTGCTAATCACAAACCAGACAGATTGGGCATTTGTCAGTGCATTACACAAAATCATGACACTTAAGAGGTATGTTTGTGTACATTAAGTAGACTAGACAGCAGCCATCATGTCTTAGCTATCAGGCATGGGAGTAGAACCCAAAAGATGTGACTGCGGGGGCATGTGCACATTATGTAATAATTGACTGCAGTGACATTACAACAGACATGCAATGAATACAGCCCTACTGGACTTATTTCAACATAATCTTATGAAACCACAGTCCTGCTTTGCACTTTATTGCTATTGCTCCTTAGAATCTGAGTAGTACACACATGATATCAACCCAGAACATGGGCTACCTAACCCAAATACTTTGTTCCTGGAGTGGAAGGAATAGAGAACATTATGTGAGTGAAAGTGGCTGCAGACATCCTTGAACCATACTGTGGGTTGGGTGATACATTTATCAGGCAATTACCTTTGCATTCTTTACTTATTTCACTTTTACAGTTGCAGCGGCAATAGAACAGACATGCAATGAATACAGCCACACTGCACTCATTATAACACATTAGTTATCAAACCACAATCCTACTTTACACCTTATTGCTTATTGTTATTGTTTATTGATTATTGCACTACAGTTATCAGAAAATATCTGCACTTACCATACTCAGGGTGCATTCTGCTGGACATTGCGAGTCCATTCAGCTGCAGCTGTTGAAGACAAACACACAATTATGCATACCAGATTTGCAAAGATTCAGCTTGTATTTTATTAAAGTAGTGACAGATATACTTACATATCTGTGAGGCATGCCAAGCCCTAACCTATTGGACCCAGGTGTCCAAGGTTCCCCTCTTCCTTCACTTCATCTCATCATAGAGGTGACAACACTGCTCACCAGTGTGGGGGATACCAGTAACACTGGTAAGATCCCTGGCAACCAATCCCAGGCATGAGCTTTACATTCTGAGCCCTGGTAATCTCCCAGCAACAGCTTTGTAGTTTTGGACCAGGAGTCCAACAGACACTGTGGACTCCTGCATACCTCAACTTTGCACCTGAAAGCATGTTCCCTCACCAACACCACACGCCATACTGACAGGTTAAAGAAACTCCAATGAATGCTGCAGAATTCCCATTTAGTGCCCTTAATATAGGCTGTTTTCCTGCCCTTACATGTCATACGCAACATTCAAAAAAGTGCTATGTTGCTTAGCATTACGCAAACCTGCTTAGCATTGTGCAAACTCACACAACTGTCTTTTAGTGAAGCTTAGCAACGTGCAAACAGGAGTGGCTATTAACCATGCTTAAGCAGTGCTTAGCACCACACATCTTTTTCAAATGTAACAAATATGTTTTTACATTAAGCCAACCCTTTAGGTCAGATGACACATTTCCAAAGTAATAATTGTATACAAACGCTATGACCACTGGGGACTAAAAACCCAAAAGCTACAATATTCTAGGCCATGACTCAACCTATTCAGCTACATGGATAGTATGACAATTAGTATACCTTCACATATACTACTAAGCTACCTGTTAACATTGCTGAGCACAGCACTGAGCCATGCAAATGACCATTCATAATATTAAAACACAGTAGACAACAACAGATATTTGATTATATCTGGTTTCTATTTTTAGATGTCTGGCAAATGTCACCTGTGCACATGTAGGTGCATTGCTGTGCTTTGCACCATGCAAATGAGCATTTAAATAAATAATTAATTACATCCAGTTCCTATTTTTAAATGTTTGTCAGGAGTCAGCTGTGTATGTGTAAGTGCAGCTTGGCATTGCAGTGATCCATGCCATGCTGCACAAACATGCATGAAAATGGGAAAAAAATACAAGTACACATATTTCTAGACTACCAGGTTGCATTACAGGTATGTGCATTATCCTGTACATAACATCTGTCCAGGACATCCCCAGACAATTCACATCTGTGGGACATTACACTGCTGCCTACATGGATTCAATAGCCATGTTACTGTGATCTGCCTCGGCAGCACACCATGATTAATATGCATGGCTTCCTGCCAATGGGGAACAGTGGCTGTGTACACTGGTACATTCCATGTAGGTTCTACATGGAGCCTACACAGATTTTTATTGAATCCTGGTGACTGTCTTTTACATATAACTCCAGTACCATGAAAAGTGAAAGTAACACACATGCTGACATGTCTTAATTATACCTCTACTCATACTGAAATTGTTACATCGCAGCTTACAATTTACAACTTAAAATTGCTAGTCCTGTGGCATTGACAGTTAATAAGCAAAATTTAGTATTTTAGCTTTCTTTTAGTCATGGGTTCAATTCCCACTTTGAATTATTCAAAGTTTGTATTTAAGAAGTTCCACCAACCCATTATGTACTAATTCAGTACATTTTACAGTTAAACAGAAAATATTATAACAGACATTATAAAGCATTTGTTGATTTTAAAGTGGAACATATGTAAATATGGTGAGCATCACATATGGCCAAGTCTCACTACCATATTTCACACCTCCTTTGTATTTGCAGGAACCATTCCGAATTTCTCTGCCAGGCCATTTTTGCAGCTGTCAAGATTGTAGATTATTAAGCAAGGCTGGTATATGTGAGATATGAATTGGTGATCCATTTAGAGCCTCAATGTTGTGGAAATAGGAGTTCATGATCGTGGCACTGTTCATTAAGTGCTACAGCCTTAGGCCTCTGCTGTGGGACTATACCAGGTCTCAGTAAAAGGCTGAGACTTGGAATGACTTAGCCAAGGCTGTCTCCAGTACAACTAGTATTACACACATTGGGGACCAATGTCATCATCATTATATTGACATGATGAGGCACAAGCAGCACCTCCTGAGCTGATGGGAGGCAGAATTTAGAATTACAAACACCTCTGAGTTGCGTAAGTATAATGACCCATTACCAGCCAATAATATACCATGGATTGGCCAGGCAATGCAGGTATTCATTATGTGCCTTGTTTTGTTTGTTTTCTGTTCTGTACAGATGTGAAAAAGAGAGCCAGGAATAGGGAGATACATCCAGAAAGGTTGTCTTGCCACAGAGAGGCAGAGCGTAAATATGGATCATGTATGAATCCAAGCAAGGTCATAGTTCTTCTGTAATGTAGATAATCTTATTACATTTCAGTGCATTACTCCATTTGAGCTTGAGTAGGCATACCTAACCTTTATATTAAGTATGCATGTCTGCTGCAATAGCAGTTGGTCATTGGACTGGGCAATGAACAAATCACCTGGGTTGTATTTGGCTCACTTTCCATTCTATTACAGGGTAGCATGCAAAAATGATTTACTGCAGTATTAAATAATATTAAACATTCCATTTTTGTGACTGGATATATTTACTTGGAATGCATATATCTGATATGCTATAGTCAACTATATGTTTACATATTATTTATAACAGCACTGAGATTTTTTTATATTTTATGACACATTAATGCCTTCACGTCATATCTGGATGTGGCAAAGGTTAACATAGTTATGTGTTATATGTGACATGACATTGATGTTATTATCTGTGTTTATTCTCCCCAACCCTATATTTCTCTATGTTTTTTGACTATGTGTAAACATTGCTGTTGCAACACAAATGACCATCAGCACAGGGAGCTAGACTGATCACTAGGATTTGGCCCAATGTACATACACAGGTGACTTTCATAGCACCACCCCAAGTAACACAGACACCTAACTCATCTGGGTCTTAATCTGTCAGCATTGCTACATCACCTGTACTACTTGCTCCAGCTGTGTCAGGTTGCTTTGCCCAAGCTGCTAGTGCAATGGTACCCACCAAGAATAATACTCAAGATAGTGATCACCCATCAGGAGCTGACAGGGCTACTGGAGGACATAACGGACATATTCCTCAGTGCCAAATCTGTAGAATAGAATAGAAAAGGCATTCTATCAAATTGCAAAGTTAATGCCATGTCCAGCAGTGACCCAAGGATCTGTGACAGGAGATAGTGATGACAGTTATGAGGATGAGGACTAAATTCTCACTGTCCACAAGCTGGACAAGGATTTGTCTATAATGTCCCCTACCTATCTGCAATCATGGTGCCCCCCAACCTTTTGTGTCCATCACCATCCCTGTCTTGTATGCCCTGTATGTCTTCCCCTGGCACCTAACCTATCTGACCTACTGTACCCTCTTATTTCTAAAAAAAAAAACCCAGTGGCACTCAAACAAAATGGGCACATGTACCACAAAAAATGTATGTCCTACACATAGCTCTCCACTTTGACTATGTTTATGCTCGACACACTTGATTAAGTCCAATTGACCGAACTAATTCTGTTGTCGTCACCCAGCTCTGATGTGGTGACTATCCAAATTCATCAAATTCTTGTGACAAGTATGCATTTATGTTGTGAAGAGGAGGACAGGTATGGTTTTCTCCCACTACCATCCTACACATTCTTTTATTCTTCTACTTGTGTGCCGCCTTCTACTTGTCCTCCATTTTCACCACTGTTCTATCAACCCCTTTTTCACATATTTAATCTACTCAAGAAATAGAACTGCACACAATACAAATAGTTAGAAATGACTAATAAAATAAACTTCAGCTTTTGTCCTTAACATTTGGCATTTTGCACCAACACTGAGTGACATTAAATGGCATTTCACTTCTTATGGCAAAAGCTGACAAGCTTTTGTCATCAACCATACAGTTATGGTTACCTTTGTGCAAATGTGTTTATCCATGCTCCATTATAGAAATACAGACTGATAGCACTATTGTGATACAGTTACTCTAACATTTTAATTAGGCTGCTGGATGTAGTGCACACTTAGTATGATACTATTATTTTGTCATGTTTGTGATGAAGCTTGATGCCTATATTCTCCCTTGATTCAGTCATTTGTCACTGTCCTTTAAAATGTGTGATTTTAAGTTTATGAAGTATGACTTTCCATGTGGTATACTTAGATAATGTTCAGGTCTGTAGACCACGTTTTGCATAGTGTCAAGTGTTTCAATTCAGAAGTATGTCAAACATTTCAAGTTTTTTCATATTAATATTGTGTGTATAACTTTTAACTGCATATGTTGTTAGTCAACCTCTATCCTGCTTATGTCATAATCATGTTTCTGTTATCCTATCCCTGCTTGCTCCCTGTTAGAAACATTTATTGTACAGAGCATGACAGAATTACTATGATGACAATCCTAAGAGTAACACACTACCAAGATGGCCTGAAAACTCCCATAAACAAAACTCTTTCTTTGTCTCTATCACTATCACTCAGTCTCACTCCCCTCCACTCCTCACCCTTTTGTCTCATCAGACTTTGTCCTCAGTATTTGTTCCATGCTTGGCACTGCACAGCAATAGTAATTGATGGCAAATGGTATTTCACTTTTTATGGCAAAAACATATATGCTTTTTCCTCCAGTCCCTTTAGTCTGCTACCCCTCATGCTATTGTGTTTAGCCTCACTGCACCATGGAAAGACAGGCTGATAGCATTATGAGGAGGCAGTTATCATATTTTGAACAGGCTGTAGAGTTAAATATACACCATGTGGGATGTTGCAGTTTTAACTAATATTATAAAGTATGCTGCACACAAAATTCTCTGCTTCATATTGTTTCAATAATCCAGGATCCCACAAGCATTAACATGCTTTGTCTCGTATGTGTTTCATAATCAGGACCAAAATGCACATATCTTCTGAGAAACAAGTGCACAGCATTTTCCTACAATCAACACTTTATGTGTTAACAAGCATAGTGCACTAGGCACATTTTAAAAATATTGCTGCTATACACACATAAGGTGATAGGATAATTAAGGTGCATTTACAAGCATTTTCTGAAGTCTTTTAATTCTGACACCTATGTGCATGTTATCAGGTATTGATACAAACACATGCAATTGCATAAAAGCAATATAACGTGCCTGAAATATATGGAAAGTAACCATGTATGCACCTGTGTTATCCATATAATTAATACTTTACTGTAATTATTAGGGCAAATGTGTAAATCATGACTTTCAAAATATTCTCATAACACACATCCATTCTGAACTGGATCAGAATCGGAACTGTATGCTTACACTCATTATTTGCATAAAGGTTAACATGGAGTACCATAAACCACAGTTAATTCCCCTTCTAAGTTCAAAACTTCAGAATATAATTATAATACTTTACAATCTGTAATACAAATGAGCTTGCCAGTGTTGCAGGAAGCATTTTTGACAAAAGGAAAGTAATGTGAGTGCCTTGTATTATTTCTGTATGTTGTAATGGATTGTTGTTCTATAGAAAGGATGAGTTCACTGTGTTGCTGTGTAAATACTACTTAATGTAAAGTTATGTCTGCACTTCAGCACATTTACACTTGCAAATGGTGCACAATGGTGTGAGACCTCTGCACATATACTTCCTTGGTGGTATTAATTAAGGCACTTTTATATCATTGACCTGGCTATTTGTATTTACACTGCACATTGTCCAAGCATGAGGGAATATTGGAAATGAGGGCATATTAATCATTTCTTAATGTGTGCCATGCTGCAAATTGTCAAAAAGTGTAAGTGGACCTGTATTATTATATTTTTCTCTGGTTTTGTGTTGGATAGTTGATGTTATTGTAGCCTTTGCTGTACTTTCTTATAAGCATGTCCAGTAAAATGATGCATTAGTTGCAGGCTGTTTAGCACAAAGCACATTAAGAAAATCCTAAGACAGTTCTTGTCATTTGTTCTTCTTTGTCAAAAAGAAATAGAACTAGCATCTGGAAAGTTGACTTTACCAGCATCTGTGCAATGCACTAACTGACCTATGCATGGAAGATGACATTTGTCACAGGCCAGTGTTCAGTTTGTGTATGTGATATATAATTCGGCAAAAGATCACTTATTAATATACATCAAGGTTTCACCAGGGTAGTAGGTTACTGTAATGTAATACAGGTATTACTAATGCGTTTAGCAAGGCTTATGTTAGGGCTAAGTATCATTTAGAGCATCATGGTTTAAATGATTCACGTGTGTACTTTGATACATTTTTTATGTCAACATGTATGGTGTGCCACTTGCAGCAAGAAGGCTACACATCACATCATTGATTACAGTACCACAAATGCATCATATCCATATAAGTGCAGCCTGACATTTGATTAGTCCCATTGTAATAACACCATAATGCTAACATGTAATTTTGTTTTGCCTAAGTCTTGTCTGAGCTGCATATCCAATTATGTCAACATGTATGGTGTGCCACTTGCAGCAAGAAGGTCACACGTCACATCATTGATTACAGTACCACAAATGCATCATATCCATATAAGTACATCCTGACATTTGGTTAGTCCCATTGTAATAACACAATAATGCTAGCATGTAATTTTGTTTTGCCTAAGTCTTGTCTGGGCTGCATATCCAATTATGTGAATATGTATGGTGTGCCACTTACATCATTGATTACAGTACCACAAATACATCATATCCATATAAGTACAGCCTGACATTTGATTAGTCCCATTGTAATAACACCATAATGCTAGCATGTAATTTTGTTTTGCCTAAGTCTTGTCTGGGCTGCATATCCAATTATGTTATACATATAATACATCCTATGCATACTGATATACATAATTAGATTCATATACACACACAGAACATTTGTCAGAAGACTGACTGCACATGAGTTGTAACTTGATTTATATGCATGTTCACATATGTCACATGACCATGAGCCTCATTTTGCATATACATGTGCCACACTTGCTATAGTTATACAACTGTTAGCATGTATATCAGATCATTATTCGTTTTATATCCTGGTCAATTTAACACTTCCATGTATGTATGTCCTGTATTTTGCTACATGCATACATGCATACACACATTACATATGTACACAGCATGCGTGCACAGTCTGAAATTCTCAACTATTCAGAACATGCAGGTTACTATAACAAATGTTTTTTTCATCAATTAATGGTATTATTGAAATGATTACAGAGGTGTTCATGATTCTGCTTGGTATTTCCATATTGTCACAAGTGTGTACACTGCCATTACAACATCGGTATTCTTTTCTTCCTGTACATAAAGCACTGAATGACCTACAGTTCTTTAACCTGTACACATGTACGTATGTTCTAATATCAAACAGGTGGATGCAATGTATTACCTTTGATCATTCCTCCAGTATACATCGCAATTATAGATTTGCTCAATAGACACCTACAACACAGGTATAGCTAGGTAATCTATATATAATCATGTGCATACAATTTAATGTGCATGCCTCAAGAAATGTAATAGTGGAAATCATACAATAATTTTTTTTATTAATATACAGCACATGCTTTGCTAACACAATTTTAACTTTACAGTATCCTTTTCATGGTTACAATTAACAACAAATTACAATACAAAGTCCCATTGTGAATTGCATAGGACAACAGGTTTAGAGTCATTTAGAACATGAAATTTTGTGCATCAGATCAATTCTTGAGATTACAAAAGAAAGAGAAACAACTCATACAAGTAGCAGAATGAACATAACTAATAAATACAATACTACTCCCAATACATGCAAGAAAAAGTAGAGGTATTTACCAACGCTCATATATGAAAAGAATACACTCCCCTGAGTTTAATTAACTATCACATTTAAAGTAAAACAAAACACACTACAAATTGAAATGCCTGTTATTTGTCTAATATTGCACTTGAGTGAGTTAAATAACACTGACTATGGATATAATAAATAAATATTGCACTTACTTGGAATATATGTAAGTATATATTGCACAAATAAATAGAATTTAACTTATGTGCCCAGACCCCTGGGACTAGTGCCCGAGATCAGAATTCTAATCACTGTAGGGTAGAAACTGTTACTGAATCTTGTAATCCTGCAGCGGATGCTGCAATAGCTCCTGCCCAATGCCAGATACTTAAACAGTCCATGTGCAGGATTCATGTTGTCCTTTATTATTTTGGTGGGATTTTGGATGTTTCTTGCAGAATAAAGATGTGCCAATAGAAGACTGGAACCTGGTACTGTCTCTGCAACCCTCACCACTCTTTTTAGTACCCTCCTGTCTGTCTGCACAGCTTCTAAACCACACTGTGAATGAAGTTGCAGGTGAGGATGCTCTCTATTGCACCTCTAGAGAAGATGGAGAGAATATGAAAAGGAAGCTAACTCTTTCAGCCTTCTTAAAAAGTGGAGGCATTGGTGCATTTTCTTGACCAGTTGGCTGGTGTTTCCCAACCACGAGAGATCCTCTCATATGTGTACACCCAGGAATTTTGTACTCTTTACCCTCTCCACATTCTCACCATTGATCCTGTGCACTGGGTGGTTTGTTCTCCTTTTCCCAACTTCAGTGATAATCTCTTTGGTCTTGCTTACATTCAGGTCAAGGTTGTTCACCTTGCACCAACTGATCAGAGATGTCACCACCTCTCTGCACGCCCTTTTATCTTCCTTTGTGATGAGCCCCATGACTGTGGTGTCATCAGCAAAATTGATGATATGGTTGGACTTGTGCTTAGCATAGCAGTAATTAGTCAGGATGGTGAATAACAATGGGCTGAGAACACATCCCTGTGGAACCCCAGTGTTAACCGTGATGCACTTTGATGTGTTCTTACCTGAACATATCCTAGTGGTCTTTCAATCAGGAAGTCCAGGATCCCGTTACAGAGAAATTTACTGATTCCTAAATGTGCCAGTTTTTCTATCAGCTATGTTCCTAAATGTGCCAGTTTTTCTATCAGCTGCACTACATAGAAAAATGCATTTAATTACTGATTTTCTACACTGATCTACTTATACATAGCTTTACTTTCCTCATTAAGCTTCCTGTGACTTATAACACACACGTCATGTTTTAAATATATATTTTTAGCTAAATGTGGTCTGACTATGCAGTACTGTGGCTGGAATTTCTTGATTTCCGTGTGTTAAACTTTTAGCTTGGCTCTCTGTTTACAACAGTTTAATGAATTATGAAAACTTGCCTTAATCATAACACTTAAATGCAGGGAAAGTCCTTTGTTGTCCAAGAAGTGATGTTACTAACTTGCAAGTGCTCTTTGACATAAAATTATACTGTATATGTTTTTCTCTACTATTTTTTTTACCATACACTGTTCTGAGAGCTCATATATACATTATACTTCCATACAGGCTGCTATAGTTCATGTGCTTTGTTAGCCATTTCCCCTGCTGGTGTTAAGCTATATGCTAGCCTGATATTATATTTATTCATTTACTTACTTGTATTTTTGGATGTTTGCATTAGTTAGTCTGCTGCTGATTGAATACAGTACCCAATATTTGCCTCTAATTATGTGTTGAAAGATTTTACCTGTCTCCATGTATATAGGGTAATTAATTTTATTTTTTGCCATCTATATAGGCAGTTTTTAACTCTGAGTTCTTAACATTGATGTAATTAAATTTTATGTAGCTTGCTGCTTAGATGATTGATTTTTAGCTCTGAGTTCTTAACATTAATGTAATTACATTTTATGTGACTCGCTGCTTAGATGATTGACTAGTTATCTTACCAAGTTTAATTCAATGTAACTTGCTGCTTAGACGACTGACTACTTATCTTACCAAGTTTAATTCAATCTAAATTATTGCAAGTTGATTGTTTAGTCATCTCTTATTATATGTAAATACTGCTTTAGCTGATTTTTTCAGGTATATCAGCTTTTTTCTAATATCTGTACATTTCTCTCTTCATTTTGCCACCAATTCAGATATCTCACCCTCTCCTACTTGCAATCCCCCTCCATTAATCAAACATTTTTTTCTCTTATCATCCTTTTAGTCCCCATATTACTGTATCATGGTATTCACAAATGCATCAGCTGGCTGGACTGTCTCCTTTGTACCCAGAATCTATGTACTTCAGGAAACAGCAAAATAGTATCTATCCAGCATATGTCCAAACTGAATTTTCAGATTCTGTGAAACGTTTTATGTTAACATTTTTAAGCTGGTGGCTTGCACACTATGTGGACCCTCTATTAGGCTCCCCTCCTCTCTTAGAGATATTTTTTGCCTTTCTCCAGTCTTTGGCTGTGTTCACACTTATGGAAAACAATTCCAAGTAAATACTAACTAATCTTAACAAGGCTAACTTCTCCAACTACTCTAAATGAAAGGGTCTGCATTTTTTAACATCTAACAGCACTAAGGCACTAACCTGGTCAAAGTACAGTAACTGATTGTTTTTCTCGCTGCCTGCTCCATTCATGGTTTTAACCCACTCCGTTCACTCTCAATCTGCTTGGGCTCATTCCGCTCCCCTACCCTACCCCCAGTTCTCACCCAGTCACACATACTCTACATTTATACTCTATCCACCTTGACTTAACCCCACATCCAACCACTAAAGAACCAATCAGCATCAACATCCTGTTAACTAACCACACCCCAACCTGCTGAGCTTCCTAAACTACTCCCCCAGCAAACTTTACCACACACTTTACCCTCTTCTCCTCTGACACTAACATTCTCATTTGCAACCAACCTCTACTACATTCAGCACTCTAATGTCTTACTCCTGCATCCCTGTCCACCCTAAATAATCCCACTACTAATTCTTATTCAAACCTTACCATCAATCATCTCTTTATAACTCTTCCGCTCTCATAGTCACATCATTCCATATCATTCTTCTCATTACCTATCTACCCCATTAATTCTCCTTATCCCCTTCTTACCTACATATCACACTAAGCTGACATACTTAAAACCATTACCCAGACTTACCCATACCCTTAAAAACATTGATACTATCCAGTCATATTCAATCTCTCCCTCTTTATATAACTTCTCCTACACAATTCTCCTCAAAATCAAAGTACTCTCTCACATCTCTCTCTCCCCTAAACTTAAGCTAAAATTCTACACCTATTATTCTTTCTCTCCTCAACTTACCCTATTTGTAAAAACTCTTCTGCTCGCTGAAGACATGCACCCCAACTGTGGTCCCTCGACTTCTATGTCCAGCCCCAACCATCCTCCACCCTTATCTATCCCCTAATTCCTTATTCCTACCCTATCCTCTTTGACCCCCAAAAACGTAACCATCCTTTCAATACACATACTAAGCATAGTCAACAAAACCACTGATCTTCATTCATGAATAGCACACAACACTCCCCATATCTTAACCTTATCTGAGACCTGGTTAAAATTCCATATCTCAAATAATGAAATCCTACCTCCCAGATATAACATCTACCAGCTGGATAGAATCATAAAAAGTGGGGGATGCATAGCTATTCTCTACTCTGAACAACTTAATATCTCCTCCCTATCTACTTCTCTCCCAAACTTCCACCCAGCAAAACTGTTAGTAGTAAACGGTCATGTGAACTCCCATAAAAACAATTGCTATTACTTCCATTTATATCCCACCAGGTAAAAACATTCCTTTCCTTGAACACATAATATCATGGATTTCACACAACATACCTTGTGAAACAGTCATCCTTGGTGATGTAAATGTAGACTGGAAATTACTTAGTACAAACTCACCAAACCTCAGCATAAACCTTTATGGCTTCAATTAACTTATTACAACTCTCACACATATAAAAGAAAACTCTAGTACTGGCTCTATCCTTGATTGGATCCTCATAATTGATCATAATCTGTATCATAACCCCTGTACTCTAGCCGATACCATAAGTGACCATCTCCTCACCCACATTGTCTCTCCAACTGTACAGGTCTCACTTATAGAAAGACTGCCACAAACTCTCCAGTTTTAATTCTGTTACATTTAATAACAGACTCTCATCCATCAACTGGTCCTGCCTCTGTCACATTCCCCTCAGTGATGCAGTACTAAAATTCAACCGCATCTTTCTAGATATTCTCAACTCCCTATCTCCCCTAAGGGAAATGAGGACAAAATGAAACTATGCCCCCTGACTTTCAAAAGATACTCATTCCCTTATGCATAAAAGAGATAGTGACTGGAAATCCTAGCTAAAATCCAAATTCCCTACACACATCACCTTCAAAACTACAAAGAACTCAGAAACAGCACCAAAAAAAAAAAAAAAAAAAACAAATTAACAACAAGAAAAAATTCTACAATAATGCCCAAACAAACCACTACTCAAATCCCCCAAAATTCTGGAGTACCATCAACAAAATTCTTCACCCAGGAAGTCCTGTCACCCCGAACCCCTACCCAAACAGCACAAGAAACTGCCACTCTTCTCAATTTCCACTTTATCAACTCTATCCGCAAACTAACCCACATAGACCCTAATACCTATGCCCCTACTGCACCCCTTCAACATACCAACAGAAAACCCCTTTTCACTTCAACCAGTCTCCACCAACAACATAAAATCACTCTTCCATAAACTAAAATCATGTTCTTCCTCCACAAATAATTTACCACCCATCTTTCTAAAGCTCACTGCTGACTCAATAGCCTATCCAATTTCTATACTAATAAATAGATCAGTGCAAGAATCCATAGTCCCTGAAATCTGTAAATCATTCTATACTATACCTCTATGCAAAGAAGAAAACTCCACTGACCCTTCCAATTACTGACCCATAGCTATTCTTTCTCCACTTTCAAAAATCCTCAAAAAATACATACACACTCAACTTCTCAACTTTCTAATCCAAGAAAACCTTCTGACAACTACCCAACATGGCTTTTGACCAAACCACAGCACTGCTACTGCCCTTATTATCTTTTACTCATACAGCAACTGAAGCTGAAGACAGCAACCAACTTGTCTCTTGCCTGTTCCTAAACCTCTCAAAAGCCTTCAATACAGTATCACACTAAGCTTTTAACAAAACTGCCTGATCTCAACCTCTCACCTTCCATTCTTGAATGGTTCTCCAGCTACCTTACCAACAGGCTACAGTCAGATGGCACACCTCTTGCTCCCCCTTTCTACTCATCCAAACAAGAGCCCCCCAGGGCTCCATTCTTGGACCCCTACTATTCATTATTTTTACTGAAAACCTACACACATCCTGCAGCCACTCCTCTCTTATTCAATATGCAGATGACTCTGCTCTTACCTCTTGCTCTGACAATGTCTCTCAACTTCACATACTTATCCAAAACTCATTCCTTTCTCTTGAAAGATGGTTTATGGAAAACCAGCTCATCTTAAATAAAAAAAATTGAATGAATAAATAAATAAATAAACGTCTCTTCCTTCCAAAACTCTCTCTCTCTCTCTCTCACACATCACAAATCCACCGTTACCATTTCATCACTTAATAACATAATCATTAAAGCAGAATACCACACAAAGCTCCTTGGTACCATAATTGATGAGCAATTAAAATGTAACATTCATGTTTAACAGTATATCAAAAGAACTCACCAAAAATTGGGTTTACGTTATAGGAAAAAACATATTCCTTACTTTAGACTCTAAACTTTCCCTGGCTCAGGAATTCCTCCTACCCAGCCTACTCTATGCCTCTCCAATCCTAACAAACTTATAATCCACATTAACTGCCAAGCTTTAACAAACTTATAATAAAATTGCAAAATTTGCCACAAATCAACCACCTGTCACCACTGGCTTGCACTAAAGACCTTACAATTCCCTTAACAGTTATGACTTTCAAAGCTACCATAACACACTCCATACTCAACAAACCCACTGCCTGCCCCCCCTCTCTAGTTTCCTACTGAATCTCAAATTGTTCACTCCAAAGCTCTGACCAACTTCTCTTAGATATTTACAATCCCAAGAAAACCACTGGCAAACTTTTATATAGATACTCTGTATCTCAACCCTGGAACAAACTCTCTTTTAATGTAAGAAGCATCATGCACATAAGTCAATTCAAGAAGAGCTAAAAACCTTCCTATTTAACTCACAGATCTGCCCCTGCCAGGATCCTACATAACCTCCCTTTACTTCTAATATAATTCTTTATTGTTTTACAACTCTAACTTTCATGAATTCCCAACTATGGGGTCTCTCTGCATCACTCAAATATGTGATATATCAACCTGTACTACAATTTTATGTTTCATTCTCTTCTACAGTCTATGTAAAAACCGATGTTACAATTTTGTATCTCTTTCATACTATGTAACAACATATGTCTTAAGTTATGTTTCAGTTTTGTATTTCAGTGTATTTCCTATGCTATGTAACTACTTATGTCCCATCTTTGTTTACATCATGTCTCCTGCCTCTTACTATTTATTTTTTCAATTACTGTACTGGGGCTTTTCTCCTTGTGTCTCCACCAAAAACTGGCTTTTGGCTCAGGTGGACCAACCCAGTTAACAAATGTCAAATAAATAAATGTGCGCACACACACACACACACACACACACACACACACACACACACACACACATATATATATATATATATATATATATATATATAGAGAGAGAGAGAGAGAGAGAGATACAGGTTAGAATATGATGCTAGCAATGCACTCCCTTTACCTAAAGGGACTGATTCTACTAGATCCCAGGATGGACAATTTAAATACTGAGGATGGGCATGTATCTGAATACAATGAAGGGAACAATTCACAGGGTAACAGTAATGATGAAGTTGCCCCTTTAGGTGTAACATTGTGGAGATCAGAGAGGTTATGGAACCAGACACAACAGGAGTCCAACAACATATGGACAAACTGGGGGACATATGGGAACTTTCCCAATCATGGGACAGCATATTGGGGGAGAGGGTCGGGGGGAGGGGCAAGATGGTATTGATGTATAATACTGCTGTGAATGTTATTAATGATGACACTGAATCTTGTGATATTGTTTACAATGAATACTCTGATTTTAAAATATACAATTTGAGTGGGCATGCAGTTACCAATGAATGGGCCAATTTATTCCAAAAAGGGGCTCAACTTTGTACCAGCATGTAAAGCCAATAATGAGGAAGTGCTACTTGAGCTCAAATTGTATGTTAGAAAACTTAACTGTTTTTATTTGAAAGAGAGGAACAGAGTAGACCTACAACTGAATGTAAAAACCCAGTGTGTTTAACCCCCCTTTACACCCAGTTCTTCACATTTTTTAAACTATGTGTATGAATGATATTAGGGAACTACTGGCTAAAAAAACGGACATTGTTTCTAACTTGACTGAGAGTGAATCCACTCTGTTGAACAGTATCATTAATAACAAGTCCATTAGGATTATGAAACCAGATAAGGGGAGGTGGACTTGTAGTCATTGATCAACAGTTATATGTGGACAAGATGCTGGCATTCTTGTACAATGAATGTTATGAGGAAGTCTCTATAAATGAGCTTAATATAGCTTATAGGCATATCGATATTGCATTGAATGATGTTCTTCTTAATTACCAGATTACAAGTAGAAAGTTACACTATCTTATGCAGACAAATCCACGGATACCAACTATCTTTATATACCAAGATCCACAAGAGTATCAATAATCCCCCCTCTCAGACCTATTGTGGATGCAAAAGCATCCAAGACCCTGACTATGGCAAAAATTGTAGATTATCATTTAAAAACATTTCTTGCAAAATTTCAACATCTTATTAAGGATTCTTGGGTTTGTTTATGGAAAATCAGGAAAGAACGTTACAGTGATAACCTGATTTTAGTCACCACTGATATTAAGGACTTATTTAATGTGATACCACATGATGAAGGAATAGACATGTTCTATGACTTTTTATTTAGTCAGATCAACCTAAGGCACTCTAGAATTTTGATGTTTAGGACACTTATGGAGTTGATTTTGGAAAATAATTGCATAATTTTTGACCATCAACTATTTAGGCAAAAAAACTGGAGTGGCCATGGCGGCCACATGTGCCCCTCATTTTGCAAATATAGTCCTAACCGAATGGGAACTAACTATAATTTTTCCTTCTGAATTGTTTAGATACTGTAAATTTTATGGGAAATAGCTTGATGACATATTCATTTTTGGGAAGGCAGTAAAGAACAGTTGGATGAATTTTTTCAGTTTCTTAACTTGAGTACCTCATAACTCCATTTTACCATGGAGATGGATCATGATGGTGCCGACTTTTTGGATATTTCCATCACTTAAGACAACATTTCATAGGGCTTTACATCCACTTTATATAAGAAACTGACATATTCCAACTGTCTTTTACATTTTGAGAGTGGACATCCAATATATTGAAAGAGGTTCTCAGTTAAAGGTCAATGTGTACGGACAGCACGCATGGTAAGTGATGTAGATACATTTTACAAAGAGAGGGATGTTTTGAAGGAAATGTTGGTGAGAAGGGGATAGCCAACTACCTTTATATACCCAATTATGGAAACGGTAATGAGGAAAAGGGTTGCAGGGCATTTCCTTCCATTATTAGGAACAGGTGATATGACCCGTGACTCCCCTAATGCATCTAATGTATCAGGGGACATGGAGGTGATGGAAACTAAATCTTTTAACAATGCTATGGTACTGTCCTTTACCCCACAGTTTTATAATATAAAGGATATTCTTATTAAGAATTGGTTTATTTTTAGAACTGAAGATGAATATCTGAAGAAGATGGGGGATAAACCTATAGTAGTCTATAAGAAAGACCTGAGTTTTAAAATGTTGTTAGAAATGAATAAAGAAGGTAAAAACAGTCATAAAAAGGTAGGATGATAAAGTGCGGGCATTGTTTGCAATGCCAGTACATTTTGGAGGGTGAAATTGTTAAGGTTTCTGGATTCTGTATTATTAGGCTTAACTACAAATTAAATTGCAGCAGTAAATCTATTGTATATATTGCTGTGTGCCAGTGTTGTAGTAGTTTTTATATAAGGAAGACAATTAATACATTTAGGAAAAGCATTTATCAACATGTATGATATACAAAAGGGGAGCCTCAATAACGCATTGGCAAAACATCTTAACAACTTCCCAGGGCACTATTTTAGGTTTTCTGTTATTGATTAGGTTGACCACTGTCTGTAACAGAAGTGGGGCAGTCAGTTTATTTCTTGAATATAAGGAGCTAATGTGGCAACTTAGGGTTAATCCTACAAGTCCACCTGGACTAAATTATGTGGTCTCTATTTCTAGTTTTCTAAAGCTCAAGGCTTCAAGGCTGATTTTTATCTTTAATAATTCACCTTTTTAGGAGTGCTTAATAATTTTAATATGGTATGATTTTCATTACACATATACAAAGCAGTTAGTACTGTATTTTGTAGTAAATTTAAGGTAGGGTGTTAACTTATAATAACTCACTATAACTTATTACGTAGGCGTTATGGCTGATTAATATATTCTTTACAGTGTTACAATAATATATAAACAATATAGATATGTCAGCATCATGTATTTTTTGGTTTTATTGTATTCAGCATAAAATTGTATTATGTTTTAATTATTTTAGTCACATGATTTAGCCTGATTATATAAGGAAGCCACGTAGGGTATGGTTTTATTCTGAGGAAGTCAACAGTGTAATACTGACAAAAAGCACTCAATAAACCTTTGTGCAGTCCACTTTTTACTTTTGAGTCCGTTCTTTATTTTATTTATATGTATATATATATATATATATATATATATATATAGTGTCTTTCAGCTTTTCCCGGTTAGGGGTTGCCACAGTGGAACTCTGGTCCGCTAATGATTGGCAGTAAATTTTTACTTGCCAAGTTGCCGGCCCTGACGCACAACCTTCAACGAAGGTACACCCATTCACGCATGTCTCCACACAGAAGACACTCTAACTGAAAATCGAACAGGACAATGTCTTAATGTGAGATGACAATGCTACTGCAGCACCACCACCGCAGTCTATATATATATATATATATATATATATATATATATATATATATATATATATATATATATATATATATATATAAATAGATAGATAGGCGTGTGTGTGTGTGTGTGTGTGTGTATATATATATATATATATATATATATATATATATATATATATATATATGGGTCTACTTTATTTCGTTGGATCTCATTTCACTGAATTTCATTTCACCCGATCACATTGCTGAAAACTCAAGTTATTGAAAACTCATTTCACTGAATCTCATTTCATTGAACTGAACTTAGTATATACAGCACTGTGTAGAGTACTGTAAGGCAAGTAAAAAGTATTTGCCATTTTCCCCACTGTAGTGCAATCCTGGAGTTAGTATATATAGGGGGGATATGGGGTGTGTGGGCATAGCCCCCCACCTTGTTTTTTTTATATTGTATTTTACCAAAAACATAAAAACATTACATTTTAACCAATAGACATGCATAGTTACAACACAATGACTAACTCTCCGGAAGACAATATGTACTCAAAATAAGTGTAGGGCTATACCCCTACACCCCCCCCTAACTATATATACTAACTCCAGGATCACACTACAGTTGGGAAAAGGTCATATTCTTTTTACTTGTCTTACAGTACTCTACACAGTGCCATATATACTAACTGCAGTTCAGTGAAATGAGATTCACTGAAATGAGTTTTCAGTTATTTGTGTTTTCAGCGATGTGGTCGGGGTGAAAAATAGTTCCCAGGGTCTGTTGTTGCTCCACCTTTGTGTAGTAGAATAACCCTTGCTGTGTTCTACTCTATGGGTACATAGCCTGTGGAGAGGGTGAGTTTGAACAGTGTGTTTAGATGAGGGGTTAGTTCGTCTTTGAGCTCATGTAGAATGCAGCCTGGGACACCGTCCGGTCCCATTGATTCTGTGTTTTTGGCTTTGGAGAGGGCTGTTTTAACCTGAGTGTCTGTGATTTCAGGGACTCTACATTCTTCTGGTATGGTTATGGGGGTGAGAGGGGGGTGAAGTTTGCGCTGAACCTGTCTGCCAAGATGTTGGCGATATCGGTTGGTTCAGTGTATTTTGTGCCATTCTGCACTAACTCCGAGCAGATCTTAACATTGTCACTTAGATTCTTGACATAGCTCAAGAATGCCTTGTGGTTATCTTTGAAGTCCTTGGCAATTTTTCTTAAGAAACTCGCCTTGGATGATTTTATGAGGGATCGTAGCTTCTTGCTGATACTGATCAGGGATGTCTTCCCTTCTTGGGATTTTACTCTTTTCTGTACTAGTTTCCTCCTTCTATCGTATAGCTTGTTTATGGCAGGAGTCCACCAGACTGGTTTCCTTTTCTTGGAAGAGTGAGTCTTGGTTTTGCTTGGGATAGCATGATCCATGCATTCTTGTAAGTGCCCGTAGAATGCATTAGTAAAGGATTTTGCAGCTTAGACAGCGTTATCCTTTATCATGGGGGCTTTGAAACTTTCCACCTGGGTCTTAAATAATGTGAAGCTTACTTTTGAAAAGCTTTTCATGGTGGTTTCATTGTGTGGGGGTGGGGGCAGAATGTGGATATCCAAAGTGATTTGTTTATGGTCAGATCTAACCAGCAAGGGGTTGACCTCCAATGTGGAACACCGGTCGCCCATGTTGGTGATGAACAGGTCCAATATGTTGTCAAGTCTGGTGGGAGTGTTGGCCAGTTGAATCAGGGCATTTGGGTTTATAAATTCCAGGAAATGCTGGGCAAGGGAGTTAGTACTTGAGTAGTTCTCCCAGTTAATGTTTGGGTAATTTAAATCACCCAATATTAGGGTGTTTGGTAGGACTTTTCTGTTTCCCAGTGTTTCCAGAAACACGGAATGGGAGTCCTGGGACATGGTGGGTGATCTGTAGCAAGCTACAATTTGAATTGCAGTTTTTCCCATTGTTAGTTGTACGTGGATGATCTCTGAAGCATCATGCTGTGCCACTAACCTGGAGGTGTGGGTATCCTCGATGAATATGGATATGCCCCCACCTTTTTTATTTTGGTTCGGGTTCTGTGGCCGAAATGTATGGTATGAGTTGTAGCCTGGTAGTGCTGGGGTGCTCTCTGGAACTATAAACCGGGTTTCTGTTACTGCACATATATTGATTTTCTCCATACTGAGGAGTGCCTCGAGTGTGTGCATTTTGAGGTTTACACTTCTGGCATTGAGTAGTATTACCCTTGGTTTCTTGTTACTTGTGCTATTTACAGCAGTGGTTTTGTCTTTTGAGCCTTGCCGAAAAAAGCCACTATGTGGAGCCAAGAGCCTTGGCCAGTATTCGAAAGCATAAGGGTGACAGGTGCAAGGCATCTCTAGCAAAGCAGGGTGGCTTGTTGAGCATGTCATCCCAGGTGGACAGACACTGGATCCCCTTTGAATGACACCAGAAACTTAGCCAATTGTTGAAATTGAGAATTTTTTCTTTATACTGTGATATAATTCTTGGTGAGGAAAGGATGCTACTCAGGGTCAGGATCATACCAGCCTGGGCTATGTGATCAGAGAGCTCTTCCATGTCTCTTTTCATGTAGTCCAGGGAGGTACTGCTCAGGTCATTCACACCAACATGGACAATGACAGAGTCTTATTTGTACTTGTTCTGGAGTGACCTGAGAGCTTCTGTTATGTGGCGGATCCTGGCACCTGACAGGCAGCTAACAGTAACCTTCTCCTTATTCAGCCTAGTGAGTAGGACATCAGTGTGCCTGACTATAGAGTCACCTATTACTAGTATGTTGGGTATGCTATTTTGGCTTAAGGGGTGTGATTTCATGGCACACTGGTTTTGTGAAGTATGTGTTTCATGGTTTGTGTTGGGGGGGTGGAGATTGCTTGGATGTTTGCTTTGGAGGTCTCTGTTGCTTTTGCAGATTTTTATTTAGAGCCTCTGAGTATGTTTTCATGTATTTATGTTTGTTTTTTGCCAGTGCTGGTTTAATGTGTCTATGTGAGACTGGTGGTGTGATGCAAGTATTTCCCTTCTCCTCTTGACTGTCTGATCCAGCTTTGGGTTGAGAGAGCTTAGCCTCAAGTTTGGCTGTATAATTGCATCTCTCACATGTATTAGTGTTTGGTGGTAGAAGGAGAGGGTTGTCTGTGTACATGAGGCAGTTGTAACATTGCCTCAAAATGCCTAGATTCACCAGTTGGACTGGAGAGTACACCTGAAACTGCCCTTTGGACATGCCTGGATAGGTACAGTGAACTGTATTATGGGATGGCTGGAAAGGTCAAATACAGAGCCTTGTCCTTCTGTACAGTACAGGAGGGTCAAGTGCTAGGGTTTATAAGTGCTTGCTATGAATTTTGAGAAATGAATGGCTTGAGTGCTTAAGGTGAAAGTTTATCTAGTTCCAAGGGAAAAATTGAAGAGGAAACTTTGTGGCACCAGGAATAATTATACCCTAGCAAACCAGCACTGCCCGGCACGCAAAACCGTGCTAATGCGGGTTTTATGGCAGGGAAATGAAAGAGATAGAAATTAGCCCATAATGGCTAATAAACTACTAATTTCTGGGCTGAAACCACTCCTCCAGGGACAGATAGGCAGCTCAAAGCTCCCCTCTCTCACAGGTGAACAGAGAAACTTCCTTCTATTCAAGTAAGGTATGGGCAAACACAGAGATTTGTAACATAGCTCTGAATCCAGCACTAACCTGAAAACTGGACTATACTAACTTAGAAAGGTGGAAAACAAGTACATATATTTTTTTTTAGAAAATAAAGCAGATACAATAAAAAAAACACTTTAAATGCACAAAAAGGATACTTATTGTTATATATCGCAGATCACCGTTGTAGTCAATGCCCCTAGTAATAATGTAGGAAGAAACAGAAATACAGTAAAAGCAGATGAATAAAGTGCAAGTGTTTTTATATAAAACAATAGAAAACGTACAAACTGATTTAAACAAGTTGCCCAATTAACCAGAAAAAAGCTCAAAACTGAGCCCTGTTCCAACAGTCTTCAATCAGACAAGTTCTAACTGTACACTCCTGCTACTAGGGTGCAGGGGAACCTTCTCCAAAAAAAGATGGCCTGGATCAGTGCTCAAGTTGTACAAACAAAGCTAAAGATTCAGCAGGCCTGAATCTGGTCTATGCTACAGCAACAAGGCCCACCAATTTCAGAAAGAAACAGTTCAAATAAGCAGGCACAATAAGCTTGTGACCAGAAATTCCCAGCTCAGAAGAGTAGAATCCAGCCTCTCCTCCCACAAGAGTGCAGACCACAAACCCTCTTAATGTAGAATAACTGTCCTGAAGCCCAAGTGCTTAAGCCAGAACTAATACACTTTTAGACTAGCAGACACTGGGCCTTCAGTCAGCAATTCCCAGCTTAGAAGGATGTAGGCTACCTGTCCTGCCACAACAGTGCAGAGCACAAACCTTCTTAATATAAAACAACCTGTATGAAGCCCAAGTGCTTAAACCAAAAGACTTAGAATAACAGTTACAATTTAATCAGGCTACTACCAAGCAGTAATAAATGCAGCATAATAAATAAAATTGAGTACTTTTAAGAAAAGCAAAATAAAGTAGGGGGAAATACAAATACAGTAAAAGCAGATAAATAAAGTGTATTTTTTTTTTTAGTGCAAGGAGAGAGGAAGGAAGAACCTAAGTGGGTTGGTCTTCTCAAATCTTCTCTCTGTATTAAGGAGAGTGAACACTAGACTCAGAATATGATCTCACTGTACTCGGTTAAGTGAGCAAATGAGATGGACCCAGGAGGAATGTTCTAATACAGACTTACAGGAGGGGTGGGCAATTCCAGAGCCACCAAAAACTAACACCACCACAAGAACAGGGAGGGTCTGTGGGTAACTAACTGCAGAGAGACACACAACACACTATTCAATGAAACACACAATTAGGAAACAGAAAAAATGAAATACAGTACTTTTAAAACTGCAAGTTTGTACTTAACAGAAGTGTGTATATCCCTAGGTTCCTTTGTACCTTGTTACTATGTAGTATGTATGATGTTTTATGCTAATGTGATGTTAAAGGTTTGTTCCCAAATTTCTCGGGCTTTCATATTTTTGTTTCTTTTATCCATTACTATTTTATGGGCTAAAAGATGTTTTATAGCTATTTTTTGAATCCCTCCTAAGATATATTTGTAGGGTCTAACCCTTTGAGAGCTATGTATATCTTCATTAGTAAGAAAATTATTATAAGTATATTCGCTTGTTTTCCTGATATGTTAGATGGGTGAATATGTAGAAGGGTAAATTCCCATGTTAGTGTTGATGTTTGATATCCCATTTTTTGCAGTTGTATCTTGAGGAAATTCCAGAGTTTGTACACACATTTGCAAATCCAAAATATATGCATTAGGCCTGCTACTTGGTCTTTGAAGTATGGGCAGTATGGTGATTTGGATGCATTGAATTTTTGGAGTATTGCGGGTGTGAAATATGCATTATTATTTATCATGATTTGCAGGTATGACAGTTTTTTAAGGGATATACTTTCCAATGTTAGACTGATTGCATGACATCTATGGATGCTTTGAATTTTCTCCAATAGTTAGAGAAAAGTAGGTTCTTCTGAAATTTGATTTCACCTATCATTTTATATGAGTTAGATATTGTTTTCCTTGTTGTAAGAATAGTCTTCCAAAGCAGAATACAGTTTTCCATGTCACTATTAAGTATAATAAAGTTTTGGAGATAGCTGGAGCACAACTCTTTGATTTGTCTTAGAATTACTATATATGATTTGAGTAGATTTAGGTTACTTCTCATTTCTTGGGTTGTACAGCTAAGGTATGGGTAGATATCTTGGATTATTTTGTCCTTTAATCAAGGAAAAGAGTCAAGGTCTAGCATCTTATTTATTTTTAGATTTGGATTTTTATGGAGGAGCTGTAGTGTTAACATAGCTTGCCCAAGGTTTAAGGAATGAAAGAGTTTTTGTGTTATATTTATAGAATTTTTTAGGGGATCTATAATGTTATAGGTTTGTAAATCTTTTTTGTTTAGAAAGGGAAGCACTTTGGGATTTATGCCTTTTGCTTTAATGTACCTATAGAATATTGTCACCCAAAGAGGTGACCAAGTTTTCATTGTCAGGTTATGTTCTGCTATTCTCAATATTTATTTATTCATTTATTTATTTGCAGTTGTTTTACCAGGATAGTCCATTGGGCCAAAAGAACCCGTTTTCAATGGAGTCCTGGGGAGAAAAGCTCCAAAAACAATTAGCAAGGTTACAATAAGGTATTTAGTTTCTGTTAGTGTTGATAATAGAGTAATAAGTTTTAAAAATCTGGTAGGTTCAGACCCCCTTAGCTCTTGGGAAGTGTTAGTTTCTGTGCTAGGAAGGTATGAATTTGTTTGAAAAATGTATTATGTATAGTTATCTGAGATGTCATGAAAATATATGTTAGTCTAGGTAAAATGTTCATTTTGATTATTCATACTTTGGCCAGAAATGGTAGCTTAAGGTTATTCCACCTTTTACAGTCTTGCATTAGGTTTTGCCATTTAAGAGTTATGTTATGCTGGTAGAATTCCTTGTTGCTCTGGAAGAATGTAATCCCCAGATATTTAGTTTCTTTTTTAATTTTAATTGTATCTATTAATGGTATTAATGAGATAAGTTTGGGCAGCCTTAAGGGGATGATATTAGTTTTATTGAGGTTTAATTTGTAGTTAGACATGATTGAAAATTGTTCAATTGCAGTTATTATTTTGGTTATGTCTGAGTTTGGTGTAGTGAAGTATATGTTCAGATCATCTGCGAAGGCAGTGAGATATACTTTGAAGTTGTGTGTTGAGGAGGGGTTATGGTATGTGTTTTGTTTAATATAAAGAAACAGGGGTTCTTGGCATATGTTGAATAGAAAGAGTGATAATGGACATCCTTGTTGTGTTCCGTTTTTTAGCATAATTCTATTTGACCATGTTTTATTTATATATAGGGATGTGTATGGATTGCTATAGAGAAATTGGATGATCTGAATGAAATTGATAGGTATGTCAAAATAAGGCAATGTTTGAAGTAAAAATTCTAGGTTGACCCTGTCAAATGCCTTGTGGGCATCTACTACCATTGCATAGGTATTAATATTCCTCTGATTTGCAAAAGATATTAATGCATCCAGTGTTAGAGTGTTGTTGCGAGAATGTCTTTGTGGTGTGAAACAAGAGTGTTCTGGAGAAATTATTTTCTCTATCAGGTTTTTTAATCTATTTGTGAGTATTGAGGTCAGAATCTTTGTATCTATATTTAAAAGGGAGATGGGTCTATAACTATCTGGGTTTTTGGGGTCTGCATGTTCTTTTAGTATAAAAATAGTTTTGGAAGCATTGAAGTGAATATCATTTATGTTATTTATTATATAGTTCAGCACATAGTATAGTAGTTTAGCAAGGGGGTGGGTGAAAGTTTTATAAAATTTTGACGTAAGTCCATCCGGTCCTGGGGCCTTATGTGACTTTAAATGTTTAATTGTTGTGCTTATCTCATTGATTGATTCTGTTAGTTTTTTTTTATCTAAATCTAGTTTAGAGAATTTTAGTTTTTGAAGAAAACGCTTTCTGTCTTCCTTAGAGGTTTGTAATGTTTGTTCACTATAGATTTGAGAGTATATCTGTTTGAATACTTTGATAATTTCTTCATTTTGTGTGTAGTTTTTGTCCTTGTAATTTATTTCTGATATATTCGAGGTTGTTTTGTGTTGAGAGATGATTCTGGCCAAGGCTCTGGATGATATTTGGGCTTCCTCTGCATAATTAGCTAACATTCTTACCTCATAAAATGACAGACGTCTGGTTTCTAACATATAGAGGTCTCTGTAGTTTTAGGAGATTAACTTCAGCTTGGCTATTAGGGTTATTTAGTAGTTATCTTTCCAGTTGTTCTATTTTCCCTTTCGATGTATACTCCCCTTTTAGTTGTATTTTTTATAATATGCTGCTTTTTTGATGAATGTTCCTCTGATTTGTGATTTGGTTGCAGCCCATTCTATGTCTACTGGGACTTGGGATCTGGAGATATTTGCAAGGGTTATCTTTAATATTTCTTCAACTTCTTTTATTACATATGTGTTGATGAGCAGGTTAGGATTCAATGACCAGTTATGACCTCTATTAGCTAAGTACAGTTTTTTGTCCCAATTGATAAACAATGTGACTTTGGAATGATCCGAGGAAAAATCTAGTGTGTATAACTGTTGTTGGATCCATGTTAATGAGTATGTCTGAGATTAAAAAGAAGTCTATTCTTAACCATATTTTGTGGCACTGCGAGTAGAATGTGAATTTCCCAGACTTATTCTCGTTATTCCCATATTTAAAAGGGTCATATAGTTTAACGTCGTGTTTAAGTTCATTTAGAGCTGTTGTAGCTTGTTTATTATGTGTTTTAATCAGGTTAGATTTGTCTTTTTCTGGGTTTTGATATGTGTTCCAGTCACCCCCAGTTATTAGGTAGTGATCTTTAAGTTGGTTTAGAATTGGGTAAAGTAACATAAAAAAGTGATGTTGGTTGCTATAGGGTGCATATAGATGAAGCACCATTATAGGTCTTGGTAATCCTGTGTTGGTAAATGTTATGTAACACCATCTTCCCTCTTTGTCCACCTTAGTCTCAAGTATCTTGTCTTGGAATTGTTTTTTAATTATTATGGCAACCCCAGCATTTTGTTTTATCCCCTGTTGCTATGATTTGTCTTATCCATTTTTCCCCAATTAACACCACAACAGATGTCTGACTTTAATAGTGTCAGCATGCACCTTATAGAGGATGACATCATTAGTGTATGCTGAGAAGAAGATGTTTGGGTAGGAGTGTGAGACAGAGCTGTGGACACATATCCTGGTGTACAATTGTCTCCAGACTGATAGTTGAATGAACACACACACACACACACACACACACACACACACACACACACACACACACACACACACTCACACATACACACACTGTTGTGAAATTAGAACCCCCTACTTATCTAGTCACACAAGCTAGAAAACACAGTACTTAACATGCATACATCCTAGAAATCTGAACTGAATAATGTCAGAGTGCACTTTATAGAGGATGACATCATCAGAGTGTCACAAGTAACGTGTACTGTTATGAGACTTGTTTACAAAGACAGGACTAGTGATATGATCATGTGAGCATTTTGCAAAATTATATACAAATACATCCTGGCAGCTTAGGTGAAAGAAGCTATCATGAATGCCCATTTCATACGTGAGATAGATATGTACCTGTTTCTCAGGATGTTATGTAGATGATGCACACACACACACATACACACACACACACACACCCACACACACACACGCATGTGCACACCCACACACAAACACACACATACACACACACACACACACACACACACACACACACACACACACACACACTTTGGAAAGAATAGAGTGCAATGAAGGAATCATGTGTCTTCATATTCACATTTGTTTATTATTTATTTATTTGCCTTTTGTTAACCAGTTTAGTCCAACTGGGCTGGTGGCCCATTTTCAGTGGAGACCCAAGGAGAAAAGCTCCACACAAAGATAATAACAATAACAAAGTTACATTACAAGTAACGTGAATATGAATACATGACTAGATACATTCATGTCATATATGAATATGAATACATAGCTACAATGCAGCCATACTATTGTGGAAATTAAGAAATAAAATTGATCAGAAAGAATAGCTAAAACATACTAGAGGTAGAAACATGGAGTAAAGGTTTTATTCTTCTTTTGTGAGTAAACCAAGTTGATAGAGAGGAGGAAGAAGTATGGGAATAGAAGGGTTGAAGCAGGCGGTGGGGAGAAGTGGTTAGGAGAGTCAAGAGAGTGTAAAGAAGCAGTTATGAGACGAGGGAGGGGGTGGGTAGTATACTAGCTAAGGAAGAGAAAAGTTGAGAAGTATAGTATTACTCAGTGGCATAGCTAAGGTACCACACTACTAGTTGATTATAAAGTTATATTAAAATAAGGAGAGGAGAAATATAATGTAATCCTTGGGGGAGTAAATGTTAGTTAAGGTGGTGACAGGTGCAGGAGAGAGAGTTAGCAAGGTAGTTTTTCAATTCTTTTTTTAAATGAAACAAAGATTGGATAGAACATATAGTTGGGAGTTTATTCCAAATTTGAGATAAGGAGCATTTATAAAGTAATCTGCCTATAGTTTTATTAGGCCTGTAGATGTCAAGTAGCAGTTGGTCAGCACTATTAGAAATCATGAAGGTTTGTAAAGCGATAGGAAGGTGGACATGGAGAGACAGTCAGCAGGTTTGTAAAGTAGAGAATGTGGCATCTGTAGCTGAGAAAGTTGGAGAAGTTGAGGGAATTCAAGCCACTATAATTGTTTAAGGACCAGGCAGTATTGGAATTTATAAGGGAAGTTACAGGCAGATCTAGCTATCTCATTGTAAGTTTGTCACATTTGGTTAAAAGATTTGCTTAGAGGTGGATACATATAGGGGAAGCATAGAGTAGGCAGGGGGGGAGGTAAGCTTGAGCAAGTGAAGTCCTTGAAGTGATGGATAAGAATTTTTTGTTTCTGTATAGTAAACTGAGTTTTTGATTGGTCTTTTTGACAGACTGTTGGATATGATGGTCAAATTTCTGTTGATCATCAACTGTAATTCCTAGAAGTTTGGTATAGGAGTCAGCATGGATGATGGTGTTGTCTTGGGAAGAGAGAGAATGAAGGAAGTTTTAAGGTTCTACATAGATTTTGGAAGAAAAAGAAGAAGCTTAGTTTTCTTTGGCTTAAGGATGAGTTGGTTATTGATTAACCAGTATTCAATGTTGTTGAAAGAATTCTGCTTGAGGGAGTGATTGTCAGTAGGATTGTCAGACAGGGTAATAAGAGTAGAATCATTGGCATACTAGATCAGAGAAGAGGTGTAGCAGGCAGAAAGGAGATTGTTAGTAAAAATATTAAAGAGAAGGGGACCTAGAATGGATCCTTGGAGTACACCTGTCTGGATAGGTAGGAACAGTGAGCAGGAGGACTGACATCTAACAGACAGTCTGTTTTTAAGATAACTAGATAACTAGAGAGTAGTGGATGTTGAGAGGTTGAGTTCAGTTAGTTTAGTAAGAAGATTAGGGTGGGAGATGGTGTTGAATGCTTTAGATAGGTCAAGGAAGAGACATGACACCAGTTTATTGTTATCTCTTGCCTCTGCTAGAGCCTGGGTGAAGGATAAAAGGGCTGTAGATGTGCTGTGTTGGGGCCTAAATCCATGTTGAGAGGGGGTGAGGATGTTTTTCTGGAGTAGATATTTAAGAAGTTGTCTGTGAAAACATTTCTCTAGAATTTTTGGAAATGGGAAGGGTCAGTGGAGTTTCCTCCTTTGTGAAGTGGAATTGTATAAAAGGATTTCCAAATTTCAGGGACTAAGGATTCTTTGATAGAATTGTTGATAAGGATAGAGATGGGATATGCTAAAGAATTAACTGCATGTTTGAGAAAATGGGGGTAGGTTGTCAAAAGAAGGAGAACATGGTTTAAATTTCTGCAAAAGGGATTTAATATAGGTAGTGGAATCAGGTTTCAGGGAGAAGGCTGAGTACAGGCAGGTGGTCGAGGGGGTGTTTGATTGGTTATTGTTAGGGGAAGTTAGTTACGATAGAGTCTATGAAGTAATTATTTAGTAGAGTGGTGGTTTCAATATGTGTTTTATTGGGAAAGGGGTTGGGGGTTGAAGGTTTACCTGGATGGAGAATATTGTTCAAGGTGTGCCAAAATTTTGGGGAGGGGTTTGAAGTGTGGGTAGATTGAGTTTCTTGATAGAATCTTCTCTTGTCACAGATAATGATTTTTTTAGTAAGGTTTTTTAGTTCTTTGAATTTGCAGAGGGGAGAAGGAGATTTTGACTTAATCTATCATTTCCATGTAGTGTCTCTAAGTTTCATAGTAGAAAGGGTATCTTTAGAGAGCCAGGGTGTGGGATTAGATTTGATCCTTCTTTGCCTGATGGGTACTAGGGTGCTTAGTATGTTTAGGAAAATATTGTTATACTCGGGAACAGCATCATTTAGAGGAAGGTTATACAGGTGAGACCAATTGACAAGGAAGAGTTGCTTGTTGAAAGTTTCTGCATTGAAGTTGGACAGGTTGTGGCAGTCTCTATAAAGGTGGATTTTGAGGTTTGAGAAGGTAGTCTTAGTATTGAAATAAGGAGGTGATTACTTAAGGAGTCTGGTAAAGTGGAGAGATTCTGGTACTGATTATTGTTGGAGGTAAAGATCCAATCAAGAATACAGCTGAAGTTTTTATTGATGTGTGTGGGAGCAGAAATAAGTTGACTGAAACCAAAAAGATTAATGCTTAGGCTAGGGGAGTGGGAGGAGAGTTTATTCCAGTCAATATTGATGTCACCTAGTATGATAGTCTCATATGATAGATAGTGGAAGATCCAGGATAAAATAGATTCAAGAACTGGAATATTGCTGCCAGGAGGTATATAGATAGATGCTATGCCAACTTTTTTGTATGGGTTAAGGTGACAGTTGAGAACGATAATTTCTGCAGGGAAGACAGCAGGAAGGAGTAGGGAGAGGGGGAGAAGTTAAGCTGTTCTGAGCACATGATAGCAAAACCTCCACCTTTTTTGGAAATCCTGCCTTGCTGGAGAATGTTATAGCTGGGGGGCTAGAATTTCTGAGCTTGTGATATTAGGTTTGAGCTAGGTTTCTGAGAGAGTTTTGATGTGGGGAGAATGGTGGGCAACCTAAGTGCGTAAGTCTGTTATTTTATTTTGGAGACTTTGTAGGTTTATGGAATAGATAGACAGGTGTTTAGTTGGAGAGGTGTGGAGTTGGTGCCCAATAGGTGAGGTGTACGTGATTGATTTGGAGGAAGGGGATGGAACAGGATTGGGGTAGATGTCCCCATCTGGCAGAATTGATATAGGAAGTAAATTAAGTTTAGAGAGATAAAAGTAGTAGTTCATGGGTTTGAACTTATGTTTTGGGGAAGTGAGAGAAAGACTAATGTTTTAATTTATGAAACTGAATATAGGAGGTATTGTAGAGAGAGAGGGTGAAATAGTGAATTGCAGGGTTATATTGTAAGAGGATGTTACTTGGGTAAGAGTGTGTGACAATGGAGGGTATTATAGGTTAGTATGATGAGATGACAACCCAGAGAGGAGGAACACTAAGGGAGTTAAGTGGAAGTGCACTATCATGCATTTATTTTATGTGGGTGTGGTATTGAGATGAATAGAGAGGAGTTATTGATTGTAGGGAGAATTGTAAGAAAGGTAAGAAGGTATAGAGAGGAGCAGGTAAGAGGCAGGAGAAAATAAAAGAGTAAGTGAGTGAAAATCAGAGTTAAGCAGAGGTGGAGAGAGGGAAATTGATTTGCGTGCTATAGAGCTAAAAGGAAGTGAGAGGATTGTAAGGTATGGGATGGAGAGAAAGGCAGGGGAGGGTTTAGTGATCAAGTCTAGAGCCGTAAAATTACTGAATAATTGAAGTAAGGAGGAGGGCTCTTACAGGGAGGTTGGAGTATAAATGTAGGGTATGTAGGGGTGGGTGAGAATGCGGGTAGTGTAGGGGAACGGTGTGAGCCTGAGCTCAGCGAGGGCAAATGGAGCGGGTTGAACCATGAGACAAACTGGCCAGCTGAGGTAAAGAAAAAATAATCAGCTACTTTACATTTCACAAGTTAATGTCAAGAACTAGCAAGTACAGATTGTTTCAGATAAATATAAATATGTCTATAGACCAAATATCATTCGCTTGGGTATTTCATTTGAGAAATATGCAGTTGTACTGGTATAAGATGCTATTAGGGGTCTAAGAGGACGGGGGACCTGGGTTATAGCATCGAAAAAGTATGCAAGCCACAATACCTAAAGACAGACTAAGATATCTGTAGTTTTGTACAGAGAATGAGGCCGAAACTTAGGTAGGACATAAACTTCACATGTTTCTGGTTTTCCTTTTTGCTTTCTTAGATGGAAGTTGTGAGATGAGTTCTGGCAGGCAGTGCAGACAAGGTGTATTACTTGCCATGAAATTTATGCATTGCACTGCTTGAATTAAACTGGAAGAGAAGACAGCGTGAGAGAGACCAGTAACAGTTGGTTAGCTTGAGAGATGGACTCAGATAGCTATGCAGGTTATGCTAAGAAGAGAGCAGAAACTCAAATAGAGTTTACAAGTAATTATACTTAAATATAGAGAAATGGCAAGATAAATACATGTTCCTTAGTAAACAGTGTCAATAGTTAGGTAGTTATTAACCAAAAGAGGCAAAACATCAGTAATAATTAAACAATAATATCCCAGTTTAACTTATAGGAGCTTGAAATAGAAAACCAGTGTGAATATCAGCATTTGACGACTGCTACATATTCTATGTATCATTGCAGATAGCTACTATGGTCAGCACTATTGTCAAGCATTCCCCTTCCTAGCATTATAACTCCTGACTTATAGTACTATGAACAACAGACCTCTTTCCAGCTTTAACGTAAAACAGTGCTGTGTGATTTTCTTTACTGTACAGTATATTGCAACTGATTAAACTAAGCTGCAACTACTGGCAGTAAGTTCGGCTGTAACAATAAACACCTTCTGCAGCCAAGAAATGGTAGTGATATAGCATCTGTTGTAGGACAGCAAGCTAAGAGTACCAAGGTCAAATAAACTTGTATGAAATGCAAAAGTTAATCTATTCATTTACTAAAGCATAGCAAAGTCAAACAAACAGATCCAGTGTGCCAGTAGCACAAAATAGTTAAGGTCAGTTAAAGCTTATAGGCAGTCAATTAAAACATTGCTTGTAGACCTTATATACAATAATATGCATTTAATTTCTGTAAATCAAAACTTACGTGGCAAACACACACCATAAGCATTCTGAAAGAAACCCAGTAGACCTTACTAAATTGAAAATGGTACCCTGGGCATTCGTAACCTAAATAAGCTCAGTACATATATTGTAAGGGGGGAGGGGTATATTATCCGCAACCATATGCAGAGGCCCTTAACTGTAACCTGCCCAAGCAACAAAGACCTCTGAAGCTGAAATGCAAACAAACACCAATCACAACCAATGTGTCACATAGTTCACAACACCAGTGTGCCACCCAGCAACAGCCCCTAAGGCAAGACAATGTACCTAACACTTTAGTCATAGGTGACTCTATAGTCCGGCACACTGATGTCCCTCTCACCAGGTTGAATAAGGAGAAAATTACAGTCAGCTGCCTGTCGGGTGCCAGGATCCGCCACATAACGCATGCACTCAAGTCACTCCACAACAAGTACAAATATGACTCTGTCATTCTCCATGTTGGAGTGAATGACTTGAGACGTACCTCCCTGGACTACATGAAAAGAGACATGGAAGAGCTCTCGGATCATGTGGCCCAGGCAGGTATGACCTTAGCCCTGAGTAGCATCCTGCCTTCGCCCAGAATGATACCACAATATAAGGATAAAATGATTGACTTCAACAATTGGCTAAGCTTATGGTGTCATTCAAAGGGGATCCAGTATCTGTCTGCCTGGGATGACATGATTGACAGACCATGATGCTTTGCCAGAGATGGTCTGCACCTGTCGTCCTGGGATTCAGGTTACTGGCTAAGGCTCTTGCCACCCCTATAGTGCCTTTTTAGGCAAACTTCAAAGGACAAAACCACCACCGTAACAGGTACAAGCATGCAAAATCTGAAGGTAATGCTACTCAATGCTAGAAGTCTAAACCTCAAAATGCACTCTCTCGAGGCACTCCTAAAAATGGAGAACATCGATATCTGTGCAGTAACTGAGACCTGGTTCAAGGCTCCAGAGAGCACCCCTGCAATACCAGGCTACAACTCTTACCACACTTTTCGCCACCAAACCAGGACCGAAACACTAAAGGTGGAGGAGTGTCAATATTCACCAAGGATATTCACACCACCAGGCTAGTTGGCCAACACAATGTGTCTGAAATTCTCCAAGTGCAACTAACACTAGGTAAGACTGCAATCCAAATTGTAGCTTGCTACAGATCTCCCACCATACCCCAAGATTCTCACTACACCTTTCTAAACATACTGGAAAATATTAAGATAGAACCAAACACCCTAATACTGGGTGATTTTAACTACCCTGCCATTAACTGGGAAAACTACTCATGTCCCAACACCTTTGCGCAACGGTTCTTGGAATTCATAAATTCCAATGCCCTGGATCAACTAATCCATAGTCCCACCAGGGCTCCAATATCCTAGACCTGGTCATTACCAACACGGAAATCAATGCTCCATACCTATGGTCACCCCTCGTTAGTCAGGTCTGACCATAAGCTAATCACCCTTAACATCCACATCCCACCCCCACCCCCCAGTAAAGAAACCACCATAAAAACTTCTCCAAAGCCAACTTCATGCTACTCAAGTCAGAAGTGACAAACTTCATAACACCCATGCAGACGGGAACTGAAAGTTCAACTGCTGAATCCTACACTAAGGCACTGTACGAGCACATCCACTCATGCATGAATCGTGCCATCCCAAATAGAACCAAAATGCTCTCATCCAAAAAAAGGAAGCCAATCTGGTGGTCCCCTGCCATAAACAAACTTTACAACAAAAGGAAGAAACTTTTGCAGAAAAGAGGAAAATCCCAGGATGCAAAAACTCCCTTACTAGCCTCAGTAAGAAACTGAGATGCCTCATAAAATCCTCCAAAGCTAGTTACGAAAATAAAATTGCCAAAGATTCCAAAGACAACCACTAAGCATTCTATAACTATGTCAAGAATCTAAATGGCAATGCTCAGATCTGCTCTGAGCTAAAACAGAATGGCATTAAATATACTGATCCAAAGGATATTGCCAATATCCTGGCAGATCGATTCAGTGCCAACTTCACCCCTCTCACCCCTAAATGGCCCATCTCAATACCGGAAGATTGCCAAATTCCAGTAATAACGGCCACACAGGTACAAAACGCACTCTCTAAAGCCAAGAATACAGCATCCATGGGACCAGATGACATCCCGGGCTGTGTACTACATGAACTACAATATGAACTGGCACCTCACTTAAGTGTCATGTTTAATCATAGCCTCACCTCAGGTTTTGTGCCCACTGAGTGGCGCAGAGCTACAGTTATCCCAATCCACAAGGGGGGATCCACCTTGGATCCCGGAAACTACCGTCCCATCAGTCTGACAAGCCTTCTCTGCAAGGCCATGGAGCGTATTATCATGGAACTTATAAACAAAGACATTGGCAACCTTCAAACACTGGACCCCACCCAGTTTGGGTTTGTGAAGGGCCGATCTTGTCTCCTGAACCTGATTGACTTCTTTGAATCAGTCTCCAGAGCCATGGACAAGGGTAAGGTGGTCCACACAGCCTGTCTAGACCTTGCCAAGGCCTTTGACACCATCCCCCACTCTGGAATCATAGATAAACTTACTAAGTTGGGCATTAATCCCTATGTCACCCAATGGGTTGCTAAATGGCTTACTGATAGAACCCACACTGTAAAAGTAGCCGACTCCAAATCCAGCTCCAGACAAGTGACAAGTGGAGTACCTCAGGGTTCAGTCCTGGGGCTGCTCTTGTTTGGCATCTACTTCTCTGAAGTACAGGTCAACACTAAGGGACTCTGGCTAACAAAGTTTGCAGATGACTGCAAACTGGGAGCCATTATTGAATCCCCAAATTATGTGGATACTCTACAAAAGGGCCTTACAGAAACAGATGCTTGGTGCCAGAGCCATGGGCTCAAGCTCAATGCCAAGAAATGTATTGTTATCCCCTTTGGGAAAAACATGTATCCATGAATTACCATATAGGTGGCAGTACACTAAACACAGAAAGTGTGATAAGAGACTTAGGGACACAGGTGGACAGTGGTCTCACCTTCGATAACCACATCACCACAACAGTCAGGAAATCCTTCTATGTGGCACACCTCATCACGAAGGGCTTTTCATCCAGAAAGAAGGAGGTCATTGTCCCACTGTACTCATCCCTCATTAGACCCATTATAGAATACAACGCCCCATTTGGTATGTACCTCTCAAGACATCTGCAACAACTGGAAAGGCCTCAGAAATACCTCACTAAAAGAATCACAGGCCTAAAGCAGATGCCCTACACTGACCGCCTTAAAAAACTCCAGATATACTCTGTCGCATATCGTCTACTCAGAGGCGATCTCTGCTTAACATACAAGGCCATGTCAAACCCAGAGCTGTTGGTCATGCTACACTTAAAGAAATCCCAATCCCTCAGAGCTACACGCTCCAGGGATCTAAACCTTGTCATCACAATAAACAAAACATGCTGGAGGGATAGGTTCCTGACCCAGAGACTCCCCAGACTCTGGAATAGATTGCCCATACATGTCAAGCAGAGTGCCTCTTTGGACCTCTTCAAGAGGAACCTTGACAATTGGATGGGAGAAAGGAAATTCACCCCAGGGATCACGTCAGTCACCCTGCTAGACAGGGGTCCAGGAAAGTAAATAATGTGGGAAGAAATAGCCAGGGAATTGTTATGGCTAGGCTTGTATAGGCCCTAGGGCTGATAGCCTAGTACCAACCTATGAACCTATGAACCTATGAACCACAAGGCAAACTGGGCAGCTGAGGTAAAGAAAAAACAATCAGCTACTTTGCACTGCACAAGTCAGATTGTTTCAGATAAAGATAAAGATATCTATTGACCAAATATCATTCTCTTAGGTATTTAACTTGTGAAATAAGCAGTTGTGATAGTATAATATGTTATTAGGGTTCTAAGAGGAGGAGGAGACCTGGGTTATAGCATTCTACAAGTATGCAAGCCACAATACCTAAATATATATATACCATGTGTGATTCAAATTGCAGGAATTCAACTTGGACTTGTGAAGTAGCAGTGCCCACTGGTGCTCATTGCTAAACTGTGTGTAAATTGGGACATAAAGTAACTGAGCTGATTGGAGTAAACTTCATAATACATCTGTTCCCTGTTAATGTTTCATGTGTCAGGCTTGCAAGATATGTTATGGGAGAAACTGCTAGCAGCTAGTATGATGTGCATCTTTGAAATGTTGGGTCCAAAGTTTTATTACCTCAGTTACTGTTGGCCTTACCTTCCCTGTTGGTGTGATATTAAGCGTTGAGCAACCTTGGGCCTCTGCTTAATGAGAACAGTGAAAGATTTAATATAGTAAACCTTCCTACAAGCAAACAGATTCAGTGGTAACGCATGACTGTCAGCATTCTGGACAGTACTGAGTGTGGAAAATATGACTGCTTCCTAATTTTTTCATTGGTACAGAGCATATGAGTAGTGAGCACCTGGTCAAAGCAGAGGTGAGCCTGAGTTCAAATCCAGGTTTTTTTTTTTTTAATTTTATAAATAGTGTCGGGATGTCATTAGTTAAGTAACTGTGATCAGGACTGCAAATGTGACAATCAGTGACTACACTCAAGTGTCTGCCTTCCCCAAATCATATCAGTAATGCCTACCTTAATACACTTGTACAACTAGTAACAGTTTTGCAGGCCTCACTGCAAGTCACAAGTTAATTATGTGTACAGCTTTCTGCAAATGACAAGGGGTGGCACATCTTTTGAAATGATGATCATGACTGAGCAGATATGCTAACTAATGTTGTAGAGAAATTTGATTAAGTTGGACTGTCACCACAACACAGATGGGTGACAACAATGCATTGATGTTGTGTAGCCAATTGAACCAAATCAAGTGTGTCAAGAAGACACATATGCGAAGTGGAGAGCTATGTGTGGGACAATTTTTTTTTGTGGGATAGGTGCCCATTTTTTTCTTTTAGATTTCAAAAGGAGAGGAATGTTGGGAAGGGACATAGGAATATGAGGGTCAGGTAGGTTGTGTAGGTGAGGAAGCAGGTGCAGACAAATAAGACAAACAAGGCCAACACAGGGATGGTGATGGACACAAATGGTTGGGGGGCACCATAATTGTGGATAGGTAGGGGTCATTGGGGACACATGCCCATCAGGTGTGGGAATACCGAGAATATAGTCCTGAGCCTTAGAACAGTCATCACTGTCCCCTTCCTCAGTTTCCTGGGAGACTGCTTGACATGGGGGTCTTTTTTCTATTTTCATGAACAACCTGTCCAGGTGGCTGTTGCAGGCAGCAAGACCAGTTTCTATTATATCACACACCATCTCTGGCAGCTCCTGGCTGGTGATGTAATCACTGCCTCCAGCAATACTTCTGGCGGGTCCCAATGCACCAGTAGATGAGGCAGTGCCACCTGATGTGGATGGGCCAGGTAGTGCAGGAGCTGTGCAGGCAGTACTGGCAGGTTGCATCCCAGAGGTGTTGGATGTTGGTGTGGCAACCAATGGAGGGTTGGCAGGCCAAGCGACAGTGGTTGGCTTAACTGCCTGTGCTGAAAAACATTTGGTTTATTGTCAGAAAGGGATGACATCAGAGCAGTGTGATTCCAGTAAACCCCACCTTCCAAATAAAAAAAGAAAGATAAGGGGTTCAGTGACAAAAAAAGAAAAGAGATCATTAGAACCATTATATGTCACATTCATACTTCATTACAATACAGATCCTTTTATTATTCTATTAGCTATAGCGTTTTAGTTTTCAAAATCCAAAAAAATGATTGTGAAATGTTACAAGTAATCCTTAGAATGAGCAGATATTCCATAAATGCTTTAAAAGATAGCACAGATTAACTTAACAAAAAGGCATTAAAGCCAATAGTGCTGTATTTCAAATGTAGAAATAATACCTGTTGAATGTCAATCTATAAGTTACTTGTGGAAATTGAACCCACATGAACTGAATACACTATTACACTTACCTACCATGGTTACCAAGAGCTACAGCAGACAACATGCATACTTGCTGTTACAATTCAGATATGCATGCTGAAATTGATACTGCTCTATGGAATAACAATACAATCAAGGTCAGTTGTGCTGTATACATACCCCTTGCTTCTTTGAGTCACTCCAACATCTGAGCATCTGCCTCCCTGTTCACCAAGATTTCTTCTACAGCTGTAAAATAGAAATTGAAAGAAGAAATAATGAAAGCATTATGTATACCAGTCTTGGCTATCTACAGCATTCCGTAACATTTAAAGTTGTTTGATCTATAGAGCTTTTAAAATTCTAAAAACAATTGTGAATTTTTACAAGTAATTGTTGGAATATGCAGATATTCCATATATGCTTTAAAAGATGCCACAAATTAACTTACAGCCTGCCATTAAAGCCAATATTACTGCATTTGAAATGTAGAAAATGGTACTTGTTGAATTCCAGTCTATATGTTACTTGTGGGAATTGAACCCACATGATCTGAATACACTATTACATTTGCCTACTACAAACACCAATAGCTTCAGCAGACAGCATGCATGCTTGCTGTTACACTGCAGACAACCTTGGCTTGGTTGTTCCCAGCCTCAGCCTTATACTGAGACCCGGTATAGCCCCCACCCCCTGCAGCAGCCTACAGATATAGTGTTTCATGAGGAGTGTAGCAAATACTTTTGACTCTTCCACACAACACCTTTGCCCATTGAATTTGACATCATCCTTCCCTTCTCCTGCCATGTCCACAAATGTCCTTCAACAACAGTTGTAATGTTTTCTTGCCATTTTGTGATATTGCATTTTATGACTAGAGCACAAACACGCACAATTATGCCAACCATGTTTGCACGATGGTAAGTGAAGAGAAACATTGCCAAACAAAGAGTAAGGGAGTTTATGAATCACCAACATGTATATAAGACTTGGCAATGATTTATGGCATATGTGCTGCTGCTATACCTAATCATACTTTGTCCAGTGGTCAACACTGAAATGCTAGATAACTTGGTTTTTAAGCCATAACTTTGAATGGATAAATGTAATTACCTGGCACATGCTTTGTGGGGACTTACACAGTGTTAAAAGTAATTTGTATAATGTGGGATTCAAACATAAGTAAAAGCAAATGCATACATTTTAACAAAGGTGATTATTCTTCATTGCCACAGAAGAAGTGTTTGCCAACTGTGGTCATGATAGATATATATCTTAGATAGAGATTGGTACTATACTTCAATTAAGCTGTATGTGTATGACATTAAGAGGTCCCAGCTTGTCCATTTTCAGCTGTGATGAATAACTAATGTCTGATGCTATAGTGGAAATGGATAGACTTGCATGACTTCAGTGACAGAGTTTGGAGTTATGATATATACCTCACAATGTATTCTGTTTGACAGTTATACTTGGGTTAGGGGAGGGGTGTAGATGATTGTCAATAAGCTATTGTGTCTAACACAGATATGCAACTGCATTTTTTATTGCATAATCATCATTGTCATGCTAAGCCAGTTACACACATAATGCATATGAGACCTAGAAATGTATGTATATGCAAGCAGTAGTCATACCTTTCTGTCAATCAACCTGCTATACATAGTGGCAATGCCACTGAAAGTATTTGCACTCTAGAAGACAACTGGCATAAAATTTTCAGTTTTAAGCAGCTGTGTTTGTGCTATGCCATGTGTTACACACATGGAAATAGAAAAAAAGGAAAAAGGGATAAAAAAGGGAAACAAAGGTTAACTCATTACAGTCAAGTGATGCCTCCAGGTGCTTGTGCAGTTACATCCTACTGACACTTCTCGGCATCACATATTGCTTGTCCATGTTTGCATTAGTAATTCCAAACCCATGCTACATACAAAATATTAAAATGTTTCATCTTAAAACTTGCTTAATGGCAAACATAGTTGTATAGATATTTAGAATCTCCCCAGGATTCATGAAGCTTGCACCAGGTGCAGGCATAGCGTAAGTGGTCTAAGCAAAATATGGCCACCGAGTGATTCAGGTATGATCCGATTCCAAGTGCACTACCAGCATACGCCAGAGCTGCACAGCTCTTGGTGCATGTATGCTAATCACCCCATGCACAGTAGTGCAGCATGCAAATTAAGGTACTTTTTACGATTCATAAAGTGGTGCAGGTGTAGCGTAAGCATACAGAAATGTAAACCAAAAAAAACGGTTTACAATTTTTCAAACAGAACATCGGAGCCATGAAAGCGGACCAAACGTACGTATTACAAAGTTAACATATGCCAATGGCTAAATATACAGCCAATGACATAAAAAATACGCACAACACATAAAAAATAACATTTAATGTTATGGCCACACTAATGCAAAGTACAACCGCAGGGCATGTGTGCGCAAATGGGAACACAAGGAAAATATATAAAGATGTCATAAAACTGCAATGTAACACAAATCATGATTTTGCCATAATAGTCAATGGTATGCATGCTACACCACAACCAAGGCGCAAGGGTTGCTAAGGGTTTGTGACTGTGTTCGGTGCGGTAACTATGAATTAGTAGTCAATGCCATGCAAATGAGGCAAGTAATACTGAATCACAAATGCCTTTCCGGTGTAAGGCTGTACCACACAGCATAGCAGTATAACACTGAGGAGTGGCCTGGAGGTATACATGACATTTGCAGAGGGGTGTGCCATCGTAGCTGTAAGCGCAATGGAGCATTGCTAATCCGAGTTGCTCATTGCTAAGCAAAGCCGCAGGATAGGGGTGTGAATGTAGTCATAGCTTTGCTTAGCTGAGAGCACACAAGGTGAATGAAAGCGCATGTGTATGCGGATGACAACACACTCAAAATCCAGTAAACGGCTGCGCATGGTGCGCACCACAGCTGAAACAGGAAGGTTACGGGAAGACAATAAGGAAATACCGCAGTAGGGTAATTGGAGTACGACTGAGTAATTAACACCTATTAACTCACAGTGGGCCATTGACAGTAGCTAGGAAGGCTGCTAGCAGCAAGCTGCAAAACAGGAAAGGGGAGGTGCCGGATTGCAAAGAAAAGAGAACTGTCACAGCAGAGCAAAGCAAACCTGCAGTAGATTGGCTATAGAACACATTTCGCAACACAATCCTGGGTTGGGAAAGTACAAAACAAGTGGGAAAGTACAAAACAAGAAAGCAGGGTGCTGGATGCATGCCTGACAATGGGGGGGGGAATCGGTTTGAAAAGTGAAGGCAAGGGCAAGAGGTGATCCATGGCAGCCAAACGTAATTCAACACCAAAGGCACCACAATAGGAGTACCTGCGGTAAAACACATAAGTAAGATACCCTGCAGCTCGGACTGTACATACACACCCTATGACATCATCAGCTTCCAAAGCACAATAGTATAAAGTGTGAAGGCACCTCACACACACTCGTGTATTCCCAAACACTGCACCATCGGTGTAAACAGACGGGGAACTTTTACAATGTACATGTTGGGAGCTGCCATAGCTGTGATTCATCCTCATGTGCTGGAGACTGAAGGTGGTGTGGAGGATGATGCTGACAACCACCTCAGGAGGAGGAGAAGAGTGTTCAGATGAAGGGTAACCTACCAGGGGCTAGATGATCTGGAGATAGTAGAGCGTTACAGGGTGGACAGGGACATCATACAGAAAATCGCTGAGCTGTGCTGGCCATGCCTCAGAGCCAGAAACAACAGAGGGGAACCCATCCCAGTGGACACAAAGGTATGTGTAAGCTTGAGAATACTAGCCACAGGTACCTTTCAAAGGCCAACTGGAGATATCATGCGGATCTCACAGGCATCAGCATCCAGGGTACTCCACCAGTTCCTGAATGCCATGTTACCACATGCCAATAAGCATATATACTTCCCCCGAACTCAGGAGGAATTGGCCAGCAATATGCACCTCTTCCACCATGTGGGAGACTACCCGGAGGTACTGGGTGCAATAGACTGCACGCACATACATATCAAGTCACCACCCAGTGAGCATGGTAGGCGCTACATAAACCACAAGGGATACCACTCCATCAACTGCCAGGTCATGTGCAATGCTCAGGGCATTATCATGGATGTGTGTGCTGGCAGCCCTGGAAGCTACCACGACTCCCACATCTGGCATGCCTCACAGCTATACCAGGTATTTGTCAGGAGGGACATCCCATATGACCACCTTGTGGGGGATGCTGGCTATGCACTGGAGCCATGGATGATGACTCCCACCAGAAATGCACACACACCCATGCAAGAACGCCATAATGAGGCACACGCACAAACCAGAATCATCATAGAGCATGTGTTTGGGATGCTGAAATCATGGTTCTGTTGCTTGGACATATCTGGTGGAGCCTTGCAGTACTCTCCAGGCACGTGTGCCCACATCATCATAGTATGTGATGTGCTACATAATATGATCCTGCGGAAACAGCAGCAGCAGGGACATAATGGTGAAGGCCCTCACAGAACACTGCAATTGCCAAGGGCACCACAGGCACAGAGGGATTCAGACTACAGACACCCTGTGCCAGCCCCAGTAGGCAGACAGAGGCATGTGCAGTATGCCAATGCCTTGGCAAAGAGGGAACGTATAGCACATACACTGACAGTATAGGCCCCTACGGACTGACACACTTCTCCACCTGCACACACAGTAAAATGGATGGCACACACATACGTCCACCTGTAAATTGTCATGTATAGGTGGTCTACTGTGTGCATCCTACATAGGCAGCCCTCAACTATTGCACACACAACTGCTATTGGCACAAGGTAAGTCAATACCTGAACAGTAAATTAAGTTAACGGCATGTGTTGATGCTGTATGTATAAGTTCCTAGGTACATTGGTAGGTACATGCCTAATTATCAGAGGCCAGTCATAAGCCTAGCCAAAATATGTCTGCTGTCGCCACCCCATTGATTAACTAACTGTCCCTCTGTGGAACAGAGCCAATTGCGGGATCCCTGGGGTGTAACCACCATTCCCCACCCACTCTGCAAGGATTCGCTCGTGTGTTAATGAGGGGCTCCATATAATGTAATCAGGAATGTAGTCCCAAAGCATGGGGAGTACCCATGACAGGTATCTGTCACCCCAGCATTCTCCAGTTATGGTTGTGGCAAGGTGTAGCACATTACAGTGTGTGGCTCACTGTGACATGGATTCCCATAGGTGGAGCACATCCATTAAGCATCACTTGGACATGCCATTAATAGGTATCATCCATATGTAAACTAACTGAGTTACACATTTGTTTGCAGTATGGAGGAACAGCCGTAGTACAGTCTACATACTAAACACCATAACACTTGTACATATCCCAGATGCCCCAGTGGTAAAGCCACTGACTGTCTCGTGCATGGTCCCGGTTCCACGACCTGCAAGGGCTGTTACGTAATTCTGATGTCCTGAATAATGAATGTTGGATGCAGGTCATTAGAGCACGTTTAAGCACATGTTAGCAGGTTTTTGCGCCGGTAAGTGCCGGTAAGCGTCGTTTAAACATGACTATACGGATATGTGTAACAGAGGTCTAACCTTTGCTGAATAACATGCTGATCACGGGAAAAGCTGCCTAGAACCGCTGAAATGTGCATTATTTACCCTTGTACTAATAGTGCCTTCTTTGAGAGGTAAAACGACCACTGCCAGGAGTAGAACATGCAACCATGTACACAATCTTCACAATAACCTACCACTAAGCTACCTAAGATGTACCAACGGCAGGTGTGTATTGTGACAGGTTAAAACACAAAAGGGCGGAGTTCGGGAAATAGTATACACTGCCATGTACCCAACGAAAGGTGCATTCTCTCTCTCTCTCTCTCTCTATATATATATATATATATATATATATATATATATATATATATATATATATATATATATATATATATATATATATAATAGAGAGAGAGAAAGGGTGATAGAGAGATATATGTTCATATATATGGATATACATATATATGCAAATATATAGATAGGTTAACAACATCTACACATCCATGGAGGTACATATAAATAGGATACTACCAAATACCGAATGCTTTACATACCGACGCGTGTAATCACGAGGCTTAAAGACCGAAAAACCACAGTACTGGAACACCAGAACCGCGAGTACTATTATCACGATGTTAAGGGACATTTAGCTAGTGCTTCTGGTGCTGCGGTTCAGGTAGGTACTGTGTTTAAGTGTGCTTCTGATGGCTGTAGTGTGTGTAAGTGTGTGTTCTGAGTGTGGTGTGTGTTTCCAGGGGACTGTAATGTGTGTGTGTGGGTTTGCTTCGTGTGTCTGTTTGTGCTATCTCGGAGGTAGATTATTACAGTAGATGTGGTCTGGGGGGTGCAGCCACCCACATGGGGTGTGTATGGGGGCATGGCCACCTGGCCATACATAGTGTAGAATGGTTTGTTTGGATGTGATGGGTAGCAGTGTGTCTGTGTGTGCGTGTGTGTGTTCTGTGTTTGTGTTAGTTCCGGGAGTTTGACTGTCACGGGTTTGAGTGTTCAATATTGTGGGGTTTGGGAGTCTGGGAATGGTAATGTGGTCATTAGAAGTGTGTGCATTCCTGAAGCCATAGGTATGCCGTATACAGCAGTTGAAGTCTTCAAATATGTGCATAACATGGACCATAGCAATCACACATTCCACCATGACCGAACGTTATGAACAAAGGATATGGAGAGTATATATGTCTATACACTATTACAAATATGTGCTATGGACATGAGCCAAAGATAGGGTTACCACCTGTCCCACCTTGAGGGCAGTCCCTCTATGTGTAGTGTCCTGACCAAAATGAGTACAAATACTAATGTCCTACAATCTCGAGACATTTGGCATGTTCCATATTTAATGTAATTGTTGCATAAAATAGTCATCTGTATCTAAAATACCTACATGTAACAAGAAACAGAATATAAGCTTTTATATAGGCATATATGTAAAGTTCTATACTTTGTACTGACCGTGGGTATGTGTCGGCCTCTAAAATCTGATGTATGTCCTGCAAATGTCCCACTATGGCCATTTGAAAAGGTAGCAACCCAAGCCAAAGAGGTTCAGTCACCAACACAACTCCAATGAGTGCAAATATCTGTGACAGAAATACACGAGACAGCTTTCATGTAGCAACATTTCATTACATACCGATGTATTTCCTAAGGGATTGAAGGATCAACATCACCTGCATGCTGTACAGGACCAATTAACAATGGTTTAATGAATAAGCCTGCAATTACCATAGTATTAGTCTACTAAAGGATAGGTCTTCAAATAGGGAAGGAGCCCTCACACACATATCGAATATGTATAAATGCAGTTCCTACACACCTGCATCTGCTATGTACACCCACCTACATCTCCCCCACACCCAAAACAATTGCAATACAGACTGTAATAACATCACAAACATCCACTCACTCTATGACATCTGCAGAAGCCCTAACATACCTTGTCAGAGACACACCATAATGGCCCTATATGAAATCGTTGCTGTTGTACAATGGAACAGACGCCAATATTACAGGGTTTGGCTGCAATAATCCTGTATCAGACGGCTGAAATAACAGCTAGACTCACATGTAGAACTACATCCTCTAGCCATTACACACAATCCATGGGGGCCATGAAGTTAATATATCTCTGTGTATCTCCATATAGCTTTTGAAATTCATCACAAACAACACATCCAGGCAGTCTTCCTCGAAGGTAGGGCAAAGGGACAACGCCCAAGTAGAGTATTCAATTATACCCCACTGTTGCCATGTCATTGGCTAATGGAGTAGCTGCACAGCTGATGTGCATGTAATCATCTACTCCGGAACACCAATTGGTGGCAGAATACCACATGTTACTGATATCTAAGTATAAAAGGATGGCTTGTCATACATTCAAACCGTATGTACATAACAGAAAAATGTTATAACAGAAAAAAAATAGGACTTATATTACCGTCAACTCGGGATACTAATAAGGTATTTAGAACACTCAGTATGTTAGTGTATGTAGTACCTGTTCTGTATTAATTAAAGTGTACGCAATGCATATAGTGGAAAAGGTATTATGTAGTGATGTATTGTTGAGCATAGTAATGCTCATAGAAATTGTGTGTACTGCTGTGGGCTACAAGGTAAACACCTCATACACCACAAGGGATACTATATAAGGACTTTAAACACAACAATTCCACTCCAGCCACTGTCAGTGGCAGGGTTTGTCCAACAAGTATGTGCCATAACAGGGGATAGTATATGTTGATATACTGTAACAGTAGGCATATGTATGGGCGTATAACTGAGAATAGCATGTCTAAGGTGGTCCTGCTGTGCAATTATGATTTGCATTGTGGGATATTCTGGCAAAAATGTGAAATGTACAGTATTGTAGGTAGATATGTCTAAAATTTTACATAGCATTACTGATATGTTATGCAAACATCAGGTATGTCTATTGGCATGTACAATACACAATAACAGGATACATATGACTTGTAGTCACCAGACAGTGTGTCAGCATGATAGCTAATTGAAATGGAAGAGCTAGTCAATTATCCATGCACAATGGACATGTAATAGCTTCATAGGTTCATAGTTAGGTACTATGCTGTCTGGCCAAGGCCATTCATAAGCCTAACTACAGTGTTTTCACTTGCGGCACCTCCCTAGATTAGTGTCCTGTGCCTGTGAACAGCAGACCCATTCATTTCCTGCGCCTCTGTATAGCAGAGCCACTGCAGTGATCCCTGGTGTACATGTCTATCTCCCATCCACCCATCGAGGTATCTCTTGAAGAGTGCTAGTGAGGGTCCCTGCCTGATGTACATAGGAATCATGTTCCAAAGCATGGTGAGTGTCCAGGTCAGGAATGTATCCCTCCAGCACGTACTAGTCATCGTTGCATTTAGGCACATATCCCAGAGCATGTAGCTCTCAGTGGCTTTTGCTTATGTGGAGCATATCGATCAATATTGTTTTGGACATGGGCCTTGTATGTTCAGCAGAGATCACCTCTGTGTATGCGGTATGCAAACAAGTACAGTTGGGGTTTCTGTAGTTGGGCTGCATACGTCATCCTTCGGTGGTCGGTATTCCACTTGGTGTGGTAATGTTGTGGTATTTAAAGCTGTTGCTGTTGTCTCGTAAGGTACATCCCAAATGGAGTGTTGTACCCTTTAATGTGTTTCATAAGTCATGAGTAGAGAGGCACAATGGCTATCTTTGTTCTGGCTACAAACCCATTAGAGATTAGGGTGGCCACGTAGAAGGATATCCACACCACCTCGGCAATACGGTTATCAAAGGAGTGAATGCTATCTACTTGGGTTCTAAGATCCCTTATTACGTCTTATGTATGTAGGGGACTACCATCTATGTGATAGTCCACAGGTGATTGGTGTAATCCAAAGGGGATGTCTATGCACCTTGTGGCATGCAGCTTGAGGCCATGTTATTGACACCAAGTATCCGTCCCAGTGACACCCTGGGGAATCAATCATGGCCCCTAGTTTGCAGTCATCTGCAAACCTATTCAGGGTAAGTCCTCCTGTGCTAGCCTGTACCTCAGAGAAGAATATACCAAATATGAGGGGTCCTATAACTGAGGACTGGGGGACGCCAATTCTAACTGATTTACAGTAGGAACTAGGGTATGCTACCCTCACTGTGTGGGTTCTGTCCGTGATTCACTTTGCATAACATCTCATGACATAGGGGTTAATGTGCAGGTGGATGTGTATGTTGAGAATACCAGAATGGGGAACAGTGTTGAAAGCCTTTGAGAGGCAAAGGTAAGCTGTGTGGGCCTCCTTACCCTCATCTACTGCCTTGGTAACTGTCTCAAAGGACTCCACCAGGTTTAGGATGCATGGTCGGGCCCTAACAAATCCAAACTGGGTGGGATCAAAGGTTTGGAGGCCACCAATGTCTCTGTGAATGAGATCCATGATGATGTGCTAAATAGCCTTGCCGAACAGTCTAGTCAGGCATACAGGGCAATAGTTCCCCTGGTCCATTGTGGCGCCGCCTTTGTGGAGTGTGATAACTGTTGCTGTGTGCCATTCAGGGGCCACAATGCCTGATGTAAGGCTATTAAGGAATATGGTGCCCAAGTAGGGAGCCATTTCCTTCTGAAGTTGGTGGATATCGCAGCCTGGGATGTTGTACGGTCAAATGGATGCTGTGTTCCTGGCTTTAGAGAGTGCAGCTTTGAACTGCATAGCTGTGATCGCAGGGACTCTGCATTGCTCCTGTATAGATATGTGCCCTTTAGGGTGTGAGAGGGGTGTAAAGTTAGCACTGAACCTATCTGCCAGGATGTTGCTAATATCATTAATGTTCAGTTCTGTAATGTTCATGCCTTACTGCTGTATGTCAGAGCAGATGTGGGTATCGCCTTCGAGAGTAGTGACATACCTCTAGAATGCTTTGTGGTAGTCCTTGGAATTGGTCGTGGTTATGTTTACGTAGCTGGCTTTGGAGGATGTGATAAGGGATCTCCGATTCTTACTGAGGCTGACCAGGGAGCTCCTCCACTCATGGAATTGTACTCTACTTTGCAACAGTCTCCTCCTTTTGTTGTACATTATGTCCATGGCAGTGGACCACCAGAGTGGCATCCATTTTCTGGTGGGTACCATCATGGTTTTGTTTGGGATAGCATGATCCATGCAGTCGTGTAAGTGCTAATTAAGTGCAGTTGTGTATGATTCAGCGGTTGTAGCTGTATTGTCCATCTGCACGGGTGTCATGATATTTACTACTGCTGTCATAAGAAGCCTGAAGTTGGCTTTGTAGAAATATTGTGCTGCGTATTCCATAAAGGGTGTGATAACCCCAGATGTGGAACACCAGTCACACATGTTGGTAATGACCAGGTCTAGAATATTGTTGGCCCTGGTGGTGGTGTGGATAGGTTGATCCAGGTGATTGGAGGTTATGAATCCCAGAAAGCGTTGGCCTAATGTGCCGGTACATGAGTAGGTATTCCATTTAATGGTGGGGTAGTGTTAGTCGCACATCAGTAGTGTCTGTTTGAACCCTACTTTCCAGTACACCAAGAAGTGAGGACCGTTAATCATGTGGTATGGTGTGGGATCTGTAGCAAGCTACAATTTGTATAGTAGTTATGGCCAGAGTTAGTTGCACTTGGATTACCTCTGATGCATTGTGCTAAGCAACCAGCCTGGAGGTGTGGATATCCTTGGGAAATATGGACACACCTCTGCCGTGGGTGTTCCGGTCCTGGTTACATGACTGAAAGGTGTGGTATGAGTAATAGCCTGGTAGTGCAGGGGTGCTCTCAGGAGCCTAGAAGCAGGTCCCAGTCACTGCACAGATATCGAAGTGGTCCATTACAAGGAGTGCCTCGGATGAGTGCATTTGAGATGAAGACGTCAAGCACTGAGTAGCATTACCCTCAGGTTTTGCTTGCCTGTTCCTGTTATGGTGGTGAATATGTTATTTGAACCATGCCTAAAACAGGCACTATAGGATAAGCAAGAGCCTTAGCCATTATCCGTAATCCCAGGTATGACAGGTGCAGGCCATCTGTGCCAAAGCATCGTGTTCTGTCGACATTGTCATTCAAAGCAGACAGATACTGGATACCCATGGAATGACACCAGAAGCATAGCCAATTGTTGAAGTAAATAATTTTGTCCTTGTACTGCGTTATCAGTCTGGACGATGGCTGAATGCTACTCAGGGCTAGGGCAATACCTGCCTGGGCTACAAGATTTGAGAGCTATTCCATGTCTCTTGACATGTAGTCCAGGAAGGTACATCTCAAGGCATTCACACTAATATGGAGAATGACACAGTCATATTGTACCTGTTGAGGAGTGACCTGAGTGCATAGGTTATGTTGCGGATCCTGTTACCCGACAGGCAGCTGACAGTAACTATCACCTTGTGTAGCCTGCTGAGTGGGACATCAGTGTGACTGCCTATAGAGTCACCTATGACTAGTGTGTTGGGTACGTTATATCGCTCTATTGGCTGTGGTTGATGGGCATGCATATAAGTAATTAGTGTTGTGTTGGGGGATGGGGGCTGCCTACATTTCTGTTTTGGAGTTCTCTGTTGCCTAGACAGAGTAGTATTGAGAGGATCTGCAAATGTTGTAGTCTTACTATGTGTGGCCTGTGGTGGTGGAGATCTAGTGAGACTATGTGATGAGTGTGATGTGTGATGTGGTGCAAACGTTTAACATCCCCACGTGATTGTCAGAATCAGTCTGGGTTGGAGAGAGCTTTACCTCCAGCATGGCTAGATATGTGTATCTCCCACAGGTTGTAGTGTTGTATGTTAGGAGGGGAGTATTGACTGTGTACACGAGACAATTTCTATATTGCCTCATGATGCCCATATTCATCATATAGACAGGTGATAACACTGGGAATTGACGCTTGGACATGCCTGAATATTTAACTATTTCCCACTAGATATGTGAGGAAAGGGTGCACAAGAGCTGTTTTACTCTAAGCAAGTGAGAAATGTAAGTACAAACAGTGTTTACCTGTAGGTAATGAGAAGGATTGAGTGCTATAGTAATTGGTAGCTCATGAAGTGCTTACATGTTCTGAACAAGTGCTGAGCATGAATAAGCAATACAGATAGAGTGTTGGATAACATAAACACACTGCCCCCCCACAGGTACACAATCACATATCCATGAACACTACAGAGCCCCTGTAACCATAACTATGATGGTACAAGGTGCACTCAGGCTGCATGTGACCTGTCCACATCCCTGGTTGTATCATACACATATGGCAAAACAGTTTGCTCTACACATACACATCATGTAAAAGATAGCTTCATGTCAGTCTGTGAAAACACTGAATGGTGCACACCAACAGTTATCACAACCCATGAAGTGGAGACACCACTCATAATGGGTGGCACTGCACTACTACCCTGCTGAGTCTGGTCTGAAAGTCCATGAACCTTAATCAATGTATATGTTGTTAGCAGTACAGATGTAGATGACAGTACAGATGATTTCACACTGCATATCATACCTGTGACAGGTCATAAGACATCATCACCCATACTGTCTTCCACCTACACTCAGTATACTAGATGTACCTTTGTATGTCACAGGAGTGTTCTGCCAGTGGACGGTTGACAGAACCAACACTACAAAAGGTGTCTGAGTAATATGTGCATATCACACCAGTGACAGCTACAGTAAAACAGGGTTAATTTGTTGTACTCCCCCACATTGTAGCCCATACCACACAGACAAATGGGAGGCATCTGCCTATGTAAGTATGTGAATGGCTATGACCTAGGAGCAATAGCTGACTCAGTGTTGTGGACAACATACAGAAGGGGCTTTGTGGGTGAGGTGTGACATATGTGCACAATCTGACAGCTGCATATTGCATTGTCACCGCTAGGTTAATAACCCTGTACCCATGAACTACCACCTAGGCATCGGTCAACATAATGGACACTGTGTGTAAGGGATGCTGCTGTGCAGTTTACCTCCCTGAGCCAGTGACGTCACCAAGCCTATTAGGTAGTCATAAGAGGCAACCCAAGTCATGACAGGGTGCCATCCATGAACATGGAGATCATTGTACAGCCATACTCATCACTCAAGTGACCAATATCAGATCACATATCACCTTTAAGTGCTATTGGCCATGTTTGGATGGCCAACACCAGCCTTCACAATCCTCATCTCCACTATGTAGCATGATGTTTACCCTGCATAAAGACATGTCCAACACTCTGATGTTGGACATGCTACACGTACATATCCTGATCTGAAATACATATCATGGACATCCACCTTCCTAGTACAACAATTGCCACATGCTGGACAGATCCTTGTACCATACACATTACATACTCCTGCCATACTATGCAACCCTGTCCAGCAAAGCTGCACATTTCACCTCTGTCAGACATGGTGTGATGACCACATGGTAGATGTATCATTAACCGTGTGGATCAGTTATGTGGCACTGCTTCACCTGGCACCGGAAACACTGCTGTCGGCTACAGCTAGGTAACCTTACATCCTAGGCTCATACATGGCCCAGGGTATACAGACTACTAGATGACCTTGGCCGCACATGCTATAGTTGATAACCATCCCTGCAAATACCATCAGGCTAGCCAGTGTCCCATGCATATTACATGTGCAACACAGGAGATACGTGGCAGGATGTTGAACTGCTGTACAGTGCCGTGTAGATGTATATGGCAAAACACATGCATGTAAAGGCTTCCATGTGCATGTCTGCATTGTCACAGATCATGTCCGTTAAGGCAGTGTATGTGTTTATATGTGACATATACACAGCATCAATGTCAACAGCATTAATGTGGACACATCCAGCCATGTGCTGATAGGTAAGAACACCAGTACAGGCAAACAGACATGCCCACATCAAGACAGCATCCACATGGAGTATGAGCAATATAATCAGGTGACACACATATATAGTGATAACATCCAATCCCCATTGAGTGTCACATGTGTGTGACACAAACATGTCAGTGGTGTCAGTGTCATGAAGATTTGCAAAGACAACTGTTTATATGTAATAAAAGTGATACACATGTATATGCAGTTGTATCTCTTTGTATCTCTGAGATACTGTGACCTGTCTCCATCATTATGTCTTCCAGATATGCTGCGAGCAAGGCTCCCAGCCTATACCCGCTTGGAGGATGAAGCCCTTATACCTTACCTCCAAGACAACTATGATGTCCTGTTTAGCCATGTGCCACAGGATGCACAGCAGTGAGATGACCTGTGGCAGGAACTTCACAGGAGGGTTAATGATGTGGGTGGCCATAACCGCACATAACAGCAGGTGTGCAGACACTGCACAGACTTGATCAGTCGTGTGAAATAGCGTGTGAATGCAATCACCAGGGAACAAGGTGCAACAGGTGGTGGGCCACGAACCCAGCCCCCACTCACACGTACCGAGGAGCTACTGACCAACATGGGGACACTGTCAGAACAGCATCCACAAGCCTTAGCTGACATCGTGGAGGTGGGTGTCTCTCAACCACAGAGCCTGGAGTTGCCTGGTAAGTCACTACTGCACATATAACTATTATATCCCATATAGTTGCATGTGTCACTGTACAATATGTAATGTAGCATCATATGCAAGGCATGTATACACACATGCTGCATACTATAGTATGCTACTCTGTGTATGCACACATGTGCATACTCCATAGTATATCCTATGGTACTGGCGAATGTGTTAACATGCACATTGCACCCTGCAGCTGTCATACAGGTGTGGATAATGATCATACTGCTGTGTCACCCTTATATAGGTACTTCTGGCGTTCCGCTAAGACAACAGGCCGTTGCAGGTGAGACAGTTATAAGTATCAGGCATGTTAATGCACAGATCTATTCACCATGTGGCCAGTTAACACATGTACGCATAATGTATGGCTCGGTCACAATATACAGGTCGCATCTGCAATCCATCACACTGGCTACCCATGTGCAATACTTACAAACTAAGTGAAACACCAACATGAAACCTCAGGCACTGTCATTGCTAGATGTGTGGACAGCTGTGCATACAACGGTGGAGGTGTTGTTCAATGTAGGAACATGTACTACACATCAGACCTACACATGTGGGTACACAAACTGTACTACACAGTGAGCTGGAGTATGGGCAGCCGACAGGATTCACCATTGTGGATTATGCCCCTGCTATGAGTGTACACATTGTGATGTGCCATCTGACATGTCCATGACATGTAGTGGGCCGGCTGCAACATTGTCTCACTATCCCATAAAACATACCCCACATTCCAAACATACAACCCTTTGCCTGCATAACCCTGTGGACAGTGGAGTATATGACATCTATGGGTGTATGCCATATGGGACAACACAGACATGTGAGATAGATGGCCATCACAACCGTTTGGCCAACACATGTTCACACATGGCCATGGAGGATGGCCAGAGACATGTAGCAACACACAGTAGATGTGATGTGTTTGTGTGTACACCCTCTTGTACATTGGCTACACATGGTCCAACTATAGCCTTTGTTGAATGGTTATATTGCAGATGTGGAACACTGGACATCCTACAGGCCTGTGCACAGCTTGTGGAGTCATAACATCATTCAACCACATAAGATGTGTTGAACATCATGACTGTGTCACAACATGACAGTAGTCACCTGTACAGCATCCACATACATACACAGACAACCACATCAGGCCACAGATACAGTACATTTCCCTTGCTGCTGTTGGACATCACTGTCAGCCGTGCACCTCGTATGTGTGGTACACAAATGTCATGTGGGACATGGTATATTGACAAGTCTGCCATGTGTGGACATGGTTGCCAGGCAGCTAAAATATGTTTGCAGATGTGCAGAGGTGTCATCCGTATGGCCTTCGGTGACCTGTGTCACACATTCAACATCATGGTTTAGTGTGTATATACCTCAGCAATGTGGGTCACAATCCACAGTATATATGTATTGTGTATGCACACAGTCATGGCTATGCACTGTGTCTGTAATTCATACTGTATAGCAATAGAGATGCCTCATGATTCCATGCAATGGCACTGTGTCTGTACTTCACACTGTATAGCAATATAGATGCCTCATAATACCCTTCAATGGTCATGCACATCTGCTAAATGTGCATTTTATCTGTAGAGCGAACAGACAACACTGCAATGTGACACCATTACCCCACTATATATGTGACATGACACCATTGTGTTAAACATGTATGCATGTCAATGCACACGTCAGCAGATTACATGTCATACTACATGTTAATGTCAAGGTCATATTCCACACATCAGCCATGTGTACTGTTAACCTGTGCTGGTACACATGGTGTAACTCAGGGATGCATGCTTACTACCATGATTGTGTGAAATGCATGGCTTCTGCTATGACACATGCATGCTGTTGTGTGCAACCCAGGGATGTATGATAACTACCACTATTATTGTCTGAGCTACATGCCGTCTGCTGTATCACATGCATGTTGTATGCCTTCTGTCAAATCACATGCATGGTGTGTGTGTGTGTGTGTGTGTGTGTGTGTGTGTGTGTGTGTGTGTGTGTGTGTGTGTGTGTGTGTGTGTGTGTATGTGTGTGCATCTGTATTGTACTGTAGAGTCTTTGTTTGCCTTCACAGGTGATGTAGGTGCATTACCCTCCTGCAGTCCATCTGATATTATTGTCCCCACAGACTCTAGCAGTGATGATGAACATATGCTTGAGGCATAGGCAGGGTTGTCAGGGGCTGAATCTGTGCCATCGGTTGCCATTCCACCTATATCCCCCTCATCCCCGCACACAGATCTCATGCCAACACATACCCCATCACCAGTGGCCATAGAGTAAGGACAGTTGGCGTGTAGTAGCTTGGAACAGGAATGTGTGGTGGCTACGAAAGGTATGTACTCACACCATGGTGTCAGGCAAATGACTGGAGATGGGCCACACAGGCATGAGACCAGTGCTGCTCATAGGAGGACCTCTGGATGACATGCCCCTGCAGGATAGAGCGCAGCAGCTGGTGTCACCAGACGCATGTTTCAGATTGTAATGGTGGCACAGGCATGTGCTGAATGGCAGAACAGAGAAGGGCAGAGGCTTCAGAGGGTTGCTATCTGTTCTTTAAATGACAATACCCAGGCATTGGCAAATGCTCAACAGCAGATTGCTGAGGTTTTGGACAGACGATTGGGTGACATGGTTGGAATCCTAGACCATGTCATGACAATCCACAAGCATGAGCTATCTGTGCTGGAACATATGGTAGGAGTGAGGCATAGGGCACATGGACGTAGGCTAGCTACGTCACCTGGTGCAGGTCTATGTGAACGAGCTACCTCACATGCCCGCTCCCATAGTGGTGGTAACAGCAGCAGTGCAGCTGGTGCTGCATTGCCCACACCAAGACACAGTAGGCCATGTGCACATGGCCCTGGATGGTCCCATTAGGGGCAGGGTTCGAGTGGACATGTGTCATCGGACAGTACCCAATCTGCACTTCTGCCTGGTAGTGCCCGTGCAACCCATGGCAGGCACAGGTCATGTGGCCATGGCCGGACACCGTGAACTGTAAAACCTGGTCTGTACAGTCTGGAGCTGTCAATAATACCCCTGTGTAGGCCAGACACATGGCAGAACTGTGTGCACATATACACGCACACACCAGAAACATACTTTGATGTGGTTGGATGAAGTGGTAATGAGTGAACCCAAGGATGAGAGAGTGGTGCTTGGAGAAGATTTCAATGGGCATATTGGTGAAGGGGACAGAGGGGATGCAGAAATGATGGGTAGGTATGGTGTTAAGCAAAGGAATTCAGAAGGTGAGATGGTGGTGGAGTTTGCAACAGAGGTTGGACATGGCTGTGGTAAATACATAGTTTTACAAGACTGAGGGGCATAGGGTGACATACAAGAGTGGAGGAAGATTCACACAGGTGAATTATCTCCTATGCAGGTGGGCCTGTTTGAAGGGGATTGGTAACTGTAAAGTGGTGACAGGGGAAAGTGTAGTTAGGCAGCATGGAATATTGGTCTGTGGGATGACTTTGGTGATTAAGAAGAGGAAGAGGAGTGTGGGAGCAGCACCATGGATCAAATGGTGGATACTGAGAAAGGGTGATTGTGATTGTGAGGTTGAGTTCAGGGAAGTTAATTCAGGCAGTGGGTGGCAGTGAAGACTTAGCAAATATCTGGGTAACTACAGCTGAGCTTGTAAGGGAGAATAGTAGAATGGGGCTTGGTGTGACATCTGCACAGAGGAAGGAGGGCAAGGAGACCTGGTGGTGGCATGAGGAAGTACAGGGGAGTATACAGACAAAGAGGTTGGCCAAGGAGAAATGGGACTGTCAGACAGATGAAGAAAGTAGACAGGTGTATAGGGAGATGGGGTGCATGGTAAAGAGAGTGGTGGCAAAGGCTGATGATGGGGCATCTGAAGGGTTGTATGTAAGGTTGGACACCAAGGACGGAGAATAGGACCTGTACCAATTGGCTAGACAGAGGCACATAGCTAGGAAGGATGTACAGTAAATAAGGCTGACAAAGGATAATGGTGGAAGTGTACTCACAAGCAAGGAGAGTGTGTCCAGGAAGTGGAAACAGTACTTTGATGGGCTGTTGAATGAAGAGAATGAGAGAGAGAGAGAAGGTTGGATGATGTGGTTATGGTGAATCAGGACATGCAACAGATTATCAAGGGGGAAGTAAGGATAGCTATGAAGAGGTTTAAGAATTGACAGGCTATTGGTCCAGATGACATACCTATGGAAGCATGGAGGTGTTTAGGGCAAATGGCAGTGGTCTTTTTAACCGGATTGTTTTCTGTAATCTTGGAAAGTGAGAGGATGCATGAGGACTGGAAAAAATCTGTTTGGGTACTGATTATGAGAATAAGGGTGGTGTGCAGAGCTGTAGTAACTACAGAGGGATAACACTGATCAATCACAGCATGAGGTAATGGTAAAGGGTGGTGGAAGCTAGGTTAAGAAGGGAGGTGAGAATTATTGATCAGCAGTATGGTGTCATGCCAGGAAAGAGTAGTACAGATGTGATGTTTGCTCTCAGACTGTTGATGGGACATACAGAGAAGGTCAGAAGTAACTGTGTTGTGTCTTTGTAAACACAGAGACAGCATATGCAAGGATACCTACAGGGGTGTTGTGGTATTGTATGAGGAGGTCGGGAGTGGTGGAGGAATCTGTAAGAATGCTACAGGATATGTACAAAGCTAGTGTGACAGCAGAGAGTTCTACATTGGGAGTGACAGGTGCATTTAAAGTGGAGGTGGTAGTACAGCTGGGATCAGCTTTGAGCCCTTTCTTATTTGCAGTGGCAATGGGCAGTTTGACAGACATGATCAGACAGGAGTCCCTGTAGACTGCGCTGTTTGCAGATGACATTGTGGTCTGTAATGAGAGTAGGAACAGGTTGAGAAGACCCTGGAGAGGTGGAGGTATGTTCTTGAGAGGGGAGGAATGATGGTCAGCAGGACTAAAACAGAATATATGTGCATGAATGGGAAGGAGGACAGAGGAATGGTGAGGATGCAGGGAGTGCAGTTTGCAAAGGTGGATAGGTGTAAATACTTGGGAACAATAGTTCATAGTAATGGCAAGTGTGGGGAAGAGGTGAAAACAAGAGTACAGGCAGAATGTGGGAGGTGTTGCAGAGAGTGTCAGGAGTGATTTGTGACCGAGTACCATTAAGAGTGATAGGGAAGGTCTACAAGAGGGTAGTGAGACCAGCTATGTTATATGGGTTGGAGACATTGGCAGTGAAAAAAGAGCCATGAGTCAGAGCTGGACGTAGCAGAGTTAATGATGTTAAGATTTGCACTGGGTGTGAAGAGGGTGGACAGGATTAGTAATACGTATGTTAGGGGGTCAGACCAGGTTGGATAACTTGGGGACAAAGTCAGGGAGTGGAAGGATTATGTTGGTTTGGACATGTGATGAGGAGATATGCTGAGTATATTTGGGAAAGGATAAGACTGCCAGGTAAGAGGAAAAGATGAAGGCCTGAGATAAGGTGTATATATGTGGTGATAGTGGACATGCAGGTGGTTGGTGTGACAGAGTAAGATGTAGAGGACTGAAAGATATGGAAACAGATGATCTGCTGTGGCAACCAATAACAGTTACAGCAAAAAGAAAGAGTAGGTGATGTTGTAATGTCAGTGGTTCAGGTTTACAATTATTTGCCAGAAATAACACAACTCTTGATGACATAACTACAAATATGAGGCACACATATAATCAGTGTGCATAACAATGGACAGTTGAATGGTATGAGCTCAGTATATCACATGCAGTTGAACACACACAGTTGAGACAGTATTTCAGTATGCAAATACCCTGTATATGTCCATCACATGTCTGAGACAAACATGTGACAGTTAACATAAGGATATCTGTGACATCCCAGTAGCTGGCTAGCAATGTCACAGTCAGTAGTGTACAACACACACTCCAGTAGTTGTCATATGTAAGGCATACTTCCCTGGGGTGACTCAGGACCCTGAGCTGTGTTCTATGTCACTGCAGACAGACACAGATGTTACGGCCATAGGTTCTGCTCAGCAATATATCAGTACAGCATGCATTGTTGAGACATAATATTGTTTGAACTTTCTGTTTTCCATGTTTACATGCCCCCTACTACATTCTATTACATGCTTAATTGTTTGACATTTCTGTGTTTTTTTTTTCAGTTCAGTTGGTATAATCCATCAGTTTCAGTGTCTGTGTCTGTCTTTCTGTCAGTAAGTCTATCTGTTTGTTTGTCTCTCTCTTTCTGTCTCTCTCACTCTGTCTGAGACAGATGTAGGATATACATCTGTTTTGTATAGGCAGCAGCTTGCCTTTTGTAGGTAATGCTCATGAGCAGCAGATGGCCCGTGCACCAGTTGGAGTTCCCCACTTGCTAATTGCATGTAGAACAGCTGTGGTATCCTTCCCATACCCAATAGCATGGAAACACACTCCTATAACTGAGTATCTCATGTGGGCATTGCCCCTTTTCCTTGCCTGTGAGGAGGACTTCATGGAGGTGTGTGACAAACAGCATCACAGAGGGTAGTTGGAATGGAAATACCTCTTACAACAAACACTGTGGAGACAGCCCAACAAAATGGGGGAGAATGTTCCAGACATAGGGACAGAATGCAAGTATTGGTGTTATACAGTTGAAGTAATGCTAGTTTGACAGGGTTTGTGTGGATATGGCTGCTCTGCATGCATTTAAGTCTGATAGTGTTATGTGGTTGACATAACTCTCAACTGTAGGGCTATCCACAGACTGGCCAGTGTTTGGACTCTTATATTTGGTGTGTTACTCACACAGTTTTTGGCCTTGGAAATTCAATAGCATACTCTGAGGATTGCAGTCAGTAAATGGCAACATCAATGTGTGTTTCTGACTTCATATCCCTCAGAACAGATATGTTACAACAACCCTGTTACACCAGCAACTTTCTCAGTTTATAACAGCAATATGTCAATAATGCCCCTGTGTTTGGGCCTCTGCCCCCACAAGTATGTCAGGCTTTGTCCAGATGTCATACTGTAAGAGGTGGATAGGTATATTATATTATTATATAGTGATTGTATTCCTGATATCATCCCAGTGTTGTATCAGACTGCCAGACATGTTATGTGTAGAAGGCCTTATATATGAGGACAAAGCCTGGACATTCTGTGGGAGTCGATACAGTTGAGAGAACTGTGTATTTCTGGCATTTGTTGACAGACTATCAGGATTGTATAGCAGTGTGTTGTGCATGTTTTATTTGACCTGTGTAGGGAGGGGGTAGATGTAAGTGTTATGGGTCCTTTTCTATCTGACTTTGCATGCTGCTCCAGTTTCTGGTGCTCTATCAGCTGTATATGTTTGTAGGGGCAGACTGACACATGTCCCATACCATAGTCAGGCATCAAACTACACTGTCAATTGGGCCAGTATATGTAGGTGTAGTGTGTGAGAGTGGCAAACATGCTGATGATTTTGTTCACACAGTCCATATACTCTACTGTTCATGTGACTTACCAGTATGTCAATTTGAATGTGATGAGATTGGTTATGGATATGCACTTTCACACTAGTGCCTGCCAGTGCTGTTACATCCCTGTAGTGCCTGATATATTTGCAATTACATGTGTATTACCTCATAGCAAAATTGGGCTAGTGTTGTGTCAGTCTGCCTGTAGTTTAGACAGTGCTTGATGACATGCCTAGCAGCTCACTGTAGTTTCCCTAATGTGATGTTATGTCCAGATATGTATCAGATGTATTGTTGCTTGGCCCCCATATGTGTTGTGCATTTCTGACACATCAGTGGGATGATGCAAGGATTTATGTCAGTAACTAGTGGGGAGTAATGTGGTTTTGGACTTGGGCTATTCCAGTCAATATATGTTACAACAGACAGGAGGGTGTTACTGCATCAAATGAGTCACCATATCTACTCCATTATTTGAGATATGTTAGCAGTTTCATGGCTTTATGTCATGTCAGTGGTTGCAGGTTTACAATTATTTGCCAGAAATAACACAACTCTTGATGAGATAACTACAAATATGAGGCACACATTGCCCCATTTGTCAGGCTTGGTCCGGATTTGTTGCACTAAGGGGTTCTGAGCATACCTCTCGACTGGCCAGTTTGTTTCAGACTGTCCAGATTTATTGCTCATATTTCTGGTCTGTTCCACAAAATCATTATTTTCATTTCTGTGGTAAATCACTGCGAGGATCTGACGATTTCTGACAGTAAATGATGACATACATTCCAGTTTCAGAACTCACATCCTTCTGAACATGTATGCTGACCCAAACCCTGTTACTGTAGCAATATTCTGCATTTATAACTGCAGTACATACATTATGTCCCTGGTCTTGGCCCATTGTTCCCCCAATTTTTACAGCCTTTGTCCAGAATTCTTGCACTATATACATATGTATATATATATATATATATATATATATATATATATATATATATATATATATATATATATATATATATATATATATATATATATATATATATATATATATATATATATATATATATATATATATATAATATATATATATATATATATATATGTATATGTATATATATATATATATATATATATATATATATATATATGTATATATATTTATATATGTATATATATATATATATATATATATATATATATATATATATATATGGCTCTACCTGAGAAGGTCGAAATCTCACAAGACCGCCAACGACATTGCCGACACCACAACACCGAAAATGCAGAAGCCCGAAAACTGAAAAGCCCGACATACCATAATGCTGACAGAACACAAAACAGGCAAAACTTAACATCCCCAGGCAAATCAAAGCTAATAGAAGCATCGTAGTGGCATCCACACACATTAACATAATTCCTAGGAGGTGCTCACAGCTAATTAGTTGTAACGTCCAATAATAACCAGCCTAACACCTGAAAAGTCAACCCCAGCTGGTCATGATTGTGCGATGCACTGAAGATAACATGGCGGATAATGAAGAACTAGCTCCGGGAGTGCTAGGAGAAATGTATCAAACAGTGAAATCTCAAAAGGGGAAGGACATTCTGGTAATAGACTCTTACCTCTACCATTTAGAAAGGACCCGACACAGCAAGAGATGCTGGGGATGCAAATACAAAAGCACTGAGGCTTGTAGAGTCAGCACTGTAACCACCCTAATGCCAGATGGTGGTAAACTTGACAGATCAGTACCGCACAACCATGCTGCAGATCCTGGTGAACTACAGAGGTATGTAGTCTGTAGTGACTTGAAAAGTACAGCCAACCTAAGTAGAGACACACCTTGTCTAATAGTTGAAGATGCACTAGCATCAACTTCCCTACACATGATACACTCTGTTCCACATAGACGGGCACTATTACAGCAGGTGAACCGTATCAGATGGCAAAAGTTTGGATTAAGTACAAAAGATGAGTTGACACTGTTAAACATAGACTTCACGAAGTTCCCTTTGAAATCTGGTAATTTCATAAGTAAGATGATATCAGATCCCGCTACTGAAACCACTGTTGTAATGTTTACCACAGTAAATGACTTGCATGACTTAAGCCGTGCCATCATCTGGCTCATGGATGGTACATTCTTTGCAAAGGGTGTGACTATTCACCAATTATACAGCATTCTCGCATTGGTTAAGTACAGCACACACAGTTAATCTATTCCCCTACTATATGCATTCATGTCAAAAAAGTCTCTGAAGGCATACAATTATTTGTGGCATAGCATATTCTTCTTGCTTACAGATAATAGATTTGACGTGCAACTCAGATACGTTCTCTATGATTTTGAAATAGCTGCACTCAAAAGTATCAGACTAAACATTCCTGTTGCATGGTCAAAGGGTTGTTTATTTTGCTTTGGCCAGAATATCTGGCGTAAAGTTTAGTTATTAGGTCTGGCTTCTGTGTACAATTCACAGGAATTCCAACTAGCTGTAAAGTCATTTGTTGCATTAGCATTTTTAAAGGAAGACAAAATGCAAGTGACATTCATTGAACTACGAGCTACTTTCCCCCAAGAAGGCAAGGAAATCCTGAAATATTTTTCTGATTGGTATATTTTTGGAAAGAGGAGGCACTTTAATACTAGGACCAGTGCAACAATGAGGTTTCCGCCACTCTTTCCAATTTCTTTTTGGAATATGAGTGATTTAAATGAGTTGTGTTTGCCGCAGTCACAGAACACAGTGGAGGCGTGGCATAGGAGGCTGAAATGTCTCCTAGGAGACAGGGGGACTAATCTGCAATACCTGTTACACACGTTGGTATGGGAACAGAACCGTGTGGATGAGCTCAGGATATGGATGTCTACAGGCTGCGTATCTTCTCCAAATAAGAGGAAGTTAATTGCTAGACAACAGCAGTTTCAAACTGTCTTACTCAGTAAGGAGCAGCATACACCCTTATTTTTCATTAAAGCTATAGCATGGCTTTTGAGAATGTAACAGCAGGTTCCTGCACGTAACTAAGATTGGCTATTGGGTTTACCATTGTCAGCACTTCAAATCTGTTCATTTATTTCACTTGATGTAGGGGTTTAGGTTAAATTGCAAGTACTGTTGATATTATCGTGTGCCACAGTCCAATCTTCCATGCCTGCCAGTGAAATTTCATTCATGACTGTACGTCTTTTGTTTATCACACTACTGTCTGCAGCATACTCTGCAGTGATTTGTCGGTGTTCGGATTGTCGGTGTTGTGGCTGTCGGTGTTTACACTTGCCGGCTATTTGAACTATTGGCTTTCTGGGATTGGTTATCTCGTTTTCGGTGTTTTCAGTTATCGGCCTTCTCAGGTAGATCTATATAAATATATATATATATATATATATATATATATATATATATATATGTGTGTGTGTGTGTGTGTGTGTGTGTGTATATATATATATATATATATATATATATATATATATATATATATATATATATAGCCCTTTTTGACATCTATACATATATTTATATAACAATATATATGTATATATGCTATATGTATTTGTTTTAAATGTATAGTTCCATATATCTGATGTATATACTTTTTCATATTTATCTATTACCATACACATCTATATGTGTATATTTATATATACTATACAGGACTGATTCTACAGTGCTTGTTCCCTACTATTCTATACCCATATTGAATGATATATTTGAAAAAACAGCCTTCATTACTGCAGCTCAGATGGTATAGTAGTGCAATGTTCTGACTATAGTGTACAGGCTCCTGGGTTCCAGACTTGACAATGCCAGTTATTTTGTTGCTGGGCAGAACAGTGGCTGATGGAGACAGGGTGATTAAGGCAGTTTTAAGCAATTGTAAGCGGGTTTGCGCATTACTCAAACTCGCTTACTGCTGCTTACTGCAGCTTACTCCCACTTACCCCTGTGCTAATTTCTTTAAAAGAAAAGAAAAAAGGTGTGATAGGAAAGTGGAGAAAATGGGGGCATGCAGATGGGAAAACATTATGAAAGATAGCTAGGGATGTCCAGGACAGGTGTAGGGAAGGTCCATAGCTGTCCATTTCTGATACAGCAACAGCTGTGCATTTGTACAGAATGTGAAGGTGAATTTGGACACTCAAACTCCTGAGAGAGGGGTGAGGACAGCAGTAATGTGTCATTAAGCCAATTAGACCAGATTATGTGTCCAGTGGACACGTGTGTGAAATGGACAGCTATGTTTAGGGCAACATTTTTTGGGGGGAACAGATTGCCCTTTTGTTTTTTTGTTTTTTTTTTTTGTTTGTTTTTTTTTATAAGGTGAGAGTGGGATGTTGGGGAAGGATAGTAGGTACATTTGGGGAGGTACAGTGGGTAGGAAGACAGACAAGACAGCTGACAGGGTGGTATATGACACGTGGGGGGTAAACACCTTGGATGGGGAGGGTGGTTGGGAATCAGATGCACAAGAGCCCCCATATGGTTACAGTGGGACTGACCCATGGCCAGTCACCTCTGCACATTCACGGCCCCAAAGGTGGCTGTGCTGGGGGCTGTGCAGGAGGGGCAGACTGACCCTCAAGATGTGCCAGGCAGCCCTCAAGTTGGCACAGCTGATCACCATACTCTGAACAGAGGATGCTGTGCATCAATCCCCAGGCCTGACTGTGGGTGTCGGTCTCGTCTCTGCGCCCACTATTGCATTGTAACAGCATGCAAATTACATTGATAGCAACAGGCCACCAATGATAGTATTTGAACAGGGAACATTAAAATTCAAACGGTTCAATATTTGTATAACAATAGGACACGTCCCAACAGTTGGTTTGGAGATGAACATATGCATTTAATGTGTATGAAGTATTGGTGCAGATAGGGTCGGGGAGAGAAAGAGGTCAATTAACAACTGTCTAGGCTTCAATTTTCAACAACTGTACAGATCATTACTCTACCCATTACTCTCCATGGCTGACCTCACTGCATATGTACCTATGGCCTGGGATTGGACAGTGGGATTGTTGTACACAGTGTATTGGTTAAGTTTTCTTACAACTAATAGACACATTTCCTTACCTGTCAGACCCATTGAAGAAATATGTGTTAACACTACTTGACTGTTTCTACACATATTCACATCTTCACAGTTACTTATGTGACACTGACAGGAGTACCCTGCACTTCTGCTTGCAGGGTGTGGTACTGACATACTCCACTGGGGTTTCTATCTGTCTCCCTGGTTATTATCAGCAGTGGCCATTAGCCATCACATTGTGACACTTGTGGGACATGTATCAGAACAAAGTGCTTTGTGTATGTACTTATCTTGCTGTCATTTGCATCCTTGGAGTTGGACAGTGGATATGTTGAACACAGATTGTGTTGGTAAAGCATCCTTACAGCTATTACAAACATTTCCTTACCTTGCAGACCTGTGGAGATAATTTATATTAATACTACCTGACTGTTTATACAAATATTCACATATTCTTGTTTGACAATATGCATTCAGCATACTACCACTGCCAGGATTCGAACCATGCCTGTTTGTGCAAAAAACTGCACCACAGCTGTGTTTCATCACAATAAGCTACTAAGGAACTGGTGACTGATGTTTGACTTTTTTTCTCACTAGTACTTTCTGGTTTGCACAATCTGACCTTGTAGTTAGACAAATACCCTGTACTGCAATTGTCAGACAACAGATATGTTTTAGGTTTTCAGTAATAGTTGCATTAAACAGTTATTTTGTATCAGAAACACAAAACTATGCAGAACTTGCACACATTTATATTCCTACCACAACACGAGAAAGTAAACACAACAGTCTGGGGTTTTTATTTTTATTCAATGATACAGAGACCTTTATTCATCTGATGATAGTCCTTTATTCATTGTACACAGTGCACAGTGTACCTACTAATTGTTGACAATCTACTACTTTTTATTTATTTACCCTGAATAATATAACCTAGATATTTACTTAGCAGCCTGCTGGCATATGCATCAATATTTGCAGCTATATCATCTGCAGCTCTACAGGAGATAAACATTTATGCATACCTATTGATGACGTACTCAGCCTGGACTTTGAGGAACACTAATTGATACTGATACTTGCAGACTTCAGGGACATTCCATGCCTGTGCATCTTAGATCCTCTAGTCCAACTGATCCCTTTTCCTATGCTTCAGGTCAGTGTAATGGTGCTGGACCTGCTCAGTAGTCCGAGGGATACCAGTAGCACTGGTGAGGTCATGTGTGAAATGGTCACAAGCCTCTGCTTTGTATTGAGAGTCCTGGTAGTAGACCTGAAGCAGTCTCCCTTCACAGTATTTTACAAGGAGTCCAACCATGACCCTGGACTCCTGAATTCCCCAACACTGTGCTCAAAAGCACACATCCTCAGCAACACCAGCCAAAGTGTCTGCAGTGATTAGTTATAACTGGTTTAGTATGTATTCCCACCTACAAGGGTTTTAATAGGGCTGATTTCCCACCCTTTGCTGTGATTGGACAATTTTGAATATGCTGAGCTAAGCTAAGTGATGGGCAAACCCACTTAGCTAAGATAAGCATTGCTTAAAGGGATAGATGCAAAGCACAGCTTACCAGTGCACAAATCTGCTTAGCTACACTAATTATTGGTAAGTGTTTAGATTTAAGCAATGCTTACACCAGCTAAGCATAGCTGAGCAATGTTTAGCATTGTTCATCTTTCATTTTATGGACTATCAGTATTGCGGGGTTGATTCCTTCTTAATGACAGCTTATGATATGTATGTTTACCTTCCATAACATCCCCTTATGTACTTTCATTACATTATATTCTTTTGTGGCTATACTGTATGCAACACTTGTGTTTATATGGGGGTTTCACATCTGTACTACACTGACATCTCACATTAGGAGTTGCTAAACTACCCTGGTTAACAAATATATATTATTTACTACCTATAATTTTAGTGCTGTTTCACATATATAAATGAGTGGATTGCATTGAGGCTCAAACCATGAATGACTGCATGATAGGAGAAAGATCTAACCACTATGCTATTTCACTTTGGCTCTTTTGGCTGTAAATTTCTATTTAGCTCCTTCAGATGTTTAAGCTATGCTAAACACAGTTGCACAATGCACACACCCAATCATCTATGCTTAAACTTTAGTGAGGACGAGAAAAAAAAATATTTGTTTTATTTTTCTTAGTTTATGGATGTGCACATAGCTAACAGTCATACCTCTCCACCTCTTACAGCATAAAATCTGGACAAAGCCTAACATGATGGGGGGGGGGGGCAAAGAGAGACAAATTTTAAATATTGCGCTTACAAACTTAGGAAGTTGATGAATAATAGGTTTTGCATTAGCTTGACTTACTTGAAGGATGTGGAGTCTTAGATGCAAATGTTTGTCATTATTTAATGACTTCAAGTCTCAGCTCTTTGCCAGGACAGTAGGAGGAACACACTTGACATATGAGGCAGAAATCTGAACATTTTGCAAATAACTGTTCAGTTGGGGTATGCTAACAGTATCCGCGGACACTGTTTTGTTTTCAAAGTGTCATACAGCCCTTTCTGAGTGCACAAGGCCTGTTTACTGTGCGAGCAATGCTCAGACATGTCCCCTGCACTCGTTCACGGATCGTGCCTGTGCAGGTTATACAGCAGCTTGCCTTCATTAATATGCAAGCCATGCTGCTGTGCTGAACAGGCATGATCTACTCCATGCAAGAATAAACTTATTCTTGCATGGAGCTTTCATGAATACCAGGGATAGTCTGAGTGCTCCATCATGTCTCTCTTCATATAATCCAGGGAGGTACACCTCAGGTCATTGACACAGGCATGAACTGTGATAGAGTCCTACTCGTACTTGTTGTTCAAGGACTTGAGTGCATGCATGATCTGATGGATCCTGGTATCAGACAAGCAACTAACCATCAGTCTTTCTTGCTCAGCCTGGTAAGAGGCACATCTGTATGTCTTACAATGGAGTCACCTATAACAAAAATGTTAGGTTGGGTTGATGTCTGCCTTGCAGGCTCAGTATCTGTGACTCTGGAACTCCTTGTGCTATTTGAGGAAATAGACTTAATATGATGAGTGTGTTTTGTGCCTGTGTTGTGTTTGAAGATTTTTGAGGTTTAGACAACTTAATCTTTAGAACCTTAGCATATGATGGATTATGTGCATTGTTATGGCCTTGGAGAGGTGTGATGTGTAATGTACTGATGGCAATTTTGGTATCTGAGTTTATTGTGTGTGAGAGTTTTGCCTTCAAGGATATTGTATATATACATCCCTTACACACTCTGTTATGCTGTTTGAGTAATAGATGATCATCAGACAGCATGAGACAATTCTAACACTACCTCAAGTTACCCATGTGAATCAGGCTGGCTAGAGAAGTTATGGGGAAGTGCTGGTCCACAATACTGACATGAGTAACTCTACTGGCACATGTAACTATATCTGCTTGGAGTTAGTTCAATTTTAGAATAATGTCGGGTGGGATAGATACTGAGTATTTAAATTTCAGGTTCACAAGTGCCACATGGGAAGTCTGACTTCTACAAGGAGAGAGTACACTTTTGACAAGGTGATGTCTTCAGTTTGTTGCAGGGACAATGTTTGTGTTAAAATTGGTTGGGGGTACCCCTTGTCCCATGTAAATGTTTCTACTGAGTGGGACTGGACACAGTGCATCGTTTGTTGAAGCTATACTTATCTAACATTAGAGACTCACACACAAGTTCACAACTGTTGAATTCAAACCACCTACCTATCTACGTCAACAATCTAGAGAACACAGTATTGAGCACAAGCACCACAGCAGAAGTCTGCATTTAAATGTGTGAAAATGCACATTTGGAAGGATTACTGTATCAGTGTTTTGTAGAGACACTAGTGGCATCACATTATTGGGTGAAAAGGCCCGTGTCTTGACATGAAGAAGTAACAGCAATGTGCTGATCTCAGGTAATGACGTAATGCTCAGATGATTTATCTTCCTGTAACTCATGTACAGTGGTTTACTGTGAGTGGCATGAATCTGTTTCTCAGTATGGTGTTTTGATGACAATTACAATTGTGAAACAGCAATTTGACAACAAAGCATTCATGAGTGTCAACTCAGGATGATAGTATGCAGATAGAAATCATTGGTTACGTGATTTAATCTTGTTTTGTTACATGACTGGACAATGTGCAATGTAAATGCAACCAGGCAGGTCAAAAATATGTGTACTGTTGAATACCACTGATACAGTATGTGTGAAAAGGTTCCACACCATTACACATTATTCCCAAGTATAAGTGTCGGAGTGCAGATATAGCTTTATAGAATGATGTGTTCAGGCAATACCACACTGAAATCCATATATGTTGAGTATGACACTCCATTAACACATGCAGAAGCTTGCAATCCAGTCACATAATTAAAAAATATATATCTCCATGAAGAGTTATGCTGATTAGCTCATATGCATGGCTGATGGCAGAGTATTAGCACATGCATATTCATATATTCATGTGTTTACCTTACAAATAGAATAAACGGTACTTTATGCTGTCCCATGTCAAACTCTGAGCAAATATGAAGTACAAGCATACAAACTGTTAAGAATCTAATGAAATCCAGAAAAGATATGTTTTATGTTAATGTTTCATATGTTAGGTTTGGATCAAGAAGTAGGAAAGTGGAACCATGATGAGGACATAAGGAGGATAAAGTTGGATTAATTATATATGTAGCACATGATTACATACTTGCTATACATATGGAAAAACATTACATAATTGTATGACATACTTCAGGATTTGAACCCTTGACAATGTAAATTAAAAGTGCACAGATTGAAGGATTACCTCAGCTTACCACATAAGAAGTCATATTTTCTTAAGTTAAAATCATACATTTGTTGGGACTGTGACAACAGATTGAAGCAATGGAAAATGTTGGCATCAGACTTCAGTACAGCGATGACAACTGTAACATCGCTTAAGGTATATATTACATCCAGCAGCCTGATATGTTACAATAACTGCCTCACAATACTACTGTCAGTCTGCATTTGTATAGCATAGTGCAGCTAAGTGCATTTGGGTGACATGGACCACACTAGTGCAGTCAACATTAAAATCTTCAGCATTTGCCATAAGCTGTGGAATGCCATTTAATGGAAGTCAGTATTGGTGCACAATGTAAATCGCCACAAAAAAGCTCAGGACAAAAATTGAAGAACAGAGATTGGAAGATAGGGATAGAGAGGTCTATATTAGAACCGCGAAAGACCATTTAAGCGAATACATAAACATCGACACATATTGTGTGAACCGTAAAGTATACCAAATGCCCAAAACCGCGAAATTCAAAATCTCGAACCGGCATAGTTGGCCAACCCCACCGCTCGCTACATACTACCCACCTAAACAAAATAAATAAACCACATACATACACTAACCGAAACCCTACTTCTAACCCTACACTAAACCTTACATACATTACTATCTATGCCCTTACCTTAACCTGCACCCTAACCCTAAAGTCCGTAGCTATCGCACACTTACCTTAATGAGCTATACCCAAACAAAATAAATAATCCACACACATACACTTAACAAAACCCTATTTCTAACCCTACACTAAACCTTACATATATTACTATCTATGCACTTACCTTAATCTGCACCCTAACCCTAAGGTCCGTAACTATCGTAAACTTACCTTACGGAGCTATACCGCAGAAGGGCCAACTATGCCGATTCAAGATTTTGAATTTTGCAGTTTTGGGTGTTTGGTGTACTCGTGGTTCGCGCAATATGTGTCGACATTTACATATTCACTTAAACGGGCTTACACGATTCTAATATAGACCCGGGATAGAGACAAAGGAGGAGTTTTGTTCATGGGTCATTTCTGCCATGTTTGTGTTGAGTTACTTTTATGTTTGTTATCTTAATTATTGCATCAATGTCTGTACAAGAAAATATTCACAATAGGGAGCAAACAGGTAAAATGGTTTGTTAATCAATGATATAACCAACAGTTACACACAAAACAGTCATATGAAAAACATTTAATAACACTTTCATATACTTGTGGATTTGAACCTTCACAATATACAATAAGCATTCTAAAGACCGCAGCATTATTTCAGCAAGCCACATATGATTTCCTACTTTACAAACATAAAATCTGACAACAGATTGAAGCAAATTGGAATGTATGCATTAGTCTTCATTGCCGTCATGACAATTGTAAACTCCCATAGGTTTTACATTACATGCAATAGCCTAGAAACTATCAGCTCTTCTTTACATAGTGCAGTGATTCTATGCACAGCAATGTAAAGGGCATCAGATTAATATGGCCAAAGGCAAAAGCTCAAAATATTTTTCCATCAGCTCTGTAATGCCATTTCCCACAAGTTACAGGTGCTGCCTGGCACCAAGCATGGCACAAATGCTGAAGAGAATGACTAATGAGACAGAACAGGTGGGAAGAGGGTTGCCATCATGCTTATTCTGTCAGGTTCTGTATATACAAAGCTAAGACATGAGATGCAGAAATATGGATGTCCTTTGAAAATCTGTAATCTTTACAGGTATTGCTGCATACAATAAAGGGTTTCCAATTTAGATTAAGAAGGGGTAGGAGAGTAGACACATGACAAGGTCATAAAGAGGATAGCGGTGGGTTAATAACATATGAAGCATACAGTTACACACTTACTATTAATATGGACAAACATTATATAACTGTATGACATTATTCTGGATTTGAACCTTTGACAATATAAAATACTAGTATACAGCTGAAAGGATTATCTCAGACCACCACATAGGAAATCATAATCTAATAAATTTAAATTACACATTTTAAGGGACACTGACAACAAAGTGAAGAAAGGGAGTATGTATGCAGTAGCCTTCACAGGTTCAGAGGTTCATAGGTGTGTACTAGGCTAATGGCCCTGGAGCCTTTACTAGCCTGGCCCATAGGATTACCCTGGCATTGTGCCACACGACCTCAGTTCCCAGTGCCTCTTTCATACAGCAGACTTAAGCATACTTGCACAAAGCTAACTGTGGTAATGAAGTAATATGCAAACTGCCATTTACAGTCAGCATTGCTGCTCAGGATCAGGCATCATGCAAGTGTTGAGGATTCAGACTGATAATACAAAAGGGAGTAGAGAGCTAGATGGGAAGGGGAAGACAGGGAGCAAGTACGTTATATGAGAAGCAGGGTAATGATGGCTCAGTGCAATATGTAGGCAAAAGCTACACATAAAATTGTCTTATAAAAACAGTCTCACATAGTTCTGGATTTGAATCCTTCAAACTGCAACAATCAGTGCATAGATCTGAGCATTATCTCAGCACACCACAAGCAGACTTCTACTTCACAGTGTTAAAATCGCACAGTCGAAGGGACAGCGACAAGTTACTGAAGCAAGGGAGAATGTGAGCATTATTAATCTGTTATGCTCTGTACAATAAAATGTTTGCTATAGAAAAGAAGTATGGGTAGAACAGTGAGTATTGTGTACGATAAAGTACATGACCAGGATAAGGGAGGTTTAATAATTCTCCATGTTGGAGATGGAATCTGTTTGCAAGAACTTTATTGCTGTACTATTTAAATGCTATGCTATATTTTTCCTAGTCCTGCTAAGGTCAGGAAATGTTGTAACTGGAAATAAATATAGAGGAATATAATGCGACAGGAAATAATATTTTGACATATGTCTGGAATTGAATCCCTGACACTATGCCAAAACATCAGTCTACAGATGGGAAATATCTCAACATGACACATATGAACTGTTAGTTCATTATATCCAGCAGCCTAATAGCTGTTACAGTAATGGTTTCAAAGTAGTGCCTTTACTCTCTATTTTTATAGCACAATGGATTTAAGCACATTTGCTTGAGGATAACTGGACTAGAGCAAATGATGGCAAAAACTCAGCATTTTTTGCCATATGACATGAAATGATATTCACTGTCCCTCAGCATTGCTATCCAATGCCAAACTCCATGCAACCTCTGAGGAGAAAAAGGCTTTTTGGTGGGTCATTTCTAACCATGTGTGTTGTGTATATCTTTCTACCTTTTAACCAGTTTAAAAGTATGAAAATGTAGTTGATAAGACAGTAGTGAAAATGGGAGGGAAGTAGAGTGGAGGACACAAGTGAAAGAATACAGTCATTTGCAGAATGTTGGTGGTATAGCACCATAGTTATCCACTTCATCATAATATATATGTAGAATTGTGCACAGAGTTTGATGGTCCTGGAGTCTCCACAACATGGATAGGTGAGAACAACAGAATATCGTTGGATAGCAAACAGCAACAAGTCAAGCATGTCAAGATGACATATAGGCAAAGTGGACAGCTATATATGGAGCCTGATTTTTTTTTTTTTATTTTATTTTTTTAGGAGAGAGAGGACTGTTGACTAAGATGCTTAGGAATAAGAGGGTTGGGTAGGTAGGTTACATTAGGTATTAGGTGCAGACATGCAGTACTTTCAAGACAAACATGGATGGTAAAGGACACAAAAGGTTGGGGACAATGTGATGGGAGATAGGTATGGGTCATAAGAGGTACATTCATGCCCAGCTTGAGCACAGTGAAAATTTGTTACCTTACAGAACTGTCTTCACTGTCTTCTGTCTCAGCTTCCTGCATCAGTGCTTGGTGTGGTATTCATTTTATAATCTGAAACAGGACATTTTCAATTCAGTTCAAGCACTGATGTCCCTCTACATTTTATCCTCCATAAGCCCTGTGAGCTCCTGATGGGTGACAAAATTGCCACTTCCACAACTACTGTTTCTAAAGGGTACCACTGCAACAGCAGCAGGAGAACAGTACACAGACATAGCAGGTAGGGTAGTTGTGGAGGCAGCACTGACAGGTTGTGACTCAGACTTGCTGGGCATCTGTGCTGTCTGTGGCTGCATCACCACAGACAGCTATAGCAGGCTGTTGCTACCTGTGATGATGCTGCCGCAGCCACCTGTGGAGAATTAGTGGACCCAACTACAGTGGCTGTTTTAGCTCCCTGTGATAATGGTCATTTTTGTTTCAGCAGTAATACGACCCATACACCGAAGAAAAAAAATTAAAAAAGAGAGAGGGAGAGAGATAGAGTAGGGGGAGATAAAACAGAGAGAATAAGATCAATAGAATGTCACATTATTGTATTATTTCAATACATATACAAATATGACATATATATATATATATATATATATATATATATATATATATATATATA
>NC_056735.1:204005027-204035027 GCF_019279795.1 Protopterus annectens
CGTATTCCATTGTTACTAACACTGTCCAACAACACATGTCTAGATTTTTACTCCCCAGACATTCTAATCATCCCTGAAACCTGGCTAAAACAAGAAATAACTGAAAATGAAATTATTTCCCCAGGTTTTAACATACTCAGAATAGACAGAAAACTTAAAAGACAGGTAGTAATGCTATTACGTACTAAATAACTTAGAACTAACTCCACCCATCTAAGTATCCCAAAATTTAATAATGTTTAACTTCTGATTGCATATCTCAAAATCAACCAAAATAAATTTATATCTGTTTCAGCAGTATACATCCCACTAGGCACCACAGCCAAAAATATCCTACACTGGATATCTGACAGTATCCCCCAGGAAACCTTCATCTTATGTGACCAAAGTATAGACTGGCAATCTATAAACAGCAACAACCCCAAGGACTCTATTCACCTATTTGGCTTCACCCAACTAATAAGCTCTACCACCAGAATCAGCAAAAGGACTCCACACTGGACTGGATATCAGCAAACAATGCCTAGAATATAAAATATTCTGGTTGCTTACTGGATACTATAACTGACCACCTCCCAACCTATGTAATCAGACAACAAAATGGTTCATGCAAACAACCTATAAACAAGTATGCAATTTAACCAAATTTGACAAAGTCACATTTATTACATCCCTGTCATACTACAACTGGAATGTATTAAGAGTAATGCCCCTAGATGAAGCACTTACTTACTTCAGTTATACCTTCCTAAAAATACTAAATGATTTATCACCAGTAAGGACAAGAAGGGTAAAATCTAGCACAACGCCATGGCTGACAAAAGAGAAAAACAGCTTATGCTGCAAAGAAATAAAACATAGAAAGAATGATATAAAAATAAAACACAACATGCCTACCAAAAGTTTAGATATCTCAGAAACTGTACCAAGATCCTTGTTAAATCTGACAAGAAACCATACTACAGTAACCTCCAATAAAAGCACCATAACAGCCCAGCTATTTTGGTTCTGTCTAAATAATCTATTACACCCCGACCATCTTACTGCACTCTGTCCTTCTACTTCAGACAACAAAGAGTCCATTGCCACTCAGTTCAACACACATTTCATCCAGTCGGTTCTCTCACTTATCACTGACTACGTCACTACACCCCTCCAACTTCCATCCATTCTCAAAGCAGTACACTGTCTTTTAGTTTTCAGCCTGTCCTAACATGAATCATAAAAAAAATTACTAGCCAAATTAAAAGCAACAACCATGGTTGCCAATAGCCTTCCCATTAATTCCTCAAAATAGGTGCAGAAGCACTAGCCATCCCTGCCTCCATTCTGATCAACCGGTAAATAACTGAAAGTTGTGTCTCATCCATCTGGAGAAAATCCAGTATTATGCCTCTTCACAAAGGAGGCACTTCAATGGAGTTAGCAAACTATAGACCTATTGGAAGCCTATCACCCCTCACTAAAATCCTTAAGAAATGTATTCACGCTCAGCTTATGAAACATATAACCAAACACAATCTCCTTTCCAACACCCAGCATGGATTCAGGCCCAGCCACAGTATTAAAACTGCTCTCCTCAAATTCACCAACATAGTAAACCAATACAGAAATGAACATGACCTTGTTTCTTTACTTTCCTTGTCCTTTCCATAGCATTTGACACAGTGTCCCACCAAAAGGTCCCCCCTGAACTTGCAACTCTAGGTCTCATTTCCCCTCCCTCTCCTGGTTCCACAGTTATTTATGCAATCATCAGCAGGCAACTAAATGGCAACAAAATCTTTCAGCACTTCAAGCAATCTCTGTGGGTGCTCCCAAGGGTCAATATCAGCCCTTCTATTTGATATTTTCATAAACAAACTTCATACTGCTACAGCACTTGCCACTATTGTACAATATGCTGCTGATTCAGCCCTTATCTGCCCTGCCCCATCCATAACAAAGTTATATTAAATCAGTCAAAAATCATTCACTGACATTGAAATAGGGATAAAAAATGTCTAACTTGCTGCTTAATGCCCAAAAACAAGCTTATGTTATTTACTCCCACATAATCCAAACTAAACTACTCAGAGCCATAACAGATGACAACCTCAAATTTGATCACCTCATGCTTCATTCCATCAAGAAAACTTAGCAAAGACTCATCTGTCTCTACAGGACCAAACACTACTTAACAAATCAAGCAGCAACACACCTCCTTCATTCTCTTTTAAATGCTTCCCCTATACTTACAAATATGAACGCTGCATATAAAACTAACCTATCCTCTTGCTACTACAAAATAGCTAAATTTGCAACCAACCAACGTTATAAAACACACCACTGCCTTGCATTAAAACAATTAAACTGACTTGAACTCCCAAACCAGTTGACATACTCACAGCTAATCATTGCCCATAACCTGTTGTATTCTCCAGACAAATGCCCAGCATTACAAAATATTCTACTGCACTATTCATCCACTAGAGACCTTTACACTACAATAAACGTTCACTATGTATCAGTCTTTTGGCTTTTCCCGGTTAGGGGTCACCACAGCAGAACTCCAGTCTGCTCATGACTGGCAGTGGATTTTACAGTGCAGAGTTACCAGCCGGAAGCCCAACCTTCAGCAAAGGCATGCCCATTCACGCTCGCACCTACCTGCATATCTTTAATGTCACTCAACCACGGGGAGGACATGCAAACTCCACACAGAAGGTGCTCCAGCCAAGAATCGAATTGGAGAACCTCTTGCTGCGAGGTGACAACACTAACTGCTGCACCAGCGTGAAGATATTTAATATTGCTGGAGATTCTCTCTACTCACATTATGTGTTAAAGCTCTGGAATACAGACATAAAACTTAAATAGATGCAAAACATTTCTTAAACAGAACTTATGCCAAAGATGGCTCTGTTCTTCCTGCTCACCTGGCTAGCTTTACTCAGATAATTTATTCCCAACTCTTACAGCCACTTTGGTTCCCAATCTTTTGTACCATATTGCTCCTCCTCATACTGCACTAATTTCCTAAACTCTTATTCTTCCTCCTTCTCTCTTCACCCAGAACTAACTACAATCCCTCTTCTGCCCATTTATCTTCTGACTCATTTCCATAATGTCTCCTTTCATATCTCTCCTATCATCAGTTTTTAAGCTACATTACTATATGTCTGCCTGTCTGTAAATTATTATTAGCCTCAAAACATATCCGTTTGATCTTTTCACTGCAGTCATCAAGCTATAAATACATTCTGTTATTGTATTTTATTTTTCTATTCAATAGTTAGCCAATTTATGTTAATGTCTCTGTTTTTCTGTTAAAACACTTTGTTCATATAAGAAACATTTAAAAATCATGTAACTAAGCTCATTTTGTTGCTCAAATATATTTTTTTAATTCATTAAAGTATTATAACAATAAAATAAATATTTTAGAACATATCTTTTGAATATAAAATACAATAACTTTTTACAATCTATACATAGGCCTGAAGTAGTATATAAAATATTTCCAATTAAGTAAAACCAATTGTTTATAAAGACATAAATGACCTTAGAAAGAGTTAGGGTTCATTTGAAAATTTTCAATGAGAGATGAAACCTTTATTGTTTGTTGGATTGTTGATGAAATTATTTGGATAAATTCTTATTTTTTTTCTTCTGGTTTCTTTAGATAGCATTTCTTTTAACAAAGTTAGGAAATCTTTATTATTTGGAGAGGTAACAAAATTTCACTTTCTAGTGTTACATTTTCTAGCTACAGATAGAATTGTCCATAAAATATATGAATTCATTTTATTCATGGTAAAACCCTAGTGTATATTAAAGAATATTGTTTTGATTCATGAAAATGAATTTGAAAATAAGGCTTTAAGAAAATCACCAATATTTTCCTAAAATTGTCTTAAGTTGAGACATACATAAAAATATGAAACCAATTTGCTTTACAAGATTTTAAACATCTCCAACAAATAACATTTTCATATTTACTAAATGTAGTTATTTTTCTGGTGTTAAAAAGGCTCTATGAAGAAATTTTCAGGTGAAAATGCTCCAATACTGAACCAAAGAAGTGCGTTTAACAGAGGATAAAATGATAGCTTTCCCCTTTTGGGAATAACTAGGAGAAAGAACTTTAGTTAAAAAAATTCCAGTGTTTTGACATTAAAATGGTCTTATATTTTATTAGAATACCATATAATTTGGATGTGGTATTATCAGTTTTAAAACTGTTATACAATACTTCAGGTATACAAAATATTAAAGAGAGTTAATCTACAAAAGATAAATATTTTTATAACTCCGCAAAGATCTTGTATATAGATTAATATTCTTTCTAATAATAACCAATATTGCAATGACAAACTATATTCTTTAATAAGTTGTTGAGTACCAAATATGTTTATATCTTTTATACAGTGTTGCCAGCAATTAAAACTTTTAACTTCCCATGCATTAAAAATGTTGAAATGTATTTTATTTGGAAAATTCTTTGTGATTTTGAAAGGTATTAGTAAATCAAATCAAATTTTAATGTCTACAGCAGAGTTAAAAAGTTCCTTGAAGTTGTTGAAGATGTGATCTAAAGAATTTAGATTTGTAGGTTTGGTTATATTATATTGTATAATACAACAAAGGAAATGTCAAAATTTATTAGAAAGATTACATAAAGGGAATTTGAGTATTTTCATTTAACAATATAGTGAGGTGTAGGAATTTCCAGCTTGAATTATAATTTACATCAATGCAATCTAGGAGATTTTTAAATAACAATGGTGTGATGTATGTGTCAGTGCCTGGGGCTTTATACCACATTGTCCCCATGGCCTAACATGATGTAAATAAGCAATTCTATTCTTATTAGGATACCATAAAAAGTTTATTAATAATTTATTTATATCTTTAATGAATTTACTTCCAGGAGAAATATTATGAGCTATACCAGTGTATAGAATGTTTGGCAAAAGAGTAATTTTTATCAACTGTAACCTATCTTCAAAAGAAATGAACATATTCTCCAATAAGTCATATGATTATTTATTAAAGATATGATGCTTTTTATAATGGAATTCTATTGTCTTTTCTACAGTACTGCATAAAACTATGCCCAAATAATTCAGAGAATGTGTTTGTTCTCCAATGATGTTTTCATTCTCAGAATGCTTATTAGCTTATTATTAAGTATGATGTACATATATTTCTGTTTATTAAAATGAAGACCAGAAAGTCTTTGAAAATAATTCGTCATAGAATTTAATTCACATAAAACTGTTTTTGAGTTAGGTAGAGTAAGTAAAATGTCATCAGCAAGAAGTGTTACTTTAGAGTTATAATGATTAAAAATATTAATACCTATAAGCTTTGTATTGTTTAATATAGAGAGGAAAAAACTTCTATGGCAAGTGTGAATAAAATAGTAGATAGCAGGCAGCCTTGTTTAGTACCTTTAGTTATGGATATACATTCTGAAGTGAAAGGACCTACTTTGACATAAGCTAAGTTGCTCTTATAGATAGTTTTTAACATTGTAATGAAAGAAGAGGGGAAATGCTAGTGAAGTCAATATTCCAAAATGATAATCCCAGTTGACATCAACGGCCTTTTCTATATCTAAACTGATCAGTAGAGCTTCTTCATTCTCTCTGTTTAAAAATTCGATGAAGGTAAGAATTATTTTAATGTTGTCATGAGTGTGTCTTTTGTAAATAAATCCTGATTGGTCATTGTTTATTGTTTCAGAGAGTGGGACTTTCATTTTCTCAACAAATATGGACAGTAAGATCTTATAGTCATTGTTTAAGAGGGAAATAGGTCTATAAGAGCTATGAAGTTGTGAGTCTTTATTAATTTTGAGAATAAGAGTAATCAGTGAATATTGCCAGGATGATGGAATAATACTGTGAGTTTGTACTTCAAACTTTTGAGAAGGAAAGATAAAATAGTTGAATGGAATAGTTTATACACATCTATAATAATGCCATCTGTGGCAGAGGCTTTATTAATTTTATCTTTAATTTCATTTATAGATATTTGTTCCTGAAGATCTGTTTTAAATTTCTTCTAAATTAAGAAAAGATAGTTCTGTGTCAAGAACATTACTTGTTAGATTATTAGAGTTATAGTGTTTGGTAAAATGAAATCTAAAAGTTTCAAGAATATCACCTATGTCTGATACTAATTTATTGGAACCTTCATGTAGTATTTTTATAATATTATTCAACTTAGATTTAATTTTAACTCTCACTGCTAAATTGTGCACATGCTTTGGACTTGAAGCATAAAAACTTAATGTCAGTCTTTCTAATGCCAAATTCATTTTATGTGTTAGAATATCTAAGTATTTCTTATTTAGTTCATTTATTTTCTTCTTATCATCCAACAACAGGTGCGTAGATCTGAACTTAACTGTTGAAAGTTGTGATTGTATATTTTGCATCTTTCTGTCCCATTCTTTTAGTTTATTTTTATACCAGGTGACAATTTTACCATAAATGTTCTATAATTGAGACTTATACAACCGAACTAAATTAATCTGAGCAGTTTTAACTAAAGCTTATAGTAAGCACTTAAGATATAAACTTCCCAAACATCAAAAGATTATTCTTATTGTTTATATAAACAATATAAATAAATAATTAAATCATAAAAACAATTCTCTTTTTATGAGAGTATATAGGAGTAGAGAAATTCAGGTGATGAATATAGATTATATTGACTAGTTTAAGCAGGTTACTGCACACAAAAAGAACTATTTTGTTAATAATGTAACCATTCAATTTTTCTCCCTTTGCAGGTATAAGCCTTATTGTTACTAAGAACTGTTACAAATGAATAAAAGCATACGATTCAAGAGGCATCTGAGCATTTAAGAATAAATTTAAAAAATTCAGTAATATGAACCTTATTTCCCATGTACATCTTGTTATAGTTAAAATTAAATAAACTACTTTAAGATAAAAGCTGCCTTTATGAGGCTTGCTTTGAACTAACCATAATGACTAAGCTCATGTTTTCATGTTTTTACCTTGTGATTATAAAAGTGCATCATGTGTACCTTAAATGTGGAGCTTTTCTTCTCAAGCCTCCACTGAAAATGGGTTTTGCCCTTTCAAAGTTTTCCCAGTCAACAAAGACAAACTAATAAATAAATAGATAATTGCAGTTATCAGCATTGAATTGTTAATGTCATTCAGTATTGCAGGTAATATTTTAGAAATGCTATCCTGTAGTAAAAAAATATTTGCTGCTCCTGGAAACTGAACCGACACACAATTAAGATGGTATGCTCATTGCATAATGCAATCACTAAAAGCTATTGGAGAAGGCATATATGGCTGATATAAGTTTAGATATGCCTGCTCAAGCTGACATGGACTGTTGGCCTGAAAAGTATTATCTGGCTTGTATTTATACCTGATGGATACTTACCCTGTGCCTCTCTGAGATGTGCGAGTCTCTCCTGATGTACCTTATAGTTCTGTGCTATCTCTTCTTCGGCTGTACAGTAGCGATAAAAAGAAAAAAGCAGAATGAATAACTGTATTTGCTGGATAATCCATACTACATCATTGGCTGGTTATGGGTCACTATACTTAAACAAATTAAGGGAGTTCTGGGTTTTACATTCTCCTCCTATTGGCATAAGAGGTTCTGTTTGCTCCTTTTCATGTCACTGTAATGTTCAATTTTCTAGGCCAGTTAAAACAGGAATTGTGGTCTGAAGAAGTCATATTTTTGATCGTTGATGTCCAAGATTTATTTACTTGCATACCTAGAGTGGAGGGGATGGAACTTTTTGAAGGCATACTATCCAGTATTCCAATTTGGACCCTGGACAACTTCAACTTATATGCAAAATCATGACACACGTGTTAGACAACAATTACATGTTCTTTGAGGGGGAGTACTATCAGAAAACAAGAGGAGTCACCATGGGTGATGTCTGTGCCCCCCTATATGTGAACATTGTTTTGCTAGGGTGGGAATTGCAACATACAAAAGGGCCTCACTGAGACAGATGCCTGGTGTCAAAGCCATGGCCTCAAGCTCAATGCCAAAAAGTGCATTGTCATCCATTTTGGTAAAAACTCTGTACCCATGAACTACCACACAGGCAGTAGTCTACTTAACACCAAAAATGTGATGAGACCTTGGGACACAGGTGGACAATAGTCTCTCCTTTGATAATCACATCACCACAGTAGTCAGGAAATCCTTCTACATGGCACACCTCATCACAAAAAGTTTCTCATCCAGGAAAAAAGAGGTAATTGTTCCCCTCTACTCATCACTCATTAGACCCATTATAGAGTGCAACGCCCCTTTTGGTATGTACCTCACAAGACATCTACAACAACTGGAAAGGCCACAGAAATACCTCACAAAGAGGATTACTGGCCTCAAACAGATGCCCTACGCAGACTGTCTCAAAAAACTCCAGCTTTACTCTGTCGCATATCACCTACTCAGAGGTGATCTCTGCCTAACATACAAAGCTATGTCAAACTCAGAGCTTTTGGGCATGCTCCACGTAAAGAAATCCCAATCCCTCCAAGCTACATGCTCTAGGGACCTAAACCTTGTCACGACAATAAACAGAATATGCTGGAGGGATAGATTCCTGTTCCAGAGACTTCCCATATTCTGGAACAAACTACCCATCTATATCAAACAAAGCTCCTCATTAGCACTCTTCATGAAAAATCTTGATGATTGGATGGGAGATAGGAAATTCACCCCGGGGATCACTTCTGTGGCTCTGCTTGACAGGGGCACAGGAAAATAATTTTCTTGGGTTGCAAAAGCCAGGGTACCATTTGGCTAGGTTTATATAGGCCCTAGGGCCAATAGCCTAGTACCTACCTATGAACCTATGAACCTATGTCTTCAGCAGCAGATATAATGAGTATATAAGTACATATTTGAGATTCCTGGATGATATTTTTATTTTATGGAAGGGGAAACAGGAAGACATTCCACAGTTCATTAAATACATCAATAATAGTACAAACTTCTTGAGATTTACATTTGAGACACAAGAGCTTGAAATGAGTTATTTAGATGTAAAGGTCTCTAAGATTCCTGGTGGCTTTAAATCTAATGTGTATCGTAAACCTACCTTTTGCAACAGCTATTTGCATTATCACAGCCACCATCCTCAAAAACAGAAAAAAAGTATAGTGAAAAGTCAGGCAATTAGAGTAGCCAGGATGACCTCAGAAAGGGAAAATGTAATTTCAGGGTTAGAACTGGTGAGGAACATGTTGCTCAAAAGAGGATATCCATCCTATTTCATTTAACCCATTATCAAAGAAAATTTTGATGAATGGGGAAAGAAATACAAACCCCTTTTAAGCTGTGGGGATGTCAGAACAGGATCCAGTGAAGAAAATTTCAGGGGTTGGTCAGATAATGGTTCAAGGGAACTTGGAACTGATACTACCTCTGGTAAGCAGAAAAAAATTACAGTAAGGCATTTATTATTCAACACAGCCCCCTTTCCAACAGGATCAAACATATTCTACATGAAAAATTGGGGAATATTTAAAATGAATAGTGAAATATACAGGAAGATGGGTGAAAAACCCATATTTTCTACAAAAGTGGGTAAAAATATCAAGGTAAATTTAGAAAATTACAAAGTGGGGCAGGGCCATACTGAGAAAAGTACCAAGCCATGTGGTCGGTGTTCTCAATGCGGATACATATTACAGGTACCTTTTGTAACATTGAACAACAATCTAAGTAGTGTTCTGCATTTTAGAAAAGGAAATTGCTATACGAACAGAATAGTTTATATTGCACTTTGTAATACCTGCCCAGGGTTTTATATTGGAAAAACCGAGAGGGCTTTAAAATGCAGAATTTACAAACATTTTTATGAAATAAAAAAACAAAAAGGAGACCGATGCTCTCTACAGACACAGCATAGACTGTGGGGGATACACGGGTCTTAAATTTGGAATCATAGACATGGTTAATATTGATGTGAGGGGGGGGGGTGACTGGAAGAACCTCTTGTGTAAAAGAGAACTCATGTGGCAGCTTAGGTTAGCTGCTAATTTCCCTCCAGGTCTTAATGATTATTTACGTATTCATTCAATATTAAAGGAAAAAGCTAACAAGATAATACAAAACATTTGATTTTATAAAAAACTATTCACGTGATACAGTAAAATGTTTTATATTTTATTCATATGTGTAAAGAGGATGAAACAGTATAGAAAGTAGAAATTTGACTTAGACAACATCTCTATGAGCTTAAAATTATGTAAGAAAATATTTTAAATCAATGCAACTGATTTTATCAAGTGTTTGTTTATTATGGTTGAAAGGGTTAGGTCTCTTTAAAAAGTAGGTGTGAGTTGACAATTCCATTGGAATTTTGATTTATTGCTTGTTAAGAAAGAGTATTTAAATGTTTCAGGGGTTAGGTTCAGGTTGTTCTGATGAAATCAATTCATTGATGAAAGCGCTTAACATGAAGTTCTGTGTATTTGGATTTTATACTGTTTTTTATTTGTTTTTATTTGTTAAAAAAGGAGTTTTCCATGGTCCTTTTGGTGCATTCTTTCGGTGTTTTTGGTCTATTGAACACCAACACACCATTATTTGGTTTTCACTGTAATGTTCATGACATTATTCCCCAGTGCGTGGAATGCCAGTCACACTGGAGACATTCTTGGCCAAGCTATTCTAGGCTTCAGCCTTATACTAAGACCAGGTATAATCCCCCTGCAGCAGCCTATGGCTGCAGTGCTTGACAAGGAGTGCCATAAAAATCCTGGACTCTTCAACATCCCACTATTGTGCTCTAAATGGAGCATGATCCTCAGCTTCACCAGCCATGTCTACAGAAGTCAGTCTAGAACTATGTGTATGGCTTGGCATCTAATTCAGATCTTTGAATGTAACAGCCAGTGCACAAAGACACACAGCCTTGTCAGCTACATTTATGCAACTGAAAGCACAAACATGGCTTGGCAAACACATTGACAAAGATTATTTCCAAAAACAATGGAAGTTTGAATATGGTAGTGAAATTTGGCCATGTGTGATGCTCAGACTATTTGCACATGTTCCAATATTAAACACTGAAATGCTTTATGGTGTTTGTTTTAATCACTTCTGGATGTAATGGTATGAATTGTGACATGAGCTGTTGGGACTTACACACAAGTAAAATTCAGTAGTAGTATATTGACCTCAAACCCAGGAGAAAAAGAAGAATAAACATTTGTCATTTGCTTAGCAACTGTCAGACCCACAGGGAAATTTCCTCTTTTAAGTTTTAATCTGTGATATACCAATTCACAAAAGATTGGAGATGTACTTAAGAGATGCTTGTATATTTGTGACTTTAAGTAGTCGTGTTACTGCATTTCTATGTAAAAACCCTTATTTCTGGTTGTAAACACATTTCAGATACACAGAGTAGCATGACTTGAGTAATACATGTCAGAATATGTTCCATACATACTTCGTATGACATACTGTCCTAAACACATACTTATGATACGTGATGAGTCATAATAATTATAACAAAGCTGTTGTGCACATCATACCTATGCAAGTACAGTTTAAATTAGCTATCCTCATCATTGTCATGGCTAATATAATTTACACACATCATTTTTGACTTATAAAACAAACATTAATGATAACTTTGTTGTATAAATCATATTTATGATACTCATTTGTATATACTTTTGCAGTCCTAAGGCAAAGTTTGTGACAAATGTCATTATGATCCTCTCAGTAAAATATCTGTAAATTGGATTAAAATGTTGTATTGCCTGTCCTCTTTCTCAGAATCCACTTTAATTACAACTTGTGTCACAGATACAGGTAGGTGACAGGTACATTTTTTCACTCAGTGCTGTCCAGAGTGCTGACAATTGTGCACCTGTACCAGGCAGCCCAAATTCAATTCTTCATTTTTGCCTTCAGATGTGAACCATGTTTGAATTCTGCTAAGCGACAGATAAATGCATAGGGACAAAAAAAATACTTTAAAAAAATTGAAAGGGAAATGAAAACAATCAAAGAGCATATCTAGCAATGACTAGAGCACACAGTACATTAAACTGACACTTTCATCCTTTCCACATCTCCTTACCACATCAGAACTTACATTTCCTTTATTCTCTGGACTTTAGGTAATCCTAAGTAATGTAAAATGGGACAGGCAGCAGCTGGCATTAGATCTTTTTGACACAGCATACACAATTACTTACATCATTTCAAAGGAAATTCCAGTCTGTCAGAATCACTAAAGAGATATTTTGAGGTAATGCATCACATGTAATGCACTTTTCCACATTATATTACTGCTTTTGTGCTATCTTAATTTAAAAAAATGTCATATTTTGCCTCATGCATATCACATGTTGCTATTAATTCTGAGAGAAGTTGATTTTACAATGACAACACATTCATAGACAAAAATCTGTGTTAACAGTTATTCTGAGCCACTCATTAAAAGTATATGTTAACTGGATTCAACCCCTTCATGACCAATTCTGTTTCTCTAAATGCAGTGGACTTAGATGGTACTACAGGGATAGGTAGCTAACAAGTGCATTTTCTTCACTCAGTGCTATTCAGAGAGCTGAGGGCAATGCACCAGGCTCATTTGCTCTGCTGAAGGCAGACCATATTAAAACTGTCATTTTTGCCTTGGGAACTGAATCATCCTTCAGTGCTGTTGACAACAGCCATTCTCTACTGTCCAATTACAAGCAATGTGCAAAGGATGATGCCAAAAAAAAAAAAGAGCATCTGTTTGTAGCGCTCAGCTTTGGCTGTCTTATTAGATGAAAATATGCACATTACCAGTGACATACAAACACCACCAGACCTGGATATGAACCTTGATACCATGGCATGAACATGACATATTTCAGACTGGTTTCATTATTTTCTACAGACAGCAGACAGATTTATGAAGAAGTGAAAGAAGCTTATAAAGCCGTTTATATGGAGGGTAATTAATGTCAGTTGTTCTATTATTTAATTGTTTAATTATTTAATTGATATTTGGACTGCGATTTTGCTGCTATAAAATGTTTTGTATTGGCATTGTTTTAAGGATCTGAAGAAGCGTAGAGTGTCTACGTGAAAGTGCTTGTCTTATGCAATAAATTGGATTTTTATCTTATTGGAAGCCATGGTGGTTTTGTTAAGTCTTTGTTCAAATACAGTTTCCAAGAATTTTTATACTTTTCCTAGGTTACACAAAAATATTTTGCAACACCATGCAAACAGTAGTCTGCATAATTCAATTGTGCTGATCTTGGCAAAAAAATTGTATGTATGTAATGCTGCAGAAAAGCCATGCAGCTAATATACTTTGGACCAGGAACAGTTATTATCCACACCATCTTGCCCAGGTCTTCACTTCAGTCAATACCTTCATAATGAAAGGAATACTTCACATGGTGAGGACTATTGTAATATCAGCAAGATACCCTAAACAAACTACTGACTAGAGTATGTTCATAGGTGTTTCACAGGTGTGTAATAAATTAAGTATAATCTACAAGTCTAGGCACAGGCCAGGATAGATAGCAGATTAGTGTGCTGTGCGGTGTAAATTACCATTCAAAAACATGTAGGGTATGGACAGTCCAGAGAAACGGAGAGTGCGATCTCACATTTGGAAAAAGAACATGGTATGCAGCACATGCTAATGAATGCTTAATGACATATGAATAAGGAAACACATATTAATGGGCCAGATGGTGTGCACAAATGGCGACATCGAAAATGGCAGACAGATTAAAAAACATTTGAAATGGACATGCCATACCACAGTATATGCTCACTTGTTCAACAAGACTCATGACGTATATGAGGTGAGTGATGCATGGATTAACAGCACATATAGCTCAGCAGCATTTGTTAATGGCCACCATTGGAGCCAGTGCCTATAATGTTGCACATCACAAACATCTGTGCCAAAGGACTAGTGAATGATAGATCCTGGTCTGATTTGATAGTGTGCATTGTTTTTATCACATTTCTCTTTGTAAGTAGTTTTGATAACCTGCCTTCCTTTCTAAATTCTTCTAACTGTGATACTTCTTGTCTTTGCTTTACAGTTTTCTTTATTCAGTGCTGCCATGGTGGCATTTTAGTTTCTCCCTTACTTCCCTTTGTCTCTCTACATTTTTTGTGGCAGCACTTTATCCATTATTAATTTAGCTGCACTGTAATATCTTCTATTTATTTCTGATATTTCACTTGAATTTATCTTTAATAATCCTGATCACTGTGTTCATCTGTTTTACCAGTCTTCTAACATTTTGAGTCTAATTTACTTTCTGTAATCTATTTCATTCATCTGTCTTAATATGTTTATTTCTCTCTATTAAATCAAAGAGGTCTTCCATTAAATCATTTTCTTCTGGACTGAGAGCATCGTCTTTGTTCTCTACTTCCTGTGTGCATTCCACAGAAAGTTCCAGTACATCTTTCTCTGACATATCCTTTTCAGTTGCACCCTGCTTCATCTGCAGCTCCTTCATATGGGAGCCCTTTTATCCATGACTCTGCTACATCATCTGTGTCAGAGTTGCCATTGTTTCCTACTCCTTCCCTTGCTGTGTAGCTTCAGCCAGGCTTTTGTACTGGTCTTCTACAGAAGGATTCAGAGCACCACCATGTGGAAAATCTCCTTCAGATGTCTCCACCTCCACCTCTACCTGTGGCTCTTTAATCTGGGAACCCATTATCCCTTCATGCTTCCACATTGCCTGTGTTAGATCCTCCTCACTAAATCCTTTTATTTGCAGTTAATCCATGGCTTCACTTTCTATTTCTTTAACTTCTACCTTACTAATTTTCTTTTGTACATTATCTCTTTTTCTTTTTTATTTATATGTTGTATTGTGAATTTGTCCATGTCCGAGTGCCTTTGCTGTAATTCTCTTCAACTTATCTTCAAAACTGCTTTTTTATTTATTTTTGTCTGTCTCCTTTGGATAAATGTTGTAGTATAGCAGATTTCTTATTCTTTCCCATGTCCATGTTTCTTTATTATACTTTTCAAAAATTTCTGGATTTTGTTCTTTATATTTTCACACTTCCTTTGTCAGTTCTTTAGCTTTCAGACTGCCCAAAGAAGAATGTTTCTAATGTATCTGTTGTATTAATAAATTCAATGTATTTATGTTTTTGGTAGTTTTTCATGTGCAAGTATTTTTCTTTCATCTAATCTTTGTTTTAATCCTAATCCTTATGAATATTTTCTATATGACAATTCTGGGCTTCTTGCATAATAATAAAAATAACATAATTCCCCCTTTATTCAAAAAAGTCCATTTTGTCATCTTTATGGCTCTTTTTTTGGCCTGTCAAATTTTTCTGTTTTTTAGTGGACTACTACTTCCTTCTACAAAAGGAGAACCACTTCCTCATTGAACCTGGTTAAGTCTGTTGTAAGACTATTTCTGTATCTTGAGGATTCTACATTTCCAATTTTTCCAATTCTTGAACCAGTACATACTCCAGGATTGGGCACTTTTGCATCCTGGGATCAGTACTCCCAGATGTCTTTTTTATTTTTTAACCTACCTTTCTCCATGATATATATAAAATGCAGTCTATACATCAGTGTCGTCTTAGTGAGATTTTGTGAAAACATGGTCCACCACTTGAAGATATTCACCTAGACTTAAAGATGAATTCAGGTCCAACAAATTTGTTCTTTTCTTTCTAATTTCATCTCTCCATTCAACCCCCTAGCCTGCTTTCCTTGTGACATACATCATATCAGTCACGTGCCTTGCTGTAATGGTGATCCAGCCCTCAAGGCAGGTGAACACTAGTTCTCACATTAGCACTATACTTCCGATATTTATGTGGTTCTTCATTCAGTTTACTTGGGGTATTTACTATCTACTGTGTAGCTGATAAGCTCTGTGGCACTTTGCAGAGTGACCCACCCCCTGAATATTAGCACTGTGCAGGCTCGCAGTACTTGTCTATAAATCTCAACTATACATTTACAAAATTCTTCACAGTTTGAATTTAGGGAAGGTGATAATGACAAACATATCATTTGCTTTAAATGTACTTATAGTTCTTTCTGGTCTTTATTAGTTGACCTACGTAGCAGTAAAACTTTCTTTCACATAGAGCACTTTTTGTGAAAAAGAGATAAGTAATTTTCCAAGAAATAAACTAGTACCAGTTAATAAAGTGTATAAAATTGTATGTTTAAAATGCAAGAAGTGAGTATCATACAGATTTTTTGAGAACTATAGAAATGCAGTATAAACAGAAATATATATCATGTATACAGAAATAAAGGTTTATGGTAACTGTTGTATGTAGTGTAAAATTCCCTTGCTCATTCAACAAATGCTACACTGGCAAAACTATTAGGATGTTTAAAACAAACTCTGCGAAACACATTCATGTTATAACAATATAATTCTCCCTGTAGCTCCTAGCATATGAAGTTAATAGTAATCATAACAGCGATGATTGTCTTTTGAAATATATTGTATTGCATTCTGACCCTGTGAAATGTGGGGATAATGTGGAAAGATATTTATTACAAAAAGAAGTTAAATTTATTTTCCAGTATGATACTTTGGCTTCAGGGGATTCAACCAAAAAGTCAGTTAGAGTTGCTTAATTTGATTCTAATGTCCTCAAGACTTTTCTGGTTATGTTTTTGAGTATTTAATATGCTAGTATTTTTGCTGTGCAAACCCTGTAAATACAACTTCCTGCTCAGATTCTCCTGTCTTCCTTCTTATGCTCCATGTGCATATTGCATAGAAACAATGTTAATGTCAAATATGAGGCAGTTGTATGCCTTATGTGCTTTCTTTAGTTCTTGCATGTATACATCCGATTACTAGGACATTTATTTTGTAATATTTTTGAATGTCTTGTTATTGTGTTACTTAATTCTTTTTCCAGGCAGAGTCTGAAACTGGTCTATGGGATCAGTACTCCAGCCCGGTTATCAAATGTAAAATACATACATACAAATACACATGCATTCATACGTACTCACATATGTATATACATACATACATACATAAATGCATGCATGCATACACACACACACACACACACACTCACACACACACACACACATACACACACACACACACACACACACATATATATATATATATATATATAAACATACATACATACATACATACATATATATATATATATATATATATATATATATATATATATGTGCATATACAGTATATATAGATATAGATACATATATACATACATGCACACATAAGTAAGTAAAACACAGTCCCTGAAAAATTACCTGAAGCAAAAACAGTTCACGGCATTTGGTTATGCACAGGACAATGTGGGATTGCTAAGGACAAAGCAGCATATTTGTTCATAGGTTCATAAGTTCATAGGTGTTTACTGGGCTAATGACCACAAGAGCCTTTTTAAGCCTAGCCATGCATCCCAAATCTCTGACAACTTCTGATTCCCTTGATAAGTGTAACCGTGAGCCTGGGAGATGAACCATTTACAGGTTACCTGTGTCCATTAGAGATATAGGTGCCAAACCAGGATGAATATCCAGTTTCACATCCAGTTGTCCAAGTTGCACTTGAATTCCAGTAGGGAGGAACTCTGCTTAATATGGATAGGAAGCTTGTAAACCTCCAGACACTGGACCCAACCCAATTTGGTTTTGTCAAGGGCAGATCATGCCTACTCAACCTGTTGGACTTCTTTGAGAAGGTCACCAAAGCAATGGATGTAGGCAAAATCATTCACACTGCCTACCTTGACCTGGCCAAGCCATTTGACACAATACTTCACTCACACATTGTTGACAAACTCAGGAGGTTAGTTAAAAACCCATATCTCACCCGGTGGATAGCCAACTGGCTCACAGACAGGATGCAGTAATTTTTTTTTAACAAATCTGGTTTAATTACATATTATAATTGATTTGTTAAAAATATTTTTTGTAAGCAGATAAGCATGGCAAAGAGATTGGATTGCTTCATGATCCTTGTTTGCCATCGGTGTCTCTGCTTTTTATGTAAAGTCAGTTGATGGCAAAAGTAAGGACCCTTTTCAAACAAACAAGGTTTGTACAGAACGACTAGCAATAAAATGAACAAGCATTCATGACACTCATTTAAAGGGGCCTTACAGTTTTCTAGAAATTTGCTTTCAAAGTCTTTCTTTTGAAAATTTGCAAATCCAGAGACACTAGTGAAAATCATTAGTGAGAAAGGTTAATGTCCCTTTTTTGGTGTAGTTCTACAAATTAAGTCATTTGATACAATTAGCAAGATTCTATTAAATGGGTATGGATAATTTAAATCCACATGACAAAAGTATTGAGATTGTATTGCACAGTTTGAGATGCAAGCTTTACAAATGACCCTTCCATGTAAAAGTTTTTTTCATTTATTCTTCTCACTTGCTGTGATATATTTTATGTGTTAAAGTGTATGTTTATGGTGTATGTCATCAGCAAAGTTCAGTTGTGCAGTTTACAATATTTTATGCATTACTACCCATAATCATACTTGTTCTGGGCTTAATATCCATCCATCCATGCTTGTTCTGGGCTTAATTATATATGTAATTTTTATTGAAAAGTTTATTTGTTTTAAAATGTTTGCTGTGAGTGAATTAATACCAGAAATACTTATTTTAACCATATGATTACTTAGGTTTTCTAATTGAGTTATACCAACATAAACCAGCATATTCTTTCACCTACTGTATATGAGAATTCATAGACAAATCCTTCCCTTGCAGCAGTTTACTGTATAACAAGCAAATCATTTCTACTTATTATGTTTTAATTTCTGTGAATTCTATATTGAATTAGAAAGGTGTGCAAATGCATAAATATTGACAGTACATATTGCCTTTCACATTCACAGTCTGAATAAGTAAATAAAGAACTTGTCATATAGAAGCTCAGGTCATTGGAAACTACAGTTGCTTCCAAACTTCAGTGAATCACTGGCATATGGCATTTTTTTCCTGCAGTGACAATTCAATATTTATGACAGCCTGCATCCTATTAAGTTTTGATAATATGCAGCACATGGCAGTTTTAAGTATTCTAAGCCTGCTGTGCCTTTTCCAGTACATTCATGGCAATAATAACATTTCTGTGAAAATTAAATCTCAAGATTTCATCATTTCTGGTTTCATGTAGGTTCCAGTATTGACCTGTAAAGCGTTTGCTAATATCCTGTTGTTCTGGCAATCATTGGGCAAATAGAATGTTTAAAATTTTCATATCAATTTGGATTACATACCTGAGGAGAATATCTATTTTAATCTGATACAAAAACAAATAATAGAAAACATGATCAAATGAAAGAAAGAACAATTATAAATAAATCTTTTAAGACAAGCTTCATTTTATTTAATTAATATATAATTTTCACATAATACATGCATGTTTATTTTTGTCATAAAAATGTCTCAATGAAACATATCACCTTCCCACAGAACTGAGTAAATGAGCACTTTTCAAGAAAAAATGCCTCTTGTTATATACATTTTCTTTGTTTTCAAGTTTGTGCCCTAATTTTGTTATTGGACTGCACATTATATTCATTAGAGACAGCATCTGCTAACACCAACAAGAAAGTTTCATGGTATGTGTATCTTGCTTTGCTTTTATTTCTCCAGTTGTCTATAATAAAATACCTGATGATTGTGGAAAGTGAAGGAAACGTACTGCTGTACTAGACCACCAAAGAGATGAACAAGAAGGCAAGCTCTGAAAATGCAGGTAACGTTAGTAATAAATATGAGCCACTTCGGTGAAAAAGAGGGAGAAAGCTCTGATTACAGCCCAGTCAAATCAGATTCAATTAGCAGCTCGAGGAACTGAGAGAGCTGCAGAGAAGGAAGGATGGGTGTACCCATACCGGGTAGGAATGCATTTGTTGATTTCACTTCCTTAGGCGAGACATCGTCCAAAGTGGGAAGTTGCCCTTGGACATAATTGATGAGTGTGGGAGCTGGGGAAGGGAGTGGGTAGAACATATGAAGAAAGCCTTGTAGGATGGATGGAAAGATGTATGAATCACCAGGATGCCCTTAGCATCTGCAACCAACCCAGCTGCACAGACGTAAGTCAGAAGGGGTAGGAGATAAGCTGATAGATAAGGGGAAGACTGTGGGCACTGGGAAACCAGGCCAGTTAAATGATGTCCCAAGGGAGACCTTAAAAAATTACTAATAAATGTGGACTTTTTATTTTATCTATCTATCTATCTATCTATCTATCTATCTATCTATCTATCTATCTATCTCTCTCTCTATCTATCTATATTTTGTTTGAGGTTACTCTCATTATGCTAGTGGCCTCATTCAGGGGAGACATGAGATGGTATTTATACAAATAGTGGAAATTTGGCTAGGGATTTTAAAATGTAGGCATGCGGTTATCATGATATCCTCCACTGTTAACTCCTCTTAAATAATTTATACTTCTGAACCCTACCATTTTTCTCCCATTTTATTTTCCCCTCAGCTAATCCCCTCTTACTACTAAAATTACCAATTTTATATTCTCTTCTCATCTCTACATAATTAACTGCCTGTTGCATTTCATTATCATTAATAAAGTGCTGGGGTCCATACCGTTAAACTGTCCACATGTTTGCTTTGTCCAGATTCCTAGCACCAAAAGGTTGAGAGGTGTGCTGAGGTGTAAAAAGTATCTGGTAATTTATTTACTACTATTTCCCCTGTACTTCTCCCACAGAAAGTTGTGCATCCCAAATGGGTTGTAGGTAGAACAAGGTACGGTTTGTTTGGGGAATGGTAGCAACAGAGTATAAAGTGCAAATTAAAAAAAAAACAAGCTGACAGCATAATATACAGTGCAAATCACAACAGCAGTTGCGAGTGCATGCTAATGTTAGCCATTCCAACCGCTCAAAGCACTCATTACATGGGTTGCCCCAATAACGGAAAAGTACCAAGAATTGAGTGTAAACAGTTCAACAAGAAGTTTCATATCGATATCCTACTTAAGATTTAACTGACTGTACAGTCGACTATCACAAACAAAAATTGTCACCATGCTTCACAGCTGAACTGTATTCAAGTCACCTAAGTGCTTTGCATGTATACTGTGGTATTTCTGATCATGTCAGTTAAACAGCAAGCATTCTAGAATCACACACACACACACACACACACACACACACACACACACACACACACACACACACTCACACCCACACACACCCACACACACACACACACACACACACACACACACACACATACAAAGCATACAAACACAAAGTTGCACCTACACGCTTTCACAGAAACCTATATATGTACATATGTAAGCACCTTTTTAAGAGAATAATGCATTTATCTATATATAGATATATGTATATATAAATATAGACATAGATAGATATGGATCCAGGGCAGCTGGTTGAATGACCAGCATTGTTGACAATAGAAATATCAATGTTATTACTTTGAAACTCCTAATGTCAATGCATTCTGCACATGCTCTGAAGATTAAATGAAATGCAAGTGTTTTTGCAGGGAGCAAGCCCCATTGCACCCCCTCACCCTCTGTTAATTATGCATACTAACTCTGAGATCATACAATATTCTACCCATGGATTGTCACCCTCACTCACCTGTCGACCATTTCTTTGAGTCAACCAAATGGTGTTGGCCAAACAGATATCAACATAGCTGATCATTCAACCAGCTGCTCGAAATTTATTTATTTATTTTTTATTTATTTATTTACATTTGTTGACCGGGAGTGTCCGACTGGACGTAGGTCCGTTTTCAGCATATACCCGGGGAGAAAAGCTCCACAGTTAAATATACAGACAGTAGTTACATTGGATTTACATAGCAATTAACAATTTGATCAACATAGCAATTAAAAATTACAAACATAGTTACAGATGAAGAACATAGTACATCAGTAGACAACTAGAATGTTTATCATCTGTGAAGTACATAACAGACATTAACAAGTGTTACCATAAGAAGTTCCTGCTGTATAATAAGTAGTTAGGCTTATGATCATCTGAGCTTGATATAATTAAGGTAGTTAGTGGGTTGGAAAGAAAGGTAGTAGGTGGATGGGGTGGGTGATATTAGAGGGGGAGTTGCAAGGGCATAGCCAGCATGTTTTTAGGTGTGCTTTTAGTAAAGTTTTGAAGTGGGTGCATGATGGTATGGAGGATGGGTGAGTGGGAGGGAGTTCCATAATTTGGCTATGGCGCAAGAGAATAGTGCTTCTCCAGCAGAGTTATTGGCTTTAGTGACCTGTAAGTGATTTTTGTTGCTGGATCTTAGTGGTCTGGTGGTGCGATAGGGTTGGAGTAGATTCTGAAGGGATAGGACTTTTAGTGAAATTTATATTTATTTATAATGCACATGCGCACATACATACACACACACACACACACACATATGTGCATATAGGTAGATGTGTGTCTGTGCCTGTATGTGTGTGTGTGTGTGTGTGTGTGTGTGTGTGTGTGTGTGTGTGTGTGTGTGTGTGTGTGTGTGTGTGTGTGTGTATAAGCATATTATCCAAGGATCATGTATACTTATATTTAGTGCAGGTGATTGTATGTGGAACTGACCAAATTCTAAAGTGATCAAGTGCCACTGGTCATAAATAAGCAAGTGGGTGTGAAAGGTGAATGGGAGATGCAGCAGAGCTTACTCCAAGCAAAAAATGTCTATGTAACAGTATTTGGATTTGTGTGTGTGTGTGTGTGTGTGTGTGTGTGTGTGTGTGTGTGTGTGTGTGTGTGTGTGTGTGTGTGTGTGTGTGCGCGCAAGAGTGTGCAGTATATCTGGTAGAAATACGTTCAATACGAACTGAAGTCTGGACCTCTGTGAGGCCTATAGACAAGGACTTTCAAAAGTGCACCTATTTGCTGGAACAGCTCTAATAAACTTTCCCAGGGGTTCACTACGCACTGCAGTGGAGGTAACACAATCAGCACAATGAGCAGCACTGCTAATCAAATATGCAAAAAGCTAAGGCACACAACACACTGAGAAGCCTCAGCTTGAGCACAAAACACAGGTTTATGCCCATGTTGAGAAAAGGCATGGTTCATCCTATGTCTGTATGTGAAGTAAGCAAAGGAGTGTACACAAAAAAAACTGAGATGTTGAAATGAGTGTACTCACAGCACAGCAACATGTAGGTAAATTAGGAATATATGAAAGCAGGAGGAAGGCTAACAAAAAGTGGGCAAGCAAGGCTGACTCTGTTGTACATTGCACTGACTGCATCAATGGACATGTTGAATATCACTGGCATTGTAGTTCACATTAAGAAAGATAAAAACAGTCAGTAAATGTTCAGAAGGGGAATTTGTATTTGTGCTGCTAGAATAGACATGCAAGTAAAAAAAGTTTAGAAATTCCCATGGGCATATGTATCAAACTATCAATGCAGGAATCCTAGAAAAAGAAATACATAACTGTATGGACAAATGGAAAAAAAAGTAAGAGACATCTCTGCATACTGCTCAAAAAAGTATTGAAATTGTATACAATATCAGTTGTGATAGTAACATGCTTGTTGTGAGGGTAGGAAGTAAGACACAGAACACATCCAAATCATTTTATATTGTAATACATAAGGATATGCCACAGAAGCAAAAATGTCACGTTAAACAAAAATAACTTATAATGCTTTATAAATTGTCACAGATGTGTAAACCATAATAGGTGAGATGTGTGTACATGGGATATGTGGAGCATGTCAGGAAACCTGTACAAAGATGGAGATCATACCAGAAACAGTTATATGGAAACACTTTATTACCAACTTTATGCATGTTTGTGTATTAATAAGGACATAATTAAACATGTGAAACCAGTGGGTGGGCAGTTGGCATAATGGTTAAGGTGGTTGCCTTACAGGTACAGGGTTTGATCCTCACAGGGTGCAATTGGCTAGGCTTAAAAATGGCCCACAAGGGCAGTTAGCCTAGTACTAATCTATGAACCTAATCTATTTATCAAAGTTGCTTTTAAGAAGACATTATTACAACACATGTATGCATTATTTCAATATTGCATATGAACAACTGATTCATGCTTTGTTTCAAAGTATTAAATGATGGCAGTGGAATGCATGTGTATCTATGTAAGAAAAGCATTATGTGTATATCAGCTGCTGCTACCACTGATATACAGGTAACACACTAATGACAAAGTACACTTTTGAAGGGCTTTCGATAACATTTTGGAAAATGACTACTGAACAGAAAATTGTGCAACAAATCCTAATACCTGGATCACAACATGTAAATTATCTCATATATAGTTGCAACATCACATCAGGTTATTAGTGAGCTGTAGAAACTGCTAAAGTTGACATTCAATTTCTAGAAAGACCTACAACACTGTTGGTGTCCTCTGTGCATCGTCACCCAACCTCCATTACATGACAGTCAGCAGAGCCATGCTGTCAGCGACAAATTCTTAGCAGCTTTTACCATAAAATGAGAAAGACAATAAATAGCCACCACCATTGATCAGTTAGGCTGCTTTGTACTAACAGTCAAATAGATGAGAATACAATATATACATCATTAAATTGGACATGCTTACAAGGAAGTACATCAATTAGGGGATGAATATCACCCACCCATTAAAAAACAAAATATCAGATTTGTTGAGTAAGTCTTTCCAGTATGTTACCAATGTCCTTATTTTTATATGCTTGTTTGTGCACACTCATACAAGGTAGAACATTCTGGATATGAACACACAGACAATTAATTCAAACAGTCTGAACAAATGTGAAGTTGCCGCTGATGCCACAGAAGCAGTCGTGAGACTGTTGCAATAAGGAACACAGTTGAAGGGATAACCTGAGCATTGTATACGAGTGCATATGGGCTGCCTTAAAAACAGTATATTGTTGGGGTGTCAAAACACATGTCCTGTGACTGTGTCACCACTATCAAGCATTTCAAATATCAAAAGCTATTGAATAAATCATGTTTTCCCGTTACCACCTGATTCTGAGCAAATTAATACAAGTTACACACGCTGTGTTGCAGTGTACATCAACATTCTCTGAACCTGAGCATGAACTGATGATGCCACATAATAAGTCATATCACAGTTGTCAGACAGCATACACTTGAAGGGATTACTTCATCAAAGTGTGGAATGTTAAAAGGTACAAAAATACTAGATGGACTAAAACAAACTCCTGGGGTGAATGTAACCCTCTGCTTAATCATGTATGTAATCATATCTGCTAAGTCATTCCTGCCTATTAACATTTACTTTACACAGTCATAAAATATAACACAATGCTAGATTTGAACACCTGTCATTGTAAGTCATAGAATCTCGACATATGTGCAATAACAGATAATGTCACAGAATTAGTCATAGCTCACTTGTCACAAAGTGCACAGTCGAAGGTATAACTTGATCAATGTTTGAATGGTTATGTATTGTACAGACATGTGTACGATAATCAGAACATATAGACATGCAACTGTTACCACTAGGTTGAATTAACCATATTGCATCTTAATGACATGATTAAGCTATTTCTGCCTGTTGGTATTCTGTAAAACAAACACAGCAGTTACACATAGCTGTATTCAAACACCTGCCTATGTAAGTTCCCTATCTCTATAACTTTATATGACTCGCTGATGCCACAGGAGATGTCATTATCACAGCTGTCACACAACATACTTAAAACATTAACTTGAGCATTGTGTTTGAATAAATAAATGATTGCTATAAAGGTCAGTACAAAACTTGGGCTTTCGCTTTCTCTTATTGAAAATGATTCCAGTGAATGAATCTGTATACATCAAATTTCTTAGAGAGCCAGTCCTACCTGTTAGTATGCTTTTATACACTCAATAGTTACTATTTGTCATATCTGAACATCTGCCTATCTCAGTTCATATCCCATAGAACTGTATATTAACAGAAAATGTCATACCAGAGGTGTCAGAAAGCACACACTTAAAGGACTGATTTCAGCAATGTGTTTGAATGGATATGGTTCCCCTAAAAGAGGGGTTGAGAAATCAAAATTCTGTGGTCTTGTAGGTGTTCACACAAGTGTGAGTTATCCACATCACACCTGTTAAGACAGTCCTGCCTGTCACTGTTCTCTTATGCACACATAAACAATACTTTTACATTGTCAGATTTGAACACCTGCCTAAATCCACATTCTAAAAAAGAGTGTATTAGCTACTGACTCTGCAAGAGAAGTCTTGTTACAAGTGTCAGAAAGCACACATTTGAAGGTTCTGCCTGAGCAGTGTTTTGCAGTGTGTATGTTTTAACAAAAATGTAGTACAAGAGTTGGGGGAGCCCTCATCCTATGTATATTTTACCACTAAGTGGAAGTGTACACATCAGATCTGTTGGACAAAACACTTCTTTTTGTCACTATTTTCAGACAAGCTTATGCAAGGTACACATTTCCAGTTTCGAACACCTACCTAAGTCTATATTATATAGAACATTGTACTGACTGTTGAGACCACAGCAGAAGTCTTATAACAGGTGTCAGTTAGCACATAGGTAAAGTTTGCTTGGTATATTTTGGGGGGAATGGACAATGTTGTCTGACAGGCAGACAACATCAATGTATTGATCACAACTCACAACACATTGTAGCAGTGAGTTATATATCACATTTGCATTAATTGTGTTGGGAATGATATGTGTATCACATTAAGATGTATTAAACAGTTATATGATAAGTGATAGTCACAGCTGACCACTAGTGGAGTGCCACCCAAGTGTTCTTGACTGTTCACCTCCAGATCATTGTATGCAAGTTTTGTATTTATATGAGGATCATTAACAAGTCTATCTGATGCATATACTGTGTGCAAGTTAAGTAAAAGCCACACATGCAAAACACATGCACAGCACTCATTAATACTACTCTTCAAATATGTTTGTAATTGTAGCAGCTCAATGGAACACACTTGGACGGGTAATGTAAGTCATTACCTCACTCATTTAAATATGGAAGTAGATAGCATGCATTATAACATTATTTTCAGTCTGTCACAATCTCTTACTGAAGCATACTGCTGCCAAACTCATTTCCATGATTGATGATTGATGACAAAGTATTGGCACATGCATAATCTTTTTTTTTTTTTTTTTTTGCGTTTTTAACTTAGGAAGAGAATTGGTAGTGGGCTTTGCTGCTCAACATGCTCACATGCATACATACAAATATTTTGAGCTTGGTCATAATGCTCTTCTAACCTGCCAATATACTAAAATAGTTGTTCCCATAATAAGTGTCCAGGCTGTTCTTAAAAATATCTAAACTAATGTTTGCTTTATTGTAATTTGGTATAGTCCATGCATCAGCTACTCAGTCAGAGAACCAATTAGTACACTTCTCATTCCTATAGAATCTTCTACATAGGTTGTAGGTTATGTTTTGCTAACCACAAATATTCCTAGTGGCAGTTGCCCCTGAATGTCCTATACTCCTGAATAAGGTTTTCTCTTATATATCTGTATGAGACACCGTATGAGTTCAGATATTTTAGTTTTCCCTAATAACTTACATTTCACCTCCATGGATGCCATTGGTTATGTCTGCTGCACTCTTTTCCATCTTACTCATTTCTTAGCTTCTTCTTCTTTCAGCTTTTCCCAGTTAAGGGTTGCCACAGTGGATCACATGTCCGCTCATGATTGGCAGTGGAATTTTATGGTGTCAAGTTGCCAGCCTGGCGCCCAACCTTCCACAGAAGGCACACACATGCACACACTCACGCCTAGGTCCAATTTAGAGTGTCCAATCCACCTACAGCATGTCTTTGGGATGTGGGAGGAAACCAGAGCACATCTTACACATTTCTTATAAGGTTTCCATATTATTATTCCATACTGAGATTTTGGGCTTAATGCAACTAACAATGACGTCATCATTTCTGGTTTCCTAGACTTTACAAATCTTATTATACAACCTATAGTTCTATAATAACTATCATTAACCAATTGCCTGATATGTTTAGAAAAATCTCAGATCTGGATCTACCCATATACCCTGGTCCTTAAGTGAATCTACAGTTTCAATCACTGTGTTCTGTATTAAATATTCACCTTTCAATTTATATCTCCCATCTCTCATGCTTAGCTTTTGATGTATTTATCAGCATATTACTCTCCTTTGCCCAAATGGTCAATTTAGATATGTTCTTTTGCAGTCATGCCTTATCTCTAACATGTGTGATCAGTTTACCCATTTTTAAGTCATCTGCATGCAGACTATAGAACACCTCAGATGAAAAAGATAGCTTTAAATGATACAATATTAGCAAGTATAGGCCTAGGTTAGAGCTCTGTGGGACACCCTAACTGAAACCTCAAATTTCACCTGTCCAATTGCTGAATGATATTTGCCATGTCCTATTTGTTACCCATGCAGCTATCCATCTTATCAAGACTACAGCAATGCCTAGTTGTTCTAATTTATTTATCAGCATTTTGCATGTGACCCTATCAAATTCTGAAGCTAAATCTTTATAAATTACATCACAACACAAAGTTTAATTCATAGCTGTTATTATATTGTTATAGAACATCGTGTTACATGTAATAGATCTAGTTTCAGCATATCCATCACAGTAATCAAGCTGTGTGTGGACATTCACCCCAACCCTGGTCCCAAAAATACCCCCTCCTCTCCACACACCTCAGCATATTCATCTCAATCCCACTCACACACCCATCCCTACTCACCACTCCCAAAAATCTCCAACTCTGACTTGCTGTTCACCAATTTCACCCTTCATAATATAATGAATAAAGCTAGTGAATTCCATGCCACCTTAGCCACCTACTCCCCTGACATAGCAGTAATAACAGAAACCTGGCTAAAACCCCACATCAAGAAAAATGAGATTACCCCAAATGGATATAGCATTATCAGACTAGACAGACTAAACAAAAGAGACGGTGGAGTAGCTATACTATTTAAGGACAACATTAAAGTTGAACAACTACAATGCTCCCCACCTAACCTATCCAACTCTGAGACTCTAACCACTCATCTTTTAATAAACCCAAACAAAACAACAATTATCATAGTTTCCTACCTCCCTCCAGGCACTAACCTACCCATCAGTGAAGATCTGCTTTCATGGGTGTCCAACAATTTTAACCAGGAAACAATTATACTTGGTGATTTCAACCTAGATTGGCAATCCTGCATATCCAAAAGCCAATCTAATTTCCTCAATCTCTGCAATTTCAACCAGACCATAAATTGTCGAACCCGCACTGACAAACATTCCAATAAACAGTCTACATTAGACTGGATACTAACCAACAAACTCAACCTCAGTTACATAGCAGGTTGCCTCCCAAACTCCCTTAGGGACCACTCACCTACCTTTCTATACAGAAAACATGTGCACACGGAAAACAATATCTCCTACAAATGCATCCACTGCAAAAAAAACTTCTCCCTCACAACTTTTAACCAAATTCTCTAAAACTGCGATTGGACCCCACTACGTACTTTCAGCTAAACCTAGCAGTTAAGTTTCTCAACACTTCCTTCCTTAACATACTCAATAATCTATATCTAATGAGGAAAGTTTGCCCAAAGTCCAATCCCCTGCCTTGGTTAACCAAAGAAACCAAACATTTAATCAAACAAAGGAATAGAGCCTGGTCAGCTTTCAAATCCAACAAAAACTCATACAACCTCACTACCTATAAACAACTATGTAATCAAGCAAAAAAACAAATCAAAGTAGACAAGCAGTCATATTTCATGACATGCCAGCAACAACATCTTAACAACCCCCGAAAATATTGGGAAAACATCAACTATCTCCTATGCCTAAGTCACACCCCTACTCCAGCCCCAGTAACAACTAGCTACTCTTACCTCATCGCAACTCAAATCAACACCCAATTCATAAACTCCATAACCTCCCACATGTATGAATGTGTATACTTAACATATAT
>NC_056735.1:204037527-204042527 GCF_019279795.1 Protopterus annectens
ATGCTTTTAGAGTATGCACACTCTTTACAATTCACATACCCACCTTTGGCAATCCTGCTGATGTCACCCACCTAGAAATACACCTCTGGGATTGCTGTAACTCAGTATTCTCTGTAGCGCATGCTGTAACTGCGTATTGATGTAGTGTGATAAACTAGTTAAGTAGGGGGTTTATTCCAAGAGAGGCCAACTGTGTGTGTGTCTGTCTGGCTGAGAAAATAACAATGCCTTTTAAAGTATGCACACTCTTTACAATTCACATCACCACCTTTGGCAATCCTGCTGATATCACCCACCTAGAAATACACCTCTTGGACTTTTGTAACCCAATAATCTCCATAGCGCTTGCTGTAACTGCATAATGCTGTAGTGTGATAAGCTAGCAAGGTAGGGGTTCTATTCCATAATAGGTCAACTGTGTGTGTGTGTGTGTGTGTGTGTGTGTGTGTGTGTGTGTGTGTGTGTGTGTGTGTGTGTGTGTGTGTCTGTCTGCCTGAGAAAGGAACAATGCTTTATAGAGTATGCACACTCTTTATAATTCACATAACCACCTTTGGCAATCCTGCTGTTGTCACCCACCTGGTAATACACCTCTGGGACTACTGTAACCCACTAATCTCCATAGCGCGTGCTGTAACTGCATAATGCTGTACTGGGATACACTCATTAGGTAGGAATTCTATTCCAAGACATGGCAGGTGTGTGTGTGTGTGTGTTTGATAGTCAGAGCCTGTGTGGAGGTGGTTGTGAGCATCTAACCACTGGACATGTTGGGAAGCGGATTTTGTAGTTTTCCTATATGGTGTCCATATTATATGTCACAATGTCCACCTCATGAGGAGTACAGATGTCAGTCAGCCAAGGGTCTGTGTTGGCAAGCCATACCCCTATATCTGGCAAAAGGCCTGGTGAACAAAGTATGCAACCCTACTATTACCCGGAATACATTCTGAATCCATGTGTTATACACAAACACACAAGCCTAGAATATCCTGCTATGTTGCTAGTACCCTGCATACTGATGACAGATAGTAGGCATGGTGTGATTGCATTGGGCTGCAGAGGGCATGGCACCCTGTACAGCAGTACAATAGGCACATAATTGCGGACAATGTGCCTTCACTATGTTCCCCACTGGATGCCTGCAACAAATGTGGTGACATCAAATGTAATTCACAAAGGCCATACAATGCCTTACACATGTGCCCTGTATGGACCGATGCCACTGACACCAGGGAATACCTGTATCATGCTATCAATGCAGGTGCAGGGTCAACCTGCTGTCTATAAGCAGGTCCTGCCACACCAAGCCAGTATTGGCATATCTGAGGATAACAGTCTGTATACACAACATATGCCAGCCAAACCAGGTACACTTGTATATGTCACTGTACATTATTGTGGGACGTGCACATCCCAGGCAATGTCCATGTAAAGGACTATCAAACACAGACATGGCATGCATTGCAAAGCTATGGCCATACATAATGGTAACCAGGATGTCAGGACAGTTCATACAATACCCATCTGTGTGGGACATTGCAGACACTACACCCCTGTATCACACTGCACACCATTGTCGGGTGGCATGATGCCAAGGATTATGCCTCACCCAGCCTTGTACAGCCATCTTGCACAGCCAACCACAACACACCCATGAAGCAATGCACACATGCATGTCAGTACTGGCACCTTGTGTCTGCATGTGGGGTATGATGCTCCCAACCACAGTCACACCCAGTATAACTCCCATTGGAATACCGACCGATGCCAGACACGTTCACATGCCCTAGCCCATAGAATCTCTGGATATCTCCTGTGGTGCATGTAGTACCTGTGCATTACTGCAGTGTGGCAAACTAAGTAGTTAGGGAGTGTATTTGTAGGCCTGGCAAAGTGTGTCAATGTGAGTCCATAAGAGAGTGTGGTTGTCTTGACAATGACATCCGTTCATGTGGAAAGCCATGTGTGCTACACCTAATGTATGTCTACTATATCTCTGCTGCAGATGTCGCTCACCAGCACACATATATGTTCTTACAGCACACCAACGTGTCATCTTTGTGGAACATGGAGTAACTGCATGCACTTGTAATAGTAATGGCTAGTCAGTCAGGGGTTTGAACCCCTGTACTGGTAGGTGTGTGACAGACAATGTGTAGGTTTTAGTCTCCAAGCCCTTCTCTGATGTAATTTGCCTCTGTCTGTCCCTCCCACACACACTCTGGTGGATGTGGAGTTGTACACCTGCTCAGCAGCAGCTTGTGTTTTGTACGTGATGGTCATGATCAGGTGATGGCCTCTGCACCTATTGCAGTCCTCTTCTAGCTGATTGCATGTGGAACAGCTGTGATGATGCTCCTATAGCCAATCGCATGGAAACACAGTACAATATCTAGGAACATCATGTTGGTGTTTGCCCATGACAGTCGCTGTGAGTGGAACCTGGATCTGGTGTTTGGTAAACGGCATCACAGATGATATCTAGATGTTCCTCAAACAACATAAACATTGGGAAATAGCCTAAAGACAGGAGGGTGATGTGCCAGACATGACTACAGCATGTAAGTGTAGCTATGCTTCATTGAGACTACTGCCTGTTTAACAAGTTGTGTGTGGTAATGGCTATTCTGCATGTTTTAAAACTGACAAGCCAGTGCTCTGTTTGTGAGGGACACCCATCTGTAGGGCCATCTGTGGACTGGTCAGTGTGTGGAACCATTTGTTTCCTGTGTTACTCACCAAACACACATCTGTGAACTGCAGGAGCATAGTGTGAGGATTGCAGTCAATACATGGTGATAGTGATGAGTTACTGCCATCGCATCCCTGATTGGACATATGTCACATGAAACAGTGGTATGACAGACACTGTCTGGGGTTTTCAGTGACATGCCAATAATGGGCCACTGTTTATAGCTGCAGTCACAAGTCTTCTACACTTTGTACAGATGTCATGCAATATATATGCATGGGTTGTGCTCCCTCTGCAAATGTATACCATCTGTTATGTTGGGTTGATGGTCATATCTATGCATGCTGTTATAAGTAATCCTGAATGCTGTTTACTATTACTAAGCCATATCTGTGTATAAACTGCAACACCATAGGCTGTATGGGTTTGGAGGTCCCGGCAGAACATCCTGACCTACTTCAGCTGGCCATGGAACCAGACACCAGCACATCTGGGGCCCAGACTTGGACCTCCACCTCTGTTGGCTCTGCACCACCTTCTGGTGAAATCACCACTGAGGATGGGGCTTGTCCCCCCGGGGAGCAGGTCCAGACAGAAACATGTCCACAGTCCTGGACGTGGTGTGTAGGGGCCTCAATAAGGGGTTTCAAGGCCAGATATGCCAGCTCGAGGGCAGAGTGTCACATTTACAGGGTGAGCCTGCCCCTCCTAGACAGCCCCCAGCACTGCCACCTTTGCATCTGTTTTCGTGCAGTGGTGGCTGTCCATGGCTGGGGACCTCCATCCCACTGTTTCCATCTGGGCGATCATGGGCTTGTGACTGCCGAACACCCCTCCCCATCCAAGGTGTATCCCCCCACATGTGTCATATACTAACCCTGTATGCTGTCTTGTCTGTCATCCTACCCAACCTATCCTCCATGAGCATACCTACTCTTCTTCCCCCACATCCCACTCTCACCCTACAGAAACGAAAGGCCAATCGGTTCCTAGAACAACATTTGCCCCATACATAGCTGTCCATTTCACACACATGTCCACTGGACACATGTAACCCTTTTAATATGCGTCACAACATACTCCAGTTGTCCTCACCCCTGTCTCTCAGGCACACGATCCTGGTATGCACATAACGCCTAAAGGTTCTAGGTACACGTGATGCAGATGAACCCATTGTACACACAACACTACCGGTCCCTCTATGGTTACCCCATTTACCTTTTTCATGATGATGATGATGTCACACACAGCACCTTGCAAGAATACTGTTCTCACATAATGATTGGGCAGGAACTGTTGTGTTAATGTAAATAAAATGCACAGAGTGATGTATTTGGCCATTGTACAAATGTTTGCGTGTATTAATGATGCATGTCTGTCTGAGGGAGTCTTGATATTACGTAGGACAACATCACTACATAATACAGGCATTGCTGGTGTTTCCCTTTTCATTCCTTTGTAATGCTTTGTTGTCACATGGGATGTTCCTGATATATCTATATATATGTATGTATATATCTATATCTGGACATAAATACTTACATATACATCTACATGATGGAATACATTTCCTGTACTGTTGAATGACTGTGCTGGGTGATATGTTTGTGATAAGACCCGATGTCTGTATATCTGCCATGGCTTAGTGATAAATCACAGTAGCTGTGTGTGCAGGGTCCTGGTTTCGAGCCTTGCAGAGGCCGTTTATTTTGTTGCTGGAGAGAACAAGGCCATTGGATACGGAGTGATTAAGGCACATTAAAGCAGTTGTGAGCGGGTGTGTATGGGTTTGCGCAGAGCTAAGCAATGCTAACCACCGGTTACAGTTTTTTACACTAAGTTAGCCACTACATTGCTTCACCAGTGTGAAACTCGCATACTGGCGGCCAAACAGGCTTACACCCGCTTGCTCCTGCACTTGCAAATGCACTCTATTTGGTGTTTGCATAAGACACTCACACCCCTGGGTGGAAGTGAGGACTACAATATTACCTTGTGATGCCTATTACATCGGATTACATGCCTACAGTATCAGGAATGGCTGCACATTAGGCGAAAGCATGCCAATCGACTGTACGGAATCTGTGGCCTGTCCAGAGTTTGATTCATATTATTGGTGTGATCCTCTTACAATCTGCACCCGTCTGGCTAATACATGAGAACTGACACTCTTCAATACAAACAAGTAATTGGGTTTTGGAACCCACATCCTTCAGATGAGTCATGCTACTGCATACCTAATATTCTATCATCTTTCTAAGGTTGTCAGTGGAATATGTGCTTTCTGTCCCTATCAGACCTCTCA